>NW_022170249.1:68401304-68580780 GCF_008802855.1 Photinus pyralis
TAAGAAACTTCAAAGTCTATAAACTCAGTTTTTTTAAATGGAATCATCATGTTCTTAATATTGCATGAGATAGAGAATCGAAATTGGCATATTTTGATATTACATGTTCCTATAGCTATCTTTAACAGTTTATGATTTATTCCCATTTCATTGAATTGATGCCATTTTTTTGCATTTTCATTTTAGTAGTTGGCCGTGATTTTATAACAATCGAATTTTAAACAAATCAAGAAAAGGATTCTTTAATATCATTGATTCCAGTCTAAATAATTCATTAATAAATAAGTCATTTATTAAGGATATAGGACGGATAATTTTTGAGAAATCTAGACAGTCGTTCAACTGAATTTCTTAAACAACGTATAAGTCTGGAAATTAAGAGAGGTAATGCGATATCTGTTCTAGCAACAATTCCATACCAAAAATGTTTCAACCAAGTTTTTTATATTTTGCATTGAATTTATTTTGTTAATCTTGCATTTGCAATTCAATTCATTTTCTTAAATATTCTCTTGTAGAGCTTTGTATCACTTATGCTTCAACGGTTTGTAGTGCATTAGGGGTACAAAATTTCAAAAATTCATACAATTTCGTTCTAGTTTTCGAATGAATGTACGGAAAGCACGCGCCGCGATTCTGCCCATTTCACCATAAATAACAATTAAATTCCAAAATAGGTGAAACCACTACGAGCCATTTTTCGATTTTTGAAAAACTTATGTTAACCTATAACAGTGGGTGATGGATTAGTGTCACTAGATTTGTTTAATATTCAATTGTTATAGAATCATGGCCGACTACTAAAAAGAAAATCCGAAAAAAATAGTGTCAATTCAATAAAATGGGAATAAGTCAGAAACTGTTAAAGATAGCTATAGGAACATGTATTGTTAAAATATGCCCATTTCGATTCTCTATCTCGTGGAATAGTAAGAACATGGTCATTCCATTAAAAAAAACTGAGTTTTTAGTCTTTGAAGTTTCATAAATTTGGATATCCATAGGGGCGGTCGTACGCAACTTAACTTTTTTTTAAGTGCACTAAAAGAAAGCCCTATTCAGTCTCTATGCACTGATAAAAATAGGTTGCCATGACTACAACCGTTTGCAAGTAATCAATTATCAAGGTACCATCTGCATCCGCCATTTTTTTTCTTAAAGTCAAAATAACTTAAAAACCAGAAATGGTAGATATCGACATATGGGTATCAAAAGAAGTGAAATTTCAAAAAGCAATAAAAAATAGGGGTTGCCATTTAAAATAACGAAGTTACTATCTACTTCCGGTGTTTCCGGAAGTGCGGCCATTTTGAAAATATTTTACAGCGATTCGGCCTTCAGAGTAACTCCTAAGTACAAATTTTCAAAAACCTACCTATTTTACTTTCCCAGAAACTTTTAACTAAAGCTCCCAAAAAAACACCCTGTATAAGAAAAATTTTTTCCGTGTCGATCTGAGACAATTTTTTTTTTCGGGGCTCAAAAAAAGGCAGTGTATAACCTTCCTTTTTTACCAAAAATCGACTGCACCAAAATTTCTCGGGAAACACTTTTTCTTATTAATTTTGGTGCGTAGAATCCAAAACAATTCGTACTTTTTCGATCAGACTTCTCAATCAAAAGTTATAGACTAGAACCAATTTCGAAAGAAAATTCAAAGGGCTGTAACTTTTGAACTAGTAGCCCAATCTTGGAACTGTTTGAAATTATGGATTCTACAGGCCACATTCTATAAGAAAATTTTTTTTCGGGCCGATCTGAGACAATTTTTTTTTCGCGGCTCAAAAAAAGGCAGTGTATAACCTTCCTTTTTTACCAAAAATCGACTACACCAAAATTTCTCGGGAAAACACTTTTTCTTATTAATTTGGTTGCGTAGAATCCAAATCAATTCGTACGTTTTCGATCAGACTTCTTAATCAAAAGTTATAGCCTAGAAACCAATTTCGAAAAAAAATTCAAAGGGCTGTAACTTTTGAACTAGTAGCCCAATCTTGGAACTGTTTGAAATTATGGATTCTACGGGCCACATTCTATAAGAAAATTTTTTTTCCGGGTCGATCTGAGACAATTTTTTTTTCGGGGCTCAAAAAAAGGCAGTGTGTATAAACCTTCCCTTTTTACCAAAAAACGACTGCACCAAAATTTCTCGGGAAAACACTTTTTCTTATTAATTTTGGTGCGTAGAATCCAAAACAATTCGTACTTTTTCGATCAGACTTCTCAATCAAAGGTTATAGACTAGAAACCAATTTCGAAAAAAAATTCAAAGGGCTGTAACTTTTGAACTAGTAGCCCCATCTTGGAACTGTTTGAAATTATGGATTCTACAGGCCACATTCTATAAGAAAATCTTTTTTCCCGGTCGATCTGAGACAATTTTTTTGTCGGGGCTCAAAAAAAGGCAGTGTATGTATAACCTTCCTTTTTTACCAAAAATCGACTGCACCAAAATTTCTCGGGAAAACACTTTTTCTTATTAATTTTGGTGCGTAGAATCCAAAACAATTCGTACTTTTTCGATTAGACTTCTCAATCAAAAGTTATAGACTAGAAACCAATTTCGAAAGAAAATTCAAAGGGCTGTAACTTTTGAACTAGTAGCCCTATCTTGGAACTGTTTGAAATCATGGATTCTACAGGCCACATTCTATAAGAAAATTTTGTTTCCGGGTCGATCTGGGACAATTTTTTTTTCGGGCCTCAAAGAAAGGCAGTGTATAACCTTCCTTTTATACCAAAAAACGACTGCACCAAAATTTCGCGGGAAAACACTTTTTCTTATTAATTTTGGTGCGTAGAATCCAAAACAATTCGTACTTTTTCGATCAAACTTCTCAATCAAAAGTTATAAACTAGAAACCAATTTCGAAAGAAAATTCAAAGGGCTGTAACTTTTGAGCTAGTAGCCCAATCTTGGAACTGTTTGAAATTATGGATTCTACAGGCCACATTCTATAAGAAATATAAGAATATATCATTATTATAGTGAGAATAATTTTGATTTAGACATATTTAATAATAGCTTCTCGTACTGATTACAATATAATTTTTACTATATGATCTTAACAATCCATTTTTCTCCGTGTAAATAAAACTAGCTTATAGTAATTTCAGAATCATTTAAAATGCTGTAAAGAATATATCCAACAAATCCTGATTTTTTGTTGCCCGGTCGAGGGTTTTTTCACAAATTTTGTAATTGATTTGTAATTGAAAGACAAGAGGAACGAAAAGGAAATCGGGATGTTAAAACTGTAGTGGAATGATATAAAAGATAACCCAAAACCGACTAGTGCGCGTGGAAAACGAATATCTTTTGCAGAAGTGGAAATAAAAGAAATTCTATTTCTGATTTTTAAGTGGGAAATTGTGATTGCTATTAAAATTAATTAAAATTCACAAAGTTTTTAAGTAAACCATGTAAAGAATCTAAAAAGGGAAAGTTTTATTGTAATGAAAATCGAAATGTTGATTAAGCAGCGACAATTGTAAAAATGCATTAATTTGACCGTAAGGGATTGTACTCGTATAATATGAAAGCTGAAAATTGTAGGCGATTAACTAGGTTGGTTAATTAACGAACTTGCCTCGAAAGTATCTTATATTCACGGTTAGACATAGAGACTCCAATATTAGCTTCTGGTATATTACCTACTCGACCCTACACAGTTCAAATTTAAATATATCCAGGTGTGCCGAGATGAGCAGGTATAGTTCAGAGACAGCAGGGTACCGCTTGATTGACAGTTAGGGTCCGCGGTAGTCTTTGAGAGGCCGGTCCTGCATTACCGGTTGAACTATTAATGAACACAGAACCGCATCGCATACGCATTCCATTCCCAAACACTAAAGATTCGCAATTACGTTACGAAATTGACGTGTGTGTGTGCGTGTAAAAAAGCGCTACCTATTCAAATATTTTGATAGCAAAGGCCGTGCCGAGATTTTCCTCCGCATCTGACACTTCCGGAAATGACGTGTGTCGGCGGCTTCCGACAGCTCCGGGCGTTAGTTCCGGTGTCCACAAGACCGATAAACGCATTCAAGAGTCCGGATGCTCAAACAACCCGCTGGAGGCGAACTTTAAAATATGTCCACGTTGAACAATTCAAGCTTCCCGATACAGTTTTTTACGCACAATGTTGCGTTATCTTTCAGGTGGGTATGCGTGTGCGATTTTCCAGGGCGTAAATTGAAAATTAAACATAAGCTCGTGAATATGAATAAAAATCGCTCTATTTAAAAAGCATTCGTCTGGGTGCTAATGTGTTCAAATTCTTGCAAAGGGTAGTCCGAGACGGGAGGGAATACACTGATGATGGATGTTCGGGATTACGAGACGCGGGAGACGAACCCGGACTGGATCTGCCTGTCAGATCTGATGATGTATGACTAAAGTTTACATTGCAAATACTGGATGCATCCTAACACGCGCGTTATCTTCCGTCAATCATTTTTACTGTCCACTACATTTACAATTTCTTTTCAAAGCTTCGAGTTCTTTACGGGTTTAGAATCTGTCTTTGAGTATAATGTATGTTAAAATCAATACCGAGCAAAATTTTCGCTCTCTCACAATGAATATTTGGCAGCGAATTTTTTGCGACTGTAAAGCACTGCGGAAGAGTTATTAGAAAACGTACGGATAAAGCTTAGGATCAACTAGCCGAAAGGGCGCCTACTTAAAATCAATACAAAGAAAAAAAAACTGCCGATATTCTAGGAAAATAATTACCTACGAACCCCAAAACGCATACCTGTATGTCAAATTTAGGCTTAAATTTTATAAAACGAAGGAAACATTAAGCTTTTCGACATTTACCACGAGGAAATATCTGTATAATAAGCGCTCTAGAAATACCTGAAACATTGAATAGGGTGGTAAAAATTTAAGTTGATATAGGTTTGTCTTTGGGTCGAATTTCTGCATACAATACATCACTAGGGGGTAAGCTTCCAGTTTTTACTCTCGAACGAATGAATGGTTTAACCTTAATCTATTTTTTGGTCCATTGTGGTCTTGGAACAAGATATTTTCTGTCCCAGAGTTATATTTCAACGTGTACACCACGCCTTGTATTTTATTTTGTCATTCATTGCTGATCTATATTTCATTGACGTTCCTCTACCAATACTTTAAATGTCAAACTACGTGAGAAAAATTCCTCGAGCGACCCATTTTTCGGCCTACAGATATAATTTACTCGCGCCGAGTGAGAAATGGTAATTATAATAATTACGAAAAAAGGTTTTCTTTCAATAAGGTCACTTTGTTGCTCAAATGTTAACTAAATTAATATTATAAAATAATAATGTTGCGTTAGAGCTATTCAGGTGCAAGGCACCGGCGTAACGTCAATACGCTTTATTTTGTAATTAGGTTAGTATTTAATTAGGTAATGCAAAGTTGCAAATCATTATTTATTATGCTATCATTAGGGTTAAGTCGTAAATTTTTAATAACCTTCGAAGAAGAGGTAAACGTTCCTATGTCATCATTTAATAATGTACTACCAAATGCCAACCTGCACACATTACAATTATAAATCTATACTTTCCGCAGGTCAACCCTAAGAAAAAATTATAAATCTGTGCTCATATAGGACGCTTAGGGTAGGGGTGAGTACTGTCACCCCCTCAATAACAAAAGCAAATATGTCTTTAATTATAATCAATTGTGCATTCTAAATTTTGGCTCGTTTCGTCTAGGAAATATCCAGAAGTACCATATTTTTTAAATTCCCTTTAAGTTACCAAGCATTAGGCATCATTCTAATGCGACAAATTGAGCCATCGTTTACAGCACTTGAAGACTATCAAGATTTTGGATCTCTGTTCTTTTATTTATATGCCTCTCTAATTAAAAGAACCTTAAGCGGTTTTAACAGAATGTTCATACTACTTACATACTTTTCTATTGTAAATAGTGTGATTAGGACATCAATTGAACTGACCTGACTTCGAAGATCACTTAGTCGTTGTGGCCAAATATTACTTTTATGTTTGTTAATATTAGTTAAGGGCGGTATTAGTTACTTGGTTGATGGATTCAGTAGCGGATGCGACGTAATCTTTCCTAGAAATATGCATGTTTGAGAACATTCTAGAATGGTCGGTTGCGTTCGGAGGCGTTCTCATTTCAACGTCGAAGTAATAAATGGTTCGCGCTGTTATAAATTATGTATTCGTGGGCGATAAATAATTCTAACTGTTATAAATCAACTGAATTCAAGGCTTTTATACATTGATTGTTAATTAGTTGTAATCAATAAAGCACGTAATAAAATTTTTTCTAGCATTAATTTTGTAAATGCTTGTGCGACATTCCAATCTAAAAAAACAAACACAACTTTTGGGACTGAAATTGTGGTTGCGTATTAAGAATAATTATATTGACAATATTTGTTCCTATTGTAATTTAGAAAACCTTAAAAACGTGTTGAGCTACTAGTATTCTATGGATGGAGCCGAGGATGGAGCATGTTTCAACGAATTCCTATTATATTTCTATGGAAAACTAGGATTATACGTGAATAACTGCATAACGGGGGAAAAAGCAACTACAGAAAAAAAATGAGATGACTAGGAAAGTTAAAATGATTCGAAGAACCTTTCAAAATTGAGAGAAATAAAAAATTAAACAAGCATAAGGCATGAGAAAACTTCCAGAACGTAAACAAAATAATTGAAAGATGAGGAAGGAAAAATAAATGTATGGGAAGATATTTTAAAATTAAGAACAAATGGCAAAAGGGAAATAGGCAACAGTGAACAAAAAAAAAGAAGTGAGAAAAAAATCTAGAAGGAATAAAAAACCAGTACAACCAGAATCAAACAATGACAAAAAACAGCAAACAATTTTTGAAGCGAAATGAGTCCTAAAATTGTGCGCTGCTTGGGAAGTTAGTGAATAAAAAAAGGAGAGGGAAATATGGTGAAGAAGAATATCTAAAATAGAATGAACCGTGTCTAAAGCGGATCTACGGGGTCATTGTATTAATTGACCCATTTTCAATAGGGATGCAGAACACAGGTACATTGTACCGCACTGTGCAAAGTTTGAACAGAATCGGCCCAAGCGTTTGCTAGTTATCGATTAAAAATGGCCGTCTGCGTTAATAAGTTGCCATTTTGGAGGCGTTAATGTGTTAAAAGAAATTAAAAGGGCTATAGTAGAAAGAAATATTTTAGGCGAAATAGAAAAAGAATTTGAAAAAACGGAGTTCAAAAATCACAGGTACAAAAAATTAAAATTAAGAAAAGAAAGAGCAAATGTATTAATAGAAAAATATTACAAAAAATTAGACAATTAATGAAAAAATACAAAAGAATGGAACACATAAAGTAGGTAGTAAGAGACCGAAATAAACAATATAAATAATTAACATGGAGTCATGAAAATGAACGAAAGTTGCACAAAATGGAGTAAGTAGGTAAACAGCATAGGGCAGAAGATCATTCTGATGGTCAAACGTAGGCGCTGCGATTCAAATGTCACTGAAGATCAAACTTGCAGGTGAAATAGAGGCACGGTGCGATAGTTAGCAGAATTGAAGATGAAATAGAGATCAGAATTAAAGGTGAAATAAAGGGCAAAATTGAAGGTGAAATAGAGGACAACATTGAAGGTGAAACAGAGAGCATAATTGAAGGTAAAATAGAGGTCAGAATTGAAGGTGAAATAAAGCGAAAAATTGAAGGTGAATTAGAGGGCATAATTAAAGGTGAAATATAGGGCAGAATTAAAGGTGAAATAGAGGTGAAATAGAAAGCATTATTCTGGGCTTAAAGAAAATCCTTCTAACAATTCTGGAGAACTGGAAATTGGTCAAATTAGCGCCCTGTATATGAGGCACAAAACGCAAACATGTAATAGGTACGTGAAAAGCTCACTAAAATATTATAAAAGAAGTGTCAATAAACTTCGCAGGTACTGATACGTTCCGAAAGCTTGAAAGCTAAATTGAACATAAATATCGGCTCTAATTCATTGGTAAATGACTCCATTATTACTATACAATTGTAAAGCATTGTCACTGAACTAAAGGCGTTAACTTTTTTATTAAAGAAAGATATGTTAAGTAGTCGCTTCTATTATAATTCAATGAATATAATTCGAACAAAAAAGAAATTGTTATACAATATTTCCCCTAACCTGCCTAAAAACTTCCCTTTTAGATTACTAACAACGCCGCTTGCTTACCTGTAATGTGTTTTATTTAAAATTCTTATTGAGTGAATAGAAAGCACAGTGTAAAATCAGTGTATACATTCTTTATAGATGTAATAATGGAACCCCAACATTTCATTATTGTACGGATAATGTTTGGTGGTATTGTCCGTGGATTGTGCACTTGATCTGGAGTCTCTAAAGACATGAATAATAAAGTTAAACAGGTAGCCCATTATTACATTGTGCTAATATAAAGCAAGGTGGCACTCAGATTCGAGTGAATCGTTTTATATTCAATTTTCAGCGTGAAATTTACACCTTTCGTTTTTGTTAGCGATTTAGAAAATTAACATCGGGTCATAGAGTCAAGTGGCGCCAAATGTGTGTTTTCCTAAAAATTGCGCCGCCACAAAAAAATCAGAGATAACACTTGTCAGGGAATAAAATAAATTATATCAAAATCCAAATTCGGTTAACGACTATGGCTCTGCAACAAAGAGCTGTTGGATAGTAACAAACGACAGTTTGATGCGCTAAATGATGCAAGGGTGAGACAATGACGCTATCTGAAAAGAGTGATGACAACTGTAGTCGGTGTTGTGGGTGGACGGCTTCGTAAGATAATTGAATTCTGCGCTCATTGCTCCACATTGTCGGCTAAGAATACATTTTGATGATGCTGTGAGCTAGTGATCACGCAGTCAGATGAAAAATGCTAATTAGCGAAATTCGGGCGCTTTTGGTTACCTGCAGCTTTTGATGTAATACAACATCTTAGAAAATTATCCTTCCCTTCCTTACATAATACCTTAAACTACCTGGTGTGCACTAATTGCTTAACTAATCGTTCTTATGGCAGCGACGCGAGTTTATATGCAAAATAGGGTTGTGAATATTTCATAATATCCTCACTTAAGGTAATTGCTTACGTTTTATCCTGTTAACAGTACACGGATCGATTTCGCGCTGCCAAATCGCCTTAATTACGAAACGGAAAGCTTGGTAACAAATCGATTATCGAGCCGAATTTTTAATCCGAAAAAATTCAACAAGTCACGCAGCGCGGTACCGTTCAGTAGTGCTTAATAGGCATTTACACCCTTTACTCAAACTATCTCTATCAACCATATACGTCGCTGAGTCATTCCCATGTCAACTTGGAATGCAGTACAATCTCGAAGAATGAAAAAAAAAACATCAAATCAATACTCTTGGTGCACATAATATAAAAATCTTTGGGTACAAAGACGCAAATAAGGGTAAAGGTAAGAGGGGCATGCGGACTAAACCCGTGTGAACCTTGCCACCGGAAACCGCCCCTCAGGTGAAACCCGCCCTCTTCCCCTGTGGGAAGCTTAAGAGTACCCATCGGTGTAGTTCAGGGATTATTAGTCGAGCTTGAATTTCACACAACAAAATATAAGCAGAAGTGATTACGGTGCGAGTGTTTTGATGCTGGACCTTCGCTTGCTAAAATGCCTCATGAGAATTCAAATCGTCGAGGGTTCTCTGATGATTAATTTTTCGTTCATACTTTTTTTTTGTACACTCAAGCTGAAATTTTATTTGCCCTCTTGCGCGGTAATTTCTAGAAAATCGCGTATGCAAGAGACAAACTGGCGATATCAAATTTCAGTGACATCGAACCCATTAACATCATCGGACAGTTCAACAATCGTACCGGAAATAAAACGTCTTGCATAAAGCAACCGTCAGACTAACCCATATCTGGTTCCTTCCAGGGTGCAATCGCGCCTCAATCAGACTCATTGTTCTATTCCTGTCATATACACGCATGACATATGACGTAATCAGGGGGGCGGTCCGGCAATCAAATGTCTGATTTAATATTCACCTCGCTCGACACCAGGCGTTCCCGACTGCTGTTGACAAGCTCTTGTTATACGCGGGGACCATAGATTATGTACGTGTTAACTGCTCTAACCACACTTTAAATATATATTATTTAGTCTTTGATGATGATATCTAACCCTGCTATAATGTTATTTTATTCTGCAAGAGAGTTTCTGATTCGGACTCGTATGTTGTGCACAGAAAAACTAAAGGGTTGTAGTAATTTTGTTTTGACTAAAACACGATGAACATTGGTGATTCTTTCGGTTTAGTGACTGAGAGGGCCCCTGTTCTTAAAAGGATACATAATAAACAGACGATTATCCCATATAAACGATGCGAAATCAATTTTAGCATACAGAATATACAAAGTTGCATATAATTTATCCTTTGAGTTACATTTCTTCTAAAGGGAAGCGGGAGCAGAAGGTTTCTGCACAATACCTAGCTCAAGACGATGTGCTCAAGCAGTTTTACGTGATGAATTGTTTCTGAAAACCACGTCAAAGGCAGCCTATAGTGTTTGTCATTTATTCATAAGCAGAGGTTGCTTGCTTCCTCATTAAAAATATCAAGCATTTTCTGCCGCAGGACATTTACTAACTACAAAAAATTATCACAGTCCTTGTGCGGGATCAAAGGGGCTTCAGCGTATTTTCGTGTGGTAGAGTATTCTATTGGCCAATTTTGACCCCTCCATCAATAAGATCTTGTCAAAGGCTACCACATTCCCTTTGTCGATACCCACTTCCGACATCCCGTTGAGCCACAATTCAAGTTTGAAGTTTTGACGTCACCATCGGTAAGATCTTGTCGGGGGCAACCACATTCCCTTTGTCGATACCCACTTCCGACGTCCCGTTCACCCCCAATTCGCATTTTGGTGGATTTCACTAAAAATCCTCCACACAATAGTACTCAATTTTTGGGGAACTTCTCGTAGCTCGAGCTTCTATTGACGACATTACAAGGGGAAACTGCGATTCGAGTTTTAAGAATTTTTTAACCGCGTGGCAAAATTCGCCGCGTAAGATATCTTTTAGGTCCCCGAAGACGCGCGCCTTTCTAAAGGTGGTTAATCTCGCCCCTAGAAAAAAAACAAAACTCCGCCACGCAGTAGTTATGCGCGTTTACAAGATCTTTCCGACGACACCAATGTAAAACAATCGGACCAAAACTGTACAAGAAGATAGAAAAAAACTGAAAAATCACGCTTCAGACCGACCGACATCGAGCTTTTGTTTGATTCGGATTCCTGGTCCCTAATGCAGTAAGTACCTCCCTTACTAACGTGTGGGTGGTAAAAAGTCATCAAGTTTTTTTCCTTAAAACGTGCATATTCATCCAGAGCTGGGCAGTATTCGATTTTGTAAATACTTTTTAGTAATTGGTAGCTATATATCTTATAACGACTCAAAACGGGGTGATATTGACTAAGTGGATTGATAAAGACACTAAACCTTCCCCATACTTCTTTTAATTATTTCAGGTATTAGAATAAAGGCATTAGGTGACAGCGACTATAGTTTCGACCCGAAGGTCATTATCAAGCTTAAGTTTAAGAGAACATAATATAAAGGTGGTTGAAAATTACATTTTAAAATGGTACATTTGGTTATCAATATGGGGAAAAATTACTAATTTATAACATGGGAAACAATAACAATATTAACAATTTAAAAAACTTTTTGTCCTCACATATTATAAAACAATTGATTAAATTAAAGAAATTAGAGAAGACGAGATGGACACAGCCATATTGACAAGCAATGTGAACAAACAATTGTGAAACTTTTTAGTATTCAAATCTTTTAAAGTATTCAAATACTTTGTAATTAAATACTTTTATGGAAGCAGTATTTGTAGTTGTAACTCAAATACTTTCACAAATATTTATTATTCGAATACTTCGCAAGGTATTTGAATACTTTGAGAAGTATTCGAATACTTCGCATAGTATTTGAATACTTAAGCTTCCTTTTTTTACCAAAAATCGACTACTCCAAAATTTCTCGGGAAAACACTTTTCCTTATTAATTTTGGTGCGTAGAATCCAAAACAATTCGTACTTTTTCGATCAGACTTCTCAATCAAAAGTTATTGACTAGAAACCAATTTCGAAAGAAAATTCAAAGGGCTGTAACTTTTGAACTAGTAGCCCAATCTTGGAACTGTTTTGAAATTATGGATTCTACAGGCCACATTCTATAAGAAAATTTTTTTCCGGGTCGATCTGAGACAATTTTTTTTGCGGGCCTCAAAAAAAGGCAGTGTATAACCTTCCTTTTTTACCAAAAATCGACTACACCAAAATTTCTCGGGAAAACACTTTTTCTTAATAATTTTGGTGCGTAGAATCCAAAACAATTCGTACTTTTTCGATCAGACTCCTCAATCAAACGTTATAGATTAAAAACCAATTTCGAAAAAAAATTCAAAGGGCTGTAACTTTTGATCTAGTAGCCCAATCTTCAAACTGAAATTATGGATTCTACGGGCCAAAATCTATCGGAAAATGTTTTTTCCCCGGTCGATCTCAGACAAAAATCCGATACATCTGAATACCGAACTCGATAGTCTACTTAACTTAAAAACAATAGGGATCTTTCTTATATCCTTAAGACCATATGTACCAATTTTCAAAGCGATCGCACGTTTCTAAACAAGTTATCATGCACACGGACAAACGGATGGTCAAAAATGGATCTGTTCCAAAATCGCTAGGAATAATTTCAGAAAGGCGTACGTATCATGTGCACGACGTACGATCGCTTTGAAAACTGGTACACGTATTCTTAAGGATATAACTGGTATAAGAAAGGTCCTGGTAGGTACCTCCTGTATAATAATATAATAATATAATAATAATAATACGCTTTTACTCCTCTTAAATTTGTATATAACAATAGAAATATAAAAAAAGGCAACTCCATACAAAGTATAACTTGATTTTTTAAGTAGTAGTTTTAAATCTTATCTAGTATACTATTTTAAATTTTTAATGTATTTGAGTGACAAGTATTTGAATACTTTTCAAAGTAAGATAATAAAATTCTTTTCAAAGTATTCGAATACTTTTTATAGTATTCGAATACCTTTGATAGTATTAGAATACTTTTGAAAGTATTCGAATACCTTTGAAAGTATTCGAATACTCTTGAAAGTATTCGAATACATTCTAAAGTATTTGAATACTTATTTTTTTAAGTATTTGAATACTTTTCAATGTATCTGTATCTAGTATTCGCTTGTGCTGGACGTAAAAGTATTTAGTATTCAAATACCTTTTATTTGTGTAAAGTATTTACTATTTAGTATTCAAATACTTTTTGAAAGTATTCTGCCCAGCTCTGTTCATAACAAAACGTTTTCCACTTACCTACTACGGAAAAACTAATGTGGACACACGCCATTACAATACCGTTATAGGGATAGCTCATTTCGTATGTTCACCCGCACTTAGTAGGGAGGTATTGCATTGGAAGCGGAAATACACGTTTTGAAACACCAGAAATCCGAATAAACAAAATTTCGATTATGCCGGTCGATCTTTCCGTCTGTACCCTTATCTATTACTCCTATGTCATTATTAAGTTAAAAGAGGATGACAGCTATGAAAGACATCGCGGCGACTAATTGAAAAGACAAAATACTTCTGAAGAGCGCCTAATTTTGTGCATCCAAAATAACTTTTTAATACAAATAAATTAAATTAGGCGCCCTTCAGAAGAGTTTGTCATTTAAAAGTAGATATCGCCATCGGGAAAAACAATATACTTACATAAATCCCTATGTCTACTTTTTAATAAATAACACTGTATATGTAACACAATAGACATCGCACATCCTGACAGCACACGGCATGCTAGAGCTCATAAGTTTTCTAAATATTGCATTTTGAATTTCTCTATTTTTACCACCCGCACGTTACTATGGGAGGTATTGCATTGGGTTAAAAAACGACCGCCCACTTTTTGACGTACACGTTTTAGAGCACCAGGGATCAGAATAAAAAAAACCTCGATGATGTCGGTCAGTTTGTCGGTCTGTCGGTGTATCTGTACTCTCATTTCCGGCCAAACGGCTGAACAGACTGGAACCAAATTTGCTGCACATATTCATAGACATAAAAGGAATATCTGAAAAGATTTTGGGAAGAATCACGCATACGCAGATATACGGGTGGAACCTGTGCTCGTCATACCAAATGAATATCAACCATATGCGTATACTATATATCATGCAGTAAATTTAATGCTCTTTTCAAAGATCTTAAGAAGACATTGGAAAAACAAAGATTGCATCGATTTCCCGTTTAACCGGAAGTGAGGCCGTAAATTTCAATATGACATCGGATTGATCTTTGTCGCATACAAAATTATGCCCGACCATTTTTTTCAAATCTCTCCAAATAAAAGAGATATTGAGGTGACCCTATTATCTCGAACATAATGTATGTAGATTTAAGAAAAATTCTCTCTATCTATGTATAGATACAAATGGGTACAATCCTAAGCAAGATATTCAGGCCAACTAATAACATAATACTTTTCCCAAATGTACAGGGTGGTTCTAATTCGTGGCTCATCATTGGGATGACCGTAAAGGCGAGAGATCAGTGTAGGTTAAATGGGGGGAAAGTTGCCCCTTTTTGTGACTAAAAGACGCATTTAAAAATTTTCAAAAAGCTTTGAAAATAACGGAGATATCATGTCCATGAACTTGGCAGGCCTACTACAGCAGACCATAGTTCTACTTACTCATATCGTTAGTGCTCCGTTAGTGCACGTTAGTGCCGCTGAAGAAATCGTTAGTGCATAAAAGGAAACTTACTATTTTTAAAAAATATTTGTGGGCCTGCTAACTTCATGCCAGCAGACCCATTTGAGAAAATCGATTCAATCTTTGCACTAGTTAAACTAGCAGCGTTAGTGCTCGTTAGGGCCATCAATATAAACGTTAGTGCTCAAAGTGCAACAGCTCAAAACGTCGTAAAAAGGGGTCTGCTAACTTCATGCAGCTGACCCACATTTGTCAAATTGGCTCAGTCCTAATGCAAATTTGAAGCGGCTCGTTAGTGCTCGTTAGTGCTTCACATGCGAACGTTAGTGCTGCAAGGGATCCGCGTCAAAAAGGTACCAAACCACCTCAAAATTAAACTTGACTTATTGGGACCTGCCAACTTCACGCCAGTAGACCAACGAGTGAAATCCGTTTGATTTTCTACTTTAATCGACCGGTAAGTATTAGTGCTCGTTAGTGCCGCCAATATAAACGTTAGTGCTCAAAGTGTAACAGCTCAAAACGTTGTAAAAAGGGGTCTGCTAATTTCATGCAGCACAATTTGGCCCTGTCCTAATGCGAATTTAAAGCGGCTCGTTAGTGCTTCACTTTCGAACGTTAGTGCTGCAAGAGATCCTCGCCAAAAAGGTACCAAACCACCTCAAAATTAAACGTGGCTTATTGGGACCTGCCAATTTCACGCCGGTAGACCAACAAACGAAATCCGTTTAATTTTCTACTTTAATCGATCTATTAGTATTCGTGATCGTTAGCGTCGCAAAAAAAAGCGTTAGTGCTCAAAGCGCAACAGCTCAAGATTGAAAATATGAGTTTGCTTTGTGAAAAACTATATAACGATTAAATTAGTGATGCCTTTATTAGCTCTGGTTTCAATTTTAATTTAATTTTAATTTTTGGGGGGAAAGTTTGTTGATTTTCAAACGCCACTATCTCTTTATCGTACTCGTTTGCCTTTTTAGTAAAAGAAAATACTTACGACTTTTCACTCCGATGCTTTAAGAAATTCATTTCATTATCAGCCTGTAAAAAATTAAAAATAGTTCCAAAATACATTTCGTTCATTCTCTTCTTTTTTTTGGATTGGAAACAAATTTTGCTAGTTGTTGTGTGGTCAGCAGAACCTATAAGTAATAGTTAATTTTTGAGATGCTTTGATAGTTTTTCGACACGGATCCATTCCATGAACTCACATTTACAAGTGAAGTCTTAACGAGCACTAACGAGGAGCTTCAGATTTGCATTAAGGCAGGACCACTTTAATAAATGTGGGCTTGCTGCATGAATTTAGCAAACCCATAATTTCACACTTGAGCTCTTGCGCTTTGAGCACTAACTTTTTTTTTTGCGACGCTAACGATCACGAATACTAATAGATCGATTAAAGTAGAAAATTAAACGGATTTCGTTTGTTGGTCTACCGGCGTGAAATTGGCAGGTCCCAATAAGCCACGTTTAATTTTGAGGTTGTTTGGTACCTTTTTGATGCGGATCCCTTGCAGCACTAACGTTCGAATGTGAAGCATAAACGAGCCGCTTCAAATTCGCATTAGGACAGGGCCAATTTGACAAATGTGCGTCTACTGCATGAAATTAGCAGACCCCTTTTTAAAACGTTTTGAGCTGTTACACTTTGAGCACTAACGTTTATATTGGCGGCACTAACGAGCACTAATACTTACCGGTCGATTAAAGTAGAAAATCAAACGGATTTCACTCGTTGGTCTACTGGCGTGAAGTTGGCAGGTCCCAATAAGTCAAGTTTAATTTTGAGGTGGTTTGGTACCTTTTTGACGCGGATCCCTTGCAGCACTAACGTTCGCATGTGAAGCACTAACGAGCACTAACGAGCCGCTTCAAATTTGCATTAGGACTGAGCCAATTTGACAAATGTGGGTCAGCTGCATGAAGTTAGCAGACCCCTTTTTACGACGTTTTGAGCTGTTGCACTTTGAGTACTAACGTTTATATTGGCGGCCCTAACGAGCACTAACGCTGCTAGTTTAACTAGTGCAAAGATTGAATCGATTTTCTCAAATGGGTCTGCTGGCATGAAGCTAGCAGGCCCACAAATATTTTTTAAAAATAGTAAGTTTCCTTTTATGCACTAACGATTTCTTCAGCGGCACTAACGTGCACTAACGGAGCACTAACGATATGAGTAAGTAGAACTATGGTCTGCTGTAGTAGGCCTGCCAAGTTCATGGACATGGAGATATCACCGAAAGAAAGTCAAATTCCGTTTTCGTTTTGATTTTTATGTAATTCATTGGAGAGGAGGTGGCGATAAGACTCCATGGACCTTCCCCATAGCTACTTATTATCTTGAGATATATAAAAGGCTATTAGCATCTCTGAATATTTCTTTTGAATCTACTCAATTTTTAAAGTAGGAAGGCGTAAAATACTACTATTTCTAGGAAATACGTTTTAAAAGGATGAAAATTGTTATGGAATTCAACAAACAAAAGTGCCTCGGTTTTTTAATAGAAAAAATAGAAACATATCTTGATAACACGAAAGAAAATCAATATTTACATTTTGCCCCAAATCTCATTGAAGCATCTAATCTTAATGGTTCAAGTTAATTGCTAAAAGGTATGAAGGTCGCAATGCCAATCTCGATGTCCATTCGTCAATATGTCAATCTGAAGAATGCGACACATTAATTTTGAACTTGTGTAGGTGTCAGTGCCGGTACGGCAGGTAGTAGGTGTAGCCGCTGTCACGGTTTCCAAGGTAACATACAAACTGTCCAGTCATGGCGGCGAATTGAAACCTAATAATTAATTACTAAGGCATGCTGTTCGTCAGCATGACGTATATTACAGAGCCTAAACTGAAAGGACGAGAATATTACACGGAAATTTGCGAATTCCTCGAAATTACGGTAGAGTTCCTTCGCGTGCATGTAGAAATGCGTTGGGCAGACTAAACGTCCCCAAAGGGATGACTTGGTAAAATCCATCTTTGTAGCCGCAGGTGATCAAATTGTCGGCCTTTCGTATTTTGCAAGCGGTCACTGTCAAGGTTACATTTCGTCTATGCAAAGTACCTATATTTCGAAACGAGAGCGGCTTTGTCCAAAATTAGGACAAGCAATGCTTAATCAAAATTGGACCCCGAAGGATTCTAATTAAACGTAATTACAAATGCCCGCTTGCTCAAAGTTTGCCGAAGTGAATCAAAGTGTACAGGTCTTTAAAATGAAAGTAATTCCCTTAGATTTGTGTATTTGCGCAAAAAGCCTTCATATTGGAATTCCAAAGCACGTAGTAATTAAACATCACCCTCTTCGCGGGCCTACACTATGTAGGCACTATACCCCCCGTTGCGTTATACGCTCTCACTTTTGTCTTCATTGAAACAGAATCGTCCTTATGATATATCGCCATTGATTTGTCACATTTCCACATAATCATGGAGATTAGTGACCATTTGCACCGACACAATGCACGCGTATTTCGAATTCCAAACACTGCACCACTATTAGCTACTTTTCAGCCCCCTTCCTTTCAATATTGATTGCCCATAATTTCAATTAATTCAAAGGCAATTGTAATTCGGTAAGGAATCGTTTCGTCTCAACTTAAAGTATCACTAAAGTGCTTCCGGTAGCAGCTGTGCGTTCCCAGGCAGACAAAAGACGCTCGACCCCAATCAAATTATCTAATTCTCTCAATATTGGCCGGAGTGACCGCGAGATTTGTTTAATCGAGTATGATCCTTGCAGATGACACCAGATTCCTTAATGATCGAGACGACGAAATGTTCGAGAAAAAAATCAGTGCAGAAAGGCCGGTCAGAGTACAGATGGAGCGTATCGTATGTTGGGCACTAAAATGTTTCTAGGGGTCACTTAACACCCTAACGACATCAGGACACGCGCTCTTTGGTTTTAGGTTACTTTGTCAACATTAGACATTTGTCTTACCACCTATTAGTTGTTGACAGGTTTTCTTGTTTGTATGGTGTAAATGTCGGCAAATAACAAGTCAAGTGTTTGAGAAAACCAATCTTGTGTTACATATTTTGATGGCTGTATCATATTTCTCTGTTGGATCAATTTTTCCATTGCAAGACGAACGTAACATGTATTTTATGTTACTTCTGTCTCTACGAATGGCAGATCAATTTATAAATGCAACGTTCACTAAACGCAAATTGGTACAAAATTTTGAAATATTGAGGCTTATTCAACTGTCTATACAATGGGGTTGCATGAGTTCACAAGTTCACTCGGTGTTTTGTAATTAGAAATACCTACTTCTACACCTTAGTTTTAGGTTAATTTTGGTTATAACATACACATTTTATGCTGTTACAGGTTTCTTTGAAGGCGTTTAAAGTGTCCTCCGAAAGCACTTCCCGAAATTCCCACGGGAATGGGGAAAAACTGAAGGTAATGTACGAAGTCTCGGGCAAAAGCTAGTATGTATATTGTAATGTAAACTATGCCATGCGAACGTTCATATTGGCATGAGAGACTAGTAACAAGTTTCTGATTCTACAATACTGATGTGTCACTCTGTATTTGAAATTTTTTAGGTTTTAAGGTGGTCGTTGATTTAAATTGAACACAATCTCGGTCCCTAGTATTAGGATTCAAAGTCAGTGTTCTCTTGTTTAAGAATAATTAATCTTTAATTTTTTGTTTAAATAATCGCCGTGTTATTTTGATTTGTAATTGTAAAGTTGAATTATGTTTGAGAAAGATTAGGGACATCTGGAAGTAATTGCGTTGTGTTATTTTAAAACTTTATTTTCGGTCTTGCGATAAGGACTACGTTAGCGCCGCGTAAAATCCAGTTAAGTTGAAGATAAGAAGGTGTCTTGTTCGCCCTAAGTAAACACAGGTGAGAGTTGATCGATAAAGGAGGAGCGGAAGGGATACAAGGAAGCTGAAGCGGCCGTTAAACAGGGCTTTTTTTGGTGGATAATCCATCACCATTTGAAATTGCATCAAATCATCAAGAATCAAGTGAAAGTAAAAAAGTTTCACTTGGTTTCTGTGTTAGTGCGTCTGTTTAAAGAAAATTGAAGCTATGACCGGATTATTAACTTTAAGGTAATTAAAACTTTACTTAACTAACTTGTAGCAATCGATCGCATGTGCGTGGTAGATTGTTTGCAGGCCCAGAGTGCCTTTCTTTCTTACAGCATTATTGATCGATTCATGTCGAATAAATTTGCTTCAACTGTAAATGATCGGCTTTCTGTTTAATCGAGCTTGCTTCGTTTTTCTGTACTGCTTAATAATTCGATTTGCCTTATCCCTAAGACCCTAAATAGACACTCTTTTGTATTAAAAAACAGTGACCGTATGCCTCCATAATAAAAGTTTGTGTAGAAAATATAGTGCTTCTTAAACTTTCTTTTGGGCCCAACTAACTATTCATCCATAAGATCCACCTGGATACATCCTGAATACTATTCTCTAAAGCGGTTCACAGTGATTCACTATGGAGATGGAATTATATACCTCTCTAGAATTTCTTTATTTTTTCAAAAACTTAAGCCTGGAAAGGATTTTAAACAAATTTAGGGAACTTTAAGGTATTAGCGACGAACCACAGAGTGCTCTGCTAAGAAACTATGAACCATATTTGAAGAACTATGTGTAATTTTGAATCGGTATTGTGAAAATTTAAAAAGCATTAGAAGATTCCTTGTGAGACTTTAATATGGATACCCAAAACAGGTACAAATTATCAGTCTTTAAAATATACTTGATAAATATTCAAAAGAACCATGAATGAGCTATGAAAATTCTCTAAATGTTTCTGAAGAGAACCTTTGAAAAGTCCTAGAGGAATCGGTAAAATTTCTAAAGATTTTCTAAAAGATTACTTACAATAGATTATTGAATGCATATAGTCAATCGAATTTTTAATGTAATACTTTTGTTCCCTTTGCAGTTTTTTTAAAATACAATTAAGTTACTGGAGGACTCTGTGCATATGGCTTTTCAGGCCACGTATGATTTATTTGCTAACTATTTGACTCGAAGTCCTATACGTATTTTTACTCCGCCACCCGTACGGATAGGTTCCGCAAACACTTCCTGATTAATTTATTATTCTCCTGTTTTTAATAACTACCCCTCCACGAATTGAGAACACCTGCAAAAATGACCTAAACTAAACCATAACAAAAAAAAACCAAGCAAGAGGCAAGGAAAAATTTCTCAGAAGATTTCACATTTCTGCCAAAGTACAGTGTTGTTTAGTCGCCTCTTACGACACGCAGTGCCTTCTGCGGCAGAGTTATTCTTACCCAGCTCTGCACGGGGTTTTGTAATTTTATACGAAGGATTATAATTCAGGTGTCGGCAACCTTTTAGGGTAGAGTTAATTATTAAAAGTTTCGGAAGACAGACTCTTAATCCGGCTCATATTCAATACCACTGATCCTTGAACACCTAGAAATTGATTGGCGAAAATTTGACATCGCAGTAAGACGAGGAACAGACGGACAGACTGACTAAATCATCACATAAGCAAAAGCAAATACATTTTTGGCTCTGAGGTGACGCGACGCTTCGATGTTTCTGGTAACGGGGTTACCCCAAGTTGCGCCGTTCATTCTTTTTGGAGTAACGGATGAGAGGAGACATGAAGGTTCGTGTGAGAGACTTTTATTGGCAAAACTGTCACGCCATTTAAACAGTGACAGCGCCAGATATCAAATGCAACGGTAACAGGGATGGTGGTAATCCTACGCGATAGGTGAACAAATGGACCGGGAGGCATCTACACTATGGGCCAAAAGGAGGTGTTGGAGTCCTACGGTATGGGCGAACAATATGACCAGAGAGTGTCTATATATACAGAGTCTACATATATTTTAAAGAACGACCAGAGAGAGAGTCTTCTTCTCTATGAGGAACAGAAGTCGCCTAAATGTTATGGTTATATCGTGTTTCATTCCTCCGACATCTCTGACTACATAGATACAGAGACGTTGGAGGCGACTAAGGGTGATCATCGAGTGATTCACACGGGACGCATTGAAGGTAGACCAAGGACAGGTGGTGTAGGAGTTGTGGTTAGTAAAAATATGGGACAAAGAGTTACGGATTATGTGCAATGGAGTGGTTGGGTTATACTAGCCAGTATACATACTAAACCAAGCAGGACGGTTGTATCGAGTCATGGCGATGTTCTTAATGTTAAGGGAGAAGAAAATTTACTTATAATGGGAGACTGGAATGGGGTAGTGGAAGAAGGGACAGATGGCATTTCACTAGGCCCTTTTGGTTTGGAGAAAGGAATGAAAGTGGAGATCAACTGGTGGAATTTTGCACGCAGCACCAATTAGGGTATACAACACCTCCTCGGAGGCAGTACACCTGGTACTTCCAGGCGATAAATAAGTTACCAGATCAGCATGTACAGTGTATACAACAGGTACAGCGCTTTTACAGGGCCAGATCGCGCTAGTGGCCGTAATGTAGTGCCTCAAATTCAAAAGACGGAAAAAGAAATGTAGTGATAATTTAGAGATGTTAAAATCGGAGGAGGTAAGAGTGTCCTATAGCGAAAGGTCAAACAGATCTGTGATCACAGGAATAGAGGATACAGAGGAAAGATGGGCGAACTTGAAAGCTAGTATGATAAACAGCGCAGAAACGAGAAATAGAGGTGGACAGAAACCACATATTAGAATAGAGTTCGAATGAACGAGTGCTAGAAAGGCCTTCTGCAACATATGCTTTATATTTATACTATTTTCTCTGTTGAGCATTTTAATTGTATTAAAAAAATTAACAATTCTGACATTTTCTGTAATAAATATTTCAATAAAGAAATTAAGTTGGCTACGCTACATTTTGAAAAAATTCAATTTAACAAGCGCGTCAAATACGAATTTGTGCAGTATATTTTAGTTTTTTCAATAAAAAGTGAATAATGTGCGAAGAAATTCTTCCTTCCACTCCTCCAGAGCTTCGACAGTTAGCAGAAGAGACTGTTCGTAATTTGCTACCAGGCAATAATTCCACAATCATTCTAAAAGTTTATAATAATTGTACATTTAGTGACAAAGATTAGTTTTGTAATTTTGTTAGGTTATAAAACCTCTTTTGTATTAAATGTGGATTTCTCTAAGTACCTACACTGAATTTTCAATACCTAATGATTTCAATTACCCGTATCGTTAATAACTGTAACATAATGTTATAACAATAAGTGAAATTAGTCCACATTTTACTAAACCGTTGAGATAAGTATTAACGTCTAAATCATCCAGGCAGAACTTTGAATTGAACATTCGCGTATACAGGGTTACCCGACATTCGCCGCAGCATACGAAAACGCCGTTAGCTGCGTGCAAATATGAATTACAATACGGCGTACACCTATATAGTAATGCAGGTTTCGACGCAGCATTGGTCAACGAGTTAGCGATGGTACTAGGATTCGTCACTGCTTGTCATTACTCATCGGATAATTCCTGTCACAATTTTGACGCTCAACATGCATGAACCCTCTCGATTTCTTCTACTGGGGTCACCTGGATTCCATTTATGCACGTGGACCGTTTCCGAACACTGCTGCTTTGGAAGATGCCATCCGTGAATGTTCTGCGGGTATCACTCATACCCAACTCATGTCTGTGACTGCAGAATTTGAAAACCGATTGCATTACACGATTCCTACTGGCGGGGACTTATTTGAACACTTAGATACTATAACGGCAGATGCGACGCAATTTCTTTTCTTAGACTGCTCTGTTCTTTTTTTTGTGTTACCGAAGGCTGTTTCTTCTTTAATGTAACCGAAGGATGTATTTTTTTCTTTCGTTATGTTTCCTTGTGCTCATCCTGCATGATCACTTCCCTTTTCCATGGAATTTCTAACGTGTCGGCCGATGCTGCGTCGAAACCTGCATTACTATATAAGTGTACGCCGTATTGTAATTCATATTTGCACGCAGCTAACGGCATTTTCGTATGCTGCGACGAATGTCGGGTAACCCTGTATGTATTTATTTGACTTTTACTTAATCCAGGATAAAAGACATAAAACCTGGAATCAAAATTTAAGTAATAATTTTGACAATATACTGACGCTTGCAAATGCCCAATTTTTCTTAAAAATCGAATTTTCTTTAAAACTACTAGCTTTTCGGATATTAACCATATAATAAAAAAGACGAACAATTACACGTAGAATTCAAAAATGCATTCAAATACAGGAGGTTCTATTTAAAAAAAATGTACCATTTTGGCGCCCTACTTTGTGGGCGCATCCTGTATAATTCCAATTATTTTCAAAATGTGGAGAATATTCAACCACATCATAATACAAAAGCACTCTATCGAAAAATCTTATCTTCAAGGCATTAAGTTATTCCGTGCAATCGTTGACTCACCCTGTACAGCACCAATACATTCCAAAAGGGAGACAAAACGGTCGAGTAACAATAATGGCGTATACGTTCGTTCTTACAAGTAATCGTTGAATATCGTTTTGTACAGTACCGGCTTCCAAAGAAATTAAAGAAAACTCTGCACGACCTCGGATGGCAAATCAAAGAACTATTATAATAAGAGATCTAGAACACTTGGAACAAATTTACCACAGGAACAACTTAGATCTAAAACTAGTGGATTACAAAGAAAATACCTAGATGACGTAAGAATTTAAATCATGAATATCAATCGTTAAAAAAAACAACATTACAGTGTGATAAAGAACGGATTAATTAACGGATACGACCATCAACGTGCATCTACCTATGCCGTTTTTAAATGAGGAAAAACCTCTATCGAGCCCAATGGAATTTATATGGAAATGCGGCAGATAAACTGGAGCGGGATAGTTCAACACAATTACCGAATCGCTTTACCCCGTATCGATCATCGCTTCTAAGTTAACTACATTTCACTTACCCATTTCGTAAACCATGCGCGCATGAAGGCACTTTGCGCTATTTTTAGCGAAAAGATTAGGTATACTAAGTGGATCTTTTTAGAAAGCGGTCGTAGGTATCTGTCATCTTTATTTGAATTACAATTATAAGAAATTACCTCATGGCTGCGGAAGATCAAAAGCTAATTGAAATGGAAAACTATACCTATTGTAACGTAGAAGTAAGTTTTGCTGTAGTAGCGATCGTTTCCAGAATTTCACAGAATTGACAATTGTTCTGACCGTCATTTTATATCGCGCATTTGAAGTAAGAATGACAGATGTCATTAGAGTGCACGATCATTTGTTTCACTCTGACTACCCTTACGTTTAAAGTGATCCCTTTATCTATTCCTCACGGTTAAAGAACGGCTTAGCCTACTCATTCAAACCTATTGAAGTGTCAATTTAACATATCCTATAAAAAAAATAATATAATGTAGATAATTAGTTTATACTGCTAATTACAAGCATAATATTTGTTACAGTACCACCACAGAAGCCTACCATAATAGACGAAAAAGGCAAAGAAATATTATCCGTTGCTGGTCCATACGATGAAGGTGGCGACATAAAACTTACCTGTATAGTGAGTGGAGGTAAGTTGCTTTAAAAGATACATTCTCTTTAAACTCTCTACGTCTCAATTTTACTATCCTGCCTGTTTATTCCACAAAAACCCCAATATACCGAAGTTGTGTAAGTCCAGACAACTATTGAATACTAAGTAAACTTTATCAAGACAGAATGACGTGGCAATTATTGATAAAGTTCGCCTTTATGAAGCTTATAGAGCAATTCATAACACTGAATTCTCGCTCACAATTACACGCAAAAGTAATTAAATTCACGTCTTTGGCATTCAATATTAGTATGTGTTATAATAAATCTCCAATAGAAAATGTCAGTCAAATTCTCTCTCAGTATTTCAAACGAACATATTCTTAAAAAGGAAGCGATTAAGATTTACCGTTTATTCGCGAATTCGAGTTAATGCGATTCACTAAAATACGAAAAAAAAAGGAAATTACTAATAAATCCTTAATATTAAAGGTCGAATCAATACTATTTGCCTTGGGGAATACCGTACCCCTAATCAATACCGATGTATTTTAAAAATTCGTAAATGCTACAAATACTTCAATTTCTTCATGCGATGTTCATTTATTTCGGGGCCGTAAAAAATTTTCGTACATCATATTGATTTATTTTACGCCAAGTTTTGAAGCGTAAACAATTTTGTTATACGAAAATAAAAAAAAGAATAAACATATGAGACGGACATTCTCTTTTATGACTCTATAAAGTTTTTATTGCACTTACGCGTTTATTACGTATCATCGCTTTTGTCGCAGATTCTATTTATACATACATAAAAAAGGTCGAAATAGTGTTCTTATTTAAATTTTATTTGTTCTATTGTGATGGTAATGAGAGCTTTGATCGTCTACAATAGGTAATGTCCATTCGCAAAACTTCCTGGTTAATGATATACGTACCAAGGCAACGGGATACGTATCTAAGTGAGTGGTGTGGACATTATTATTGCTTTTATTTAATTTGATATGACATTAAAGTTGATAAAATTTACAGGTGTTTTTTTGTATAAAATTTCTTTTATCACTAGAAATTATTTGTTAGGCATTATTTTGTATAAAATCGACCCGTGTGTTAGTTACTGGACTTTGAAAAGACAATAATTGATATTTTGTTTACGTTGGTAAGTATTTAACTGCGAAAAAGCGGGTTCCTACGAAAATATAACGATGTTAACGATAACGCATTGATTATAAAAAGAGGTGTTACAAAAAGAGAAAAATCCTCGGACACTCAGATTTGATCGTATAGGGGTTTTGCTGATCTTTTTACAGCATTATAGTGATTGAGTCACTTTATTCGCGAATACAAGTATACTGAAAATTCTTATCGTAAAGTTAAAGATTTTTTTTGTCTATTTTGATCTGTGGCGTTTGATGAATATTAAATTGATTTTATGTA
Source organism: Photinus pyralis (assembly GCF_008802855.1). Lineage (NCBI taxonomy): Eukaryota > Metazoa > Arthropoda > Insecta > Coleoptera > Lampyridae > Photinus > Photinus pyralis. The sequence goes on from NW_022170249.1 coordinate 68,428,047, forward strand.
AATTTAAGTTAGGTGTTGGAGAACGTTAGAGTTTAATTTTAGATTGAAGGTGTTTGTAATTGGTTTTAAAAAGTTTGTCCAAGTGTGTTTATGAACCCAGTTAATTTTTAATCGTTTATTAATTTGGCCAATCCGAGTGGTTCTTTGTAACATAAAAATAAAGCCATTACATTTTGTTCTAAAATCTAGTTATTGTCGCCGTTTGAAGTTATTTTCAGTGACCAATAGTGGGGTGATGTTTATTTAGTTAGCCTGAAATTCTGCGTGACATTCCAACATTTTGTAATTTTGTGTAGATCATACTGGGTAACCAAGCGAGTTACACGTTTATGGTGACTCCCGAACCATTCAATCGGCAATATAATCTGTAGAACTAAAGGCCAACGGCGTTCAGGTGGAGGAAAGGCCTTCGGAAAATTTTTAGACATTATAGATTTCTTAGAGTCTCCAGAATAAAAATAAAAATATTTTTTGGAGGTGGTATCAGACTTTACTATAGACCACTTGTTTGCGGACCACGTGTGGTTCGCCCACCACCTGTTGGAGACCACTATATTACCTACCTGATTTGTTTTAATTCCAGACTTGGCATAGATACTATCGTCCGGTCAAGTTAGCCCGAAAAATAGGGGTACGCTTGCATAAATTCCCAAGAAACTGAAAACTTACATGAACATTAGGGATACCATTATAATGAAATTATGAAAAGTCCCCATCGATCCCGTGTGTGCGAAATGGTTAGTTTTATGATAAAAACAGCTCAGAGAAAAATTGTAGATCATGCAATTATCTACAAAAATTGTTCTTACACTTTTTCGCATAAGATTCAGTACTACTAAGAAAAACATTTTTAAACTTGTAGGTATTCCCTATACTAAGCACATGCACACGTTTCCACGCCACCGGTGAGGTAGTGTACTTGACGAGTTTTAACGTGGTTTCCCCAGTAGGCCTACATTTTCCTAGCTGGCGGCTGAATTACCTTTAGCTTCTATCTTTATCAACAAAGTGATTTCTAAAACTGGTAATTTCCAGGCGAAGAACGGGTGCTTCGTTACACAGTTTCAGTAAGCTAGTAGCTAAAAATATATAATTCGAAAAGTTGTGCCTTTTGTACTTTGTTTTTCCGATGAAGCCCCGAATTTAACATTTAATCTGATAATAATTATCTAACGAATTATTTAACGAAAAGTTACTTTATTATTTTTCAAAAGTTTAAATTTAAGATATTCACTCAAGTAACCTTTGTATATATTAACATATTTTGAAATAAAATTCAAAATACAAATTTTTTAACGCATAACTGCTCTCGATTAATTAATAAAAAGGAGCTACACTCAGTGTTTGCCTGGTTCACTGAAATTTAAAAGTCATTAAATAACAGAATAAAATATTCCCTTACAAAATATTTTTATATTTTATTTAATGGTCTGAATTTTAGTTTATTTGTTATTAGTGGCACATGCCGAAACATTAGATAACAAGAAACAAACATGAAAGCGCGACGTTATTATGCCAGAAGGACGAATTTGTACGCATACTAAATTGATTGATTGATTATTAAAGTACACTTTATCGAAATGATCGTTTTCACTTTTATTTTAAGTGTACGCAAAACATTAAAATAATGAGAAGTAATTTACAGGTCCTGCGGTTTTTACCCCCATTGATTCGTCAGTACATATTTACTTTGTATGTTAGATTTGTGTAAATAATACGTTTTGACAAAATGGAGATACTGAAAAACTATTTACATATGAATGTGGAAAAGGTTATTGTGTACGTAAGCACCTAATAATAATATGCTTCACGTGTATTCATGTAAAACCAAATCACAGTTCAGCGGTAGAATTAAGGTAGGCGTTTGTAAACTCCGGTTATTGTACGAGCTTGTTCTCTCGTATATTGGCAAATATTCGGAAAGGTCTATTGGGCTTTACAAAGTTAATATAATTGAGCTCGATGGAGTAAACGACGGAACAAAGCGTCTAGATTTTCATAAATTCTAAGGCGTTCTATTATGTTTACAATTTATTGTAATTTATTAATTTAATTAAGTCTCTAGTTAAATTATTAACTAAAACTCGAGTGAATTGCTATATGTAATAGTAAATTAAATTTCGTGTGTGTGCAGGTAATTAGGTCACTGTGTGTTATTCGCCGTTTAATTTGTATGGAAACAAGAAACTAGAGCGTTACATCGTTACACGTGTTTCGGTCCATTACAATATAAGGTAATCTGTTACATTCCTTCTATATTTTATTGAAAGGCAGGGCATTTCGGGAATGTTAATTTCTCGTTGATGACGATAAAATTGAATGCCTTTGCGATGACTACGTGCATTTTGATCGATGAGATCTCACAATATAAGTGCAATTGAAAAATATCGAAAAATATTAGCTCGGTCTTCAAGAAGTAAAAATGATGAATTTCTATGTGTAGTTCGCTTTTCAAAATTTCAACCCTATAAAAGAAAGACGGGAGGGGACTGAAATATTGGGGTGGGAGTTATTTTCGTTGCTAATTTCATCATGTAAATGGCACTGTGGCCTCCTAATCCAGTCCAAATACTTCCAACATTGTATTGAACATTAGAAATGTATATGTGGGGATAAGCTGCTAGTTTTGATTCATAAAAAGACAAAGGTTTTGTGGGATCGTATAAATTTGGATATTTGCAGTTGAGCAATGAAACTGTACAACTGTACAGCCTGTAGTAACCAAAACTGTAACGTTATATCACAGTACGTTTATTCACTATTAAAGTACAAATAAAAATCAAAACCCACTCGTGGATGTTGCCGTGTAACACATTTGTAAATGATGATGGGCAAATATAGACCATAGCAGCTATCAATTAACGAAAATTCGAAGTCTCCAGGTGGCCCAGGGGCCGAGATCTCGATGGAACAGACAGATAGACGACGGAAAATCGAGCACATGAGCGTTACTCAACTTAGAGATCCAAAAGAATGTACGAACGTAGACCCGAAAGATATGGAAAAGGTTACACTTGCAGAAATACTCCGAAAATCTGAAATGTGTTTCATGAAACCAATAGTCCGGGCGAGAATTTTGAGATCATAACTTCTAACGGCAAATCTTGAGACATTTTGGTGACAAGTGTTTTTAGGGTAATTGGACCCTGCTGAATCCGATTTTGCCTGTCACCACCTCGAATTTTGGCTGCTAAGGCCTCAAATCAAAATGGCGACTAAAACTCACTTTAAAATTTGTTGTTGTAGTAACCAAAGATATTATCATGATTTTTATCTAGTACATACGTTTCATTATTTATTACTATCGTATAAAAAAGTATGTAGCCAAAAACAAATTATGATGTTGGGCAAAATGACGGTAGAAACTTGTGTTAACTAATTTCTTTAGTTGCAAAGAAAAAATTTGCATTTTTTACATGGGGTTGATACAAATAGGTTAAAACGAGTGTTAATAATAACAATTTGCGAAAAAAATAAAACAAAATGATTCCCAAAATGCGGAAATTTTTATGACCTTTGATGATATTTTAAAAGCAATTATCGAAATCTTTTTGAGTGCGTTAGGGAGGTATTAATAATTATATTATAAGATCCTTTTTTTTAGTTTTACATATAGAACGCCAAATATTGTTTATACAGCGTTTGAAACGCACGCGAAATTTAGGACCTATTGTAGCGACATTCCAGAAATTTCCATGGACATAGAGGCGCCATGTAAGATTAGTCATCGGCGATAAACATCAAAGGCTGATGTGACGAAATCTTTCCCGTTTTTTGTTGTGCGACAACGACAAAAAGAACATGTCAATCCAGCTACCAGTAATAACAATTTTTTGTTCGTGAACATTTGCCACAGTTGCAATTCGGAACTAATTCTTCGACTGCTCCTAGAATAATAAAGCACTCTTTATTGAAAATTAAAAATATATAACAAAATAAGTTACCTGTATCCCTTCGGCTTCATAGGTGCGGATAACATGGCTATTTTTGTGATTATTATAGATTCGGTTAAATTGGCAAAGTTGTGTAATTTTTGATACTAATGGATATTACACATTGTCATTGTAAATATGTAGTAGACCTAACACAAATGGGGACAATGACCATGGATGACCTCAAGAATGTAATTGGCCACCACAAAACATGAGGTCATTGAACTTCTATTACCTTTAAAATGTAATTTGATACCACAAAGAATGGGTTCATTGTTCTCGGACGACCTTGAGAATGAAATTATACGCCACATAAAAATGAGGCTATTGACTTTGCCTGACTGAGAATGTAATTAGAGACTGCATAAAACGACCTCAGATGACCTTGAGAAAATATAAGTTGACACGGACAAAATGGATTCATTGATCTTGGATGATCGTGAGAGTATAATTAGACACCACGTAAAGAGTCTTTGACATTTGATTAGCTCTAATATAAATAATTGTATACTCTTGAAAATGTTATTTGATATACAAAAAAAAAATTGTTTCATTGACCATGGATTACCTGGAAAATGTAATTGGCCACCACAGAAAGAGGGCATTGACCTGTGACCTTAAAAATCTGACACCACATTAAATGGGTAATTTGACATTACATAAAATGGGGACAATGCCCTCGAATGATAACCTTGAACGTTTATGGGGTCAATGATCTCTGACGACATTGGAAATGTAATTTGATGCCCCAAAAATGGGGTCAATGGCCTCGGACGATCTTGAGAATTAATGAGGCACCGACCTCGAATGACCTTAAAAATTGATGGGGCCACCGACCACGTGTCACTCAACTTTCACCTTGACCTATCGACCGCGTGACCTTGCCCTATTTTCTAAGGTCACCACCAGGTGGCGAGCGACCTTGAAGTGAGGTGAGGATCCGCCTTGTATATCTATTACATATTTACTACACATTACATTATTTATTTCACATAAAAGTTGCAAGATTCGATTGGATATAAATTCAATAGACGCAGAATTTTTTTTCAAAAGGCGGTTTTTTAGATATAGACATCAACTTCCTTATTTTAAATCAACTCCATATTGGATTTTTACGGCACTCGATAGGCAAAAAATTACAAAACTAGTGATACTAAACTCTTAGTATTTCATTTGGGAATCAAACTTGCATTTTCGCCTCGATTTTACAATGTATTTCTTATGGCAATAATTCCATGGCCACAAACTTCGAATCAGAAATGCAAAGTTGATTCCCAAATGAAAGTGTTTAGTATCACTGGTTTTGTAATCTTTTTTTCTATAGAATGACAAAAATCCAATATGGCGTCTATAAGAAATAAAGTAGATGTGATGTACTCGAAAATGGTATTTTAGCACCATCAGAAAGCTGAGGGTTTGTTAAAACTATTTTGTTGATATTTGTGGGGAATTGAGTGTGCTGGATCAGCGTTGTTTTGGCAATGAAATAATAACAAAGTTTAATTTTTTATGTATTGAAGTTTTGCAATATTCTCCCAAATAAATATTGTTTAATAAGTAAGAATAAAATATCCTACATATCTTTGAAAATAAATTAACGCCAGCGCATTTTCGAAAATGACATTTTTGGATTTTTGGCCATAACTTCGTTGTGTGTAGAGCTACAGGAAACTATGAAGGAGACTCTTAAATCCAAATAAAATTCTGCAATTCTTTGCGCATTTAAGCTACTTTATATCTCTTACGGTTTACGAGATCCCCATACTAAACATCGGAAAAAAACTCACCCTGTATATATTTTTATTGCCCTCTCGCACTGCATGAGCTATGTGGATCATAATTCTCATATCTGCTTCGTCCATGTTATTTCTTTGTAACATGTCCAAGGTACTAGAAGTATGTGATGATTGATGAACCACATGACTGACAGGGTTCGATATTTGTTGCACTGCATACTATTTGAACCCCTTCCCAAAAACGATGGGCATGTAGCAGATATTTTCGAATAAATGTTTGAAGTTTCATTTTATTTTCTACACAACCCCAAAATGTTTGAGCTTGCACAGGTAATAGTTCATCATCTGTGTTTGAATGAATTGTAAAATAGGCTGTGCCGTATCTTCGTAATATCTCTCTAGACGTGGGTGACATTTCTAAATATCGATCAAATATATTAAAGTCAATTCTTTTTAAATGCCCTTTCAGTATAGCACTTATGTTGCAGAATGCAATAGCAAGGATCCTGGAAAGTTGTCAAATTTTTCCGCTGCACTTTTCGAATACACATCATAACATCAACCAATAGATAAAATTTGCTCGAGTTAGTAAAAACCTTAAAATTGACGCTGCAAATGAGTTATCTCGTCTTGCGTCTGTATAAATGTGTAGATCAGGAAGTAAACTGTGACGTACCTGGTTTGTGTTAGAAGATAATCCCCGACTAAATTTATGTTCGTGTAAGTTTGGTTGGGCTTTCGTTAGGATTTAGAACCCTAGCGCAACAATGGGTCCTTCGAGCCGGGTATTTTGTAAAATACCTCGCGCGCAAGGTTTTCGTAATTACAGCCAAGATGACATATGTACTTATTACCATTTACCTATCAACTAAATTTTGTGTAACTTCAATAATTAACTACACATATGTGAAAGCCCTTCGTGGCCGAGTGGATCAAACACTCACGAACAACCCAGGTTCGAACCCCGGTGCGCGGAAAGTTTTTCTTTGCATTCAGAGGTCGAAATTGATACATTATAGTGAACGAATTGGTTTTGTGTAGATAATTAGATACCTCGCCGAATACAGTTGCCCTGCTAGGTATAGTACAACCTTAAGTCGAATAATCATGTTTAAAATGAGAGAATATGAGTTTAAAAAAATCTTTCTCTTTTGTGAAACAATTCAAAATGTTAGAAGAGAAAAACATATATTTACTTAAATATTTTTTTTCTCTACACAAAGTATGTGAAGCATTTATTTTTTTAATTCAAAATCTGTTTATGTGAAAACAGTTAAAAGAACAAGCGTTTGACTCATCAATATTACGATCAGGACGGTAGGGTGGCGTGTTTTCGTTTAAGCACTTTCAGTATCGGCTCTATCAGTACCTTGATTTTTATGGCACTTTATTAATTGAACTATACTCGTTAATATGGTCGGAGCGATTAAAAAAACCACAGATCGTATAAAAGGTGTGTGTATTTCCGATGTCTTGCCAACCATTTGAAATGCTCGCCGTGAAATGAAGGTTTCATAACAAGGGTTACTGTGACTTGTAGCGTTAGATAATGAGAAATGGATGTGATAAAGGAAACGGTTAGTTAGTAAAGTGTTACAGTTACAAGAACTCTATAAGATAGGGGAACTAAAGCGGTGAATCTATGAATGGTATTCAAATGGATGTTTAAAATCAAACGTTCTGTACTACGTCCTTAGATGAAACTAGTGTAAATGCAGACATTATAACATTACATACAGAAATAACTGCTATTTTTCTGATCCTTCTAAAGTCGACTACGATGCCAGCGATGCAGTATACTTGGATTGAATTGAAAAAGTGCTTCTCGGCCATCTTTTAAGTTAATAAACTTGACTTGAAGAACTGCTCTACGGGGAATCTGGCATTTCGTTAATAATAAAAGTGAGGTCACCAATTTGGTGCAAGGGATATGTTTCCTCCGGATTCAGGAAAGTACTTTCGCGTTTAATAGAAACTGCGGCAGACTTGCTAATTTTTTTAATGCGTGTCGATTCTGCATTAACAGCGAAAATGATGCCGCCGTATATGCAAATAGAATTTTTATGATGAAAGGAGGAACCTTTTTCGACGTAATAAAATTAACTTTCGCTCCAGTAAGAACACAACGACCTACCCGTACTATAAGCTCGCTTTAGTTACTTACATGGCACATGTGCTCCAAAAACGTTAACAGAAATGTACGTGCTAGAAGACAACACAATAACATCCCTTACGCTGGTCACTGCCCTGTAATAAAAGAGGTCATCCCTGAACGCTTGAGATACAAAAGTAGGTAGTTCCATTCTAACGCTTTTCTTTTTCTCTAATTTATATTATTACTTAATCCGTTTGTAAAATTTCATCGCCAAGCATCCTCATTGTAATCCTCAAAATTAACGATTTTATTAGAGTGACCCGAGTCGCATAAACAATGATAATCATTTAAACACATGAATTATTTATATTTTTATTTATGTAATTATAAAAATATTAAGATACTATCTTTCACGAAATGTATAGACTTCTCGCGTGCCAAGTTATTTTATGATACAAATTGATACTCGGATTATTAACCTATTGCATTATTGTACGACGCTAGAATTTAAATAATGTATAATCCAATACACAATTTTGTTGGGAATGGCAGTTTATGTTAAACGGAATTAAGTAGATGGTACAAAAAACTAAAATGACGTGCTATCAGCGCCGCTTTAAAATAGGTAATCGCTAAAAGATTGTGCATGTTTAGACGCGCAGTTCCACCAATTGTAAATCAACAGTTTGATTTGTTCGATTAGTAGTTTTTTAAAGGTTGCCGTACTTTACCTGGAACGCTTTTGAGTTGTGGTGAAAGGTCTAAGTTATACAGTCCAGTTTGCATGTCCACATTTGATAATGTAATTAATAATTGTCGGCCATACAAAAGTCGAAGAAATTGAAAAAATACTATAAATGGTAATTCTGATATCGTAAATTTAATGTAATTAAAAATTAACGTTAAAGTTCAAGGCATAAAAGCGTAACAACTTAAGTTTCGCCGTCTGTGAGGGGTTACTATTCTGATGAAATTCTTAAATAAAAACATTTCACGCCTTCCTAATTTGCAAATCATTTTATAACTTTGTAAAATTTTATCGCTCGCAATTAAGATTATTTTACGTTATCATTCCCTTTGGCCGAAACAATCATTTAAAGTAATGCTTTAAAGCTTCAAATTGGAAAGCTTTTTCAAGTATAACGGTAATTTAGTTTAGGTGCCTGAAGAATGCTACATGAAATAGCTTTCATAAAAGTGTTTATGTTCTGGAGTTTTGCAATTAAACCGAATAGTTTATGAAAGTTTGGATTGCGGGATCGAGGAGTATTAATTTCTGGCTTTCCAAGCAGCCAGCGCAGTTTCCATTGGAACTGGTATTTGCAATACATTTTAGTGTAGTACTTTAACATTAACCGAATGCTATGAAATCTGCTTTCTCTTCATCGCGAATTTGAGAACAATTTTAACATTTCTGTACATGACCGTTGACGTTTCTATTCCACTTCAGTAACTGTGCAAGACATGGCAAATTCCTAAAATGATACTTTATTTAACTATGCTAACAACAGGAAATCGCTCTGTACGTGCCTACATCTGACAGTTCACAAAATGTCTGTTCTGTAAACTCAGCAATTTTGTATACTATTTTCGAGGCCACCAGTGGAAATAACAGTTGGAAATTTACTTTAATTGTTGTTTCTTTCAAAAATCTGATAATATGGACGCTATGACCTTTGTTTTTACAATAAACCCAGTGACGTAACATTTACGTAAATAAAAGGATCTTGCCATCGACACGAGTTTAGTAGTATGTAGATGAATATTTTTGTGGTGTTTGGTGTTTATTTTAAGGTCGTTCTGCCCGTAGTGTCGTCAAGTGTTTCATTTTTCATCACTCAATGCATTGTTGTGTAAACGACGTTATGTAGACGTTATTTCGGTTTAAATACCGAAAATTTTATTAAGTATAAATCGGGAGATTATCTACGAATAAGCACAGAGTTGGTTTATTGTACTTGAATTTGTTATCTCAATGTCTAATTTTCCTTTTAGACCTGTTTGTAATTGCGTAACTTTCGTTTTCATTCTTGTTTAAATAATATCGCTTATGTAATTAAGTTGGACACATGTGGTCAAGTTTGCGTACTTTATAAATGGTTTTATCCGTGTGACTTTTTTTTAAACAGTAAACGTCGGTCTTTTGAGTAATTTTGTGGGTTCCGATTCAGGTTGTAACATTTCAATCTTTCATTTATTTCACTCTTCTTTTCTCCTTTGTGATTGCACATTTTAACCTTGTTGATAAAATCGCACTGTCCACATATTATAACGTCCCGTTATGTCGTTGAATGTACTCTTGGTTTGGGTTACTGACTGAATGCGCTCTTAGCGTGTTAGGAGTAGTTGGTACCATTGGTATTGAGAAAAAGATCAGTTTTGCTTTTGTCGTGGAAATGACAGGTCTGATCTTTGCGAAAGAGGGTGACATCTGAAGTGGAAATTTCCAAATTCAGCGCACTTAAGTTGTTTAAATTATTCAAAGCGTCTTTACACGAATAGGGAACGGTTGTATCCTCTTGAGGCAAAGTTATGTTCCTAGAATTCCTCTTTGTTAACACGTTTCTTTTCAGATTATGCTATGTTTTAATTTAATTACCTATCTTTGTTTTACGTACATCGCAATCCGTAACCCATTTATTAACGGGCTACGTAAATTTAATTAATTGGAATGGGTTTGATTTTGGCATTGTAGTTTTTAGGATGTATCTTTCGTGCAAGGAGCATTAACCACTCCTATCGACGAAGTACCGTTATCTTATGAAATATTGCAACAAGATCACTAATCTATGATTGATTCTCTGCTTAGCTGGCACTTATCTAACACTTGTTATTTACGATCAGACGTTCTGCAATGCAATGTGTGAACTATTGTAGCAGTTGCCAGTTTAGATCGTATCAGAGCATGCTCTCATATATTTACATATTTCACAATTTCGCACAATAAAACCAAACAACTTTAAGGCACTTCCGACAAGTTTATTAATATGAACCTTGATAAATAGTTTAGATTTAGATTCAAAATAAACTCGTAAGATCTTTCAAAACTGGTGAACGGGATAATACTTGATTTTGAATTGTATATTTAAACTCAATTGGATTTTTTTCCTACAAAAAGAAACAACGGTACATTTTGAAATATTTAGCGAAAGCTGATTTTGTCTACACCATTAATTAAGTTGCGCTTAGAGGAGTCTACAATTTCCATTGAACTTACGCAATATACTTTACGAGCATAAGCAAATAAGACTTGGATTATATCATCGATGAATAGAAGGAATAGTAGAGGTCCCAGGTTGAAACCTTGGGGGCCCTCGAACAAGCAACAAACATCTAGAAATTGAAGTTGTTGTACCGATTATGCGTACTTCTTTTTGTTGAATTCAGGCGCTATCTTGTTTAATTGCCGACTCAGTGCACTTAAAAAAATGACGTAGGTCGACCTTCAATTTTATAACAACCAATTTGACTGGTACAAGACTGGCTAATGAATACTAAGTACTGAAACTCACTACTAAATTCTATCAAAGACGTAAACTACCGAGATTTCAAGAGGCAATAATGAACTGCAGTTATCGTAAGTATGGTGGACCTAGATGGTTTGAGAAGGAACGAAAAACATTATCAAGAATTCTGCGAAGAGAGGAAATTGCACGCGAACTTCTTCACAGCATTGAATCCACTTGTGCAGATGAGATAGAATATTCCACATGAGCGAAGCGATAATTGGAATGAAAAAAGGATAAGAATCTGGCTTTGATGCCATTTATGCCGAGTTTCTAAAGCATAGTGGTACAGTAACCAGACAATAACTTGCAAATATTTGTCAGATATCCTCAAACGAGAAATGTTTCTCACCAACCAAGATAAGGCATTTTAAAGGAAAAGGAGGAGATAATGTACACAAAAAAACCTACCGGCGCATTACAATTTTAAGCATGGTTTACAAATCTTAAATATTGCTGTATTACATCAGGATTAGACAAAAAAACGGCAGTAAATACCTGTAGAACAAACAGAATGTCAACCAAAGGGAACCTGCAGGGCATCGTACTGACAAAGTAGGTGAAACAAGCTGTCAAAAGGAACTAAAATCTCTACAGTGATTAGTTAGCTGCATACCACACGGTGCACCGACAAGGAGTAATACCAATTAAAGAGAGCTATCCCATACAGAAAGATCACTGATATTATCAATGCAATTGAAGGACATTTTGATAAAAAAGTTCAAGAAAAAAGTATTTTCAGAACCGAAATATCCAACCATCGACAATCATCTCATTAAAAGCTTTCCATTTAGTAATCTCTTTTCAAATACACTATTAAAATACACAATTTTGTTGTTTAATGCAATCTGATTTTAAAATCGAATTATCGTACGGATAAAACTTTTCATTTATATTTAACGTTGAATTTTCATTTATTGGCCGGATGAGTTTAAAACTTTTAAATCTCCGATATATTTTATTTTATGGGTTAAATAGCAATTTTCATTTAAAATGCCGCAGAACCACCGATAGGAAGTCGATTTAGATGGAAATTTAAATGCAATTTCTTGTCCAGACAGTTTATCCACGTATGCTAATTGAGCACAAAAATTAATGCGATTTTACGTTTGTTCAATTTTTCGAAAAGGTTACCTCGTGATTGTGTATACAATTAATATTGATCTGTATATCCAATTAAACGTTCCCTTTTTCATGCCACCATAATAATTTTTGGTGGTTTAGGAATTTATAGGTATAGCAGGTTCTCCCTTAGTTTGCGCGCACGTCATCGGTGTATTATAAAGTCAGCGCTAAGTTTGTTTACATAGCACCATGATCATGCAATCAATGGAAGAGAATACGTATATAGGCAGCTATACAGATAGTCCTGCATTGTGGGTAGGATACCCATTACATCTACGATTTCTGTTGATCTATATAAACAAATGTTTCGGTAGTTGTTTGTAACAGGTTGCGATCTTTTACTATAGTCCAGTACGTGGGGGTTTTTTTGAATGCAAAAAGTGGGGTAGTAGCGATTTTTTAGTACGTTGTTAAGCTTGGCGCCCTAAAGAAAAATCCAAGTTTTCGATCTCGAGACGCATGCGCTCGAACCGCCATCTTGGATTTTAGGTACAAAAATAGGTTTTTTAATAATAACTCAAAAACGGTGGCTTTCGCGACAAAAGATGTTTTATACAATGTTAAAGAGGACAAAATGCCCTACATTTTGTAAAATTTTTTTGTACACATTCGTTGGTTTGGAAGAAGATTGTCACAACTCAAAAAGTGCTAATTTTCAGGAGACAGGTTTAAAAATTTGACCATTATATATTTTTTTATTATACCGGAAGAATAAAAGCTATGATAAAACAAATTGGTCATTTTTAAGAAACCTTTATGTACTTTGATTGGAACCCAAAAAATATGTTTTAAAAACACCTTTAAGCTTAGTTTTCACCCTTAATTAGTAGTTGTGACAGTTTTCCTGAAAAGTTTTTAATAGTTTTCTAATTTATATTTTTTTAAATTAAAAAAAACAATTAATTTGAATATAAAAATAACTTTTAATTCTTAAATTAAATATAATAAACAAATACAATACCAATACCGAATTAATTATTGCTTGCACCCAACTGTTATTCATTTAGAGGCTCTAAAACAAGAACGATCTAGTCAAACCTACACCTTTAACTAAAAATAAATTAATACAAACCTTTTGAAGTAATATTTGCCGTTGGAGAATCTCTAAAAATGTCGTAATTTGCAGGAACCAGGTTCTCTGAATCATTGCATAAGTAGTTGTTATTGTCTATAATTGAGGTGCTTTTACTGAGCACCTCTGCAAAAAAAGAATAGTGTTTTAAAAAAATCTTGAGACACAATAGAAAAAGTGATTTTTAATTTTTATTTGAAAGTAAAGTTAACTTATTTAAAAAAATATAATTTTTAATCACAAATAATAGTAATACCTTCATTTATGGGGTCTTTTCTGACATGGTCAACTCTAATGATTTGAGGCCAGTTTAACATTTTCCAAACTTCTGCACTTTTAACATTAATTACTTGCTTAGCTTTTCCAACTTTTAATACAAATTCTCTTCTTTGCTGGCTCATTATTGGCTGTAGAAAAATAATAATTATAAAAATATACCTAAGTAACAAACCCGAGAACAAACTAATACATTTTCTACAAAAAACAGTCGTAACAATTTTAATAAAATCTGTCCGTTACTATTAAAGAAAACTGGCACAATTCAAAATAAACCGCCAATGTTTTTATAAGTTTTGAACTATTTTTAAAGAAAATTGGCACATCTTGAAAAAGAACACAAAAAGAAAAAAAATCTTATAAAATTAACAAATTATTTTGTGGAAAACTGTTCTAACTCAAAATGTGACAATATTGTCTAAAATATTAATTAAATGTAAATAAACCATTATGAAAAAAACCGACTTGTTCAAATTTGCCTATATTCCACAAAATATTAAATAATAAATACGTACCTTTTTTAAATGTGACACTTTTCGCGAAAATTTACGAAGCGATGACATGTATGTTACGAAGTTGCACTATTTAAAAAAAAATGCGGAAATTTCATTTTGATTTTATTTTATTATTTTTATTATATACCATTATATTTTTACATAATTACAAAAAAACTAAAAGGCACTTGAATATTATGATTTAACGGTATTATACTTTTCGTAAACAGAGCGTTACAAAAATTAATTTCTATTACAACTATAACAGATTGGCAAATAAACTAAAAGTTAAAATAAGAGAAACAAAAAATTAATCCTTCAAACTATATGCGGAAAATCTGGCTAAACACGACCACTCCACCTGGAAATCCACAAAGAACATAAATGAAACACAAGTATCTGTACCACCACTACGCGATGAAATGGGAAATTGGCCGAAAACTAATTTGGAAAAAGCAGAAAACCTAGCAAAAGTATTCCAGTCACACTCTAATCAACAAGATGATGATATTGAAGTCTTCTTACAAGCTCCTTTCGAGTTATCACTACCCATAACAGCCTGCAGAACAACATGACACCTGGATATGACTTAGTAACAGCCGAGGCAACATCGATTCAACGACTGTATCGCTCAACGAGCTCAACTCATTTGTAAATAAAAATTTAAAAGGTGGTCCAAATAAACGAATATTTTTTAGAACACAACACAGCCACCAAAGATAATACAACTTTTGGCGCAGAATATCACTTACGGAAGTTGTGCTTCTGTAATTGTTCGTTATGAAATTAACGGATTTTTTATCGGCTAATGTAGCAAAAGCAATAAAATAATTAAAACTGTAGCAAACATCCAATAACCTATATTTTGTGAAAATACATTGATCAGTCTAACATAGACACGTAATTCCAACATGAATTGTGGTATAAAATGATTTTATTTTATAGCATATGCTAAAATGGCATTTTAATAGGTGTGAATGAGTCGGCTAAGTCGCCTTTTAACCGTGAGGGTAGATAAAGTGATCACTTTAACCTCTAGGATATATAAAGTGAAACAGATGATTGTGCATTCTAATGACATCTGTCATTCTTATTTTAAATTGGATGCGAGGTACGATATAACATGACGTTCAGAACATAAGACAATGCCGTTTCTATGAAAAGGACCACGGCGGCAGAACCTAAGCTTGCTATTTTTGACGTCTCTAGATTAAATTCAGAATTGTCAGTAGCTTTGCAATGATTTATATGGCTTCTGGCATAAAATAAAGTTTTGTATTATACAGGACGATAAAGGGAAACTAACCATCTTGTGAAACATAATTCACTCGGTGGTTAAAATATCCCTTATCGTCTTATATAATAAATAACTACTTTCTACAACTATCAAAAAACCTGTCATTTTCTGACGAATTTCGAAGCACGAAATACCAGATTTTTAAACGGTTATTAACGTGTTTATTTTTCCATTATAAAAGATCTATCTAGGGCGAAAGAATTATTAATTTATTACCACCAATGACGTTATTATTTGTTCATCAATATTTTCTTTATATCAATTGTCACTGATTATGGGTTACCAAGGCGACAATTTAACGACTGATACCCTACTGCTTTATGATATACCTTTATTTTATCAACATGAATAATAAATCGGGTATTATGGGTGGTTAGCTGCCTTTATATGTAGTTCCCTTACAGTCCATATAAAGCGTATTTAGCTTGGTTGCTTCAAATCAAATCGTTAACCCTTTGAGTTTCTACCAATAACCAGAATTTACTTTGTCAAACAGTAATTGGCATTAATTCAAGGGGTGTGAAATTATATGAACTGTATAGAAAATGAAACCGTAACTTATTTAAATATAGATTCTTCGGTAAGACAAAGTCTTGGATTCGTACTATTCCGATCCAACATCCAAAGATTCCAAGATTTAAAAATCGTAAGAGGTAGAACCGAATGCAGTGTAGGACTATGACAATTTTTACATACTTCCAGATTTCTAACACACTCACGAGCTGTATGGATGTGAGCACGTTGCTTCAAACGGTACGGAAACTTTAGGAATCGTTATAGTCATTATTATCGAACATGCAATCATTCGTTAATTTTTTTATATTCCGTGTCAAAATGTGCAAAATATTTTTAAGTTGCATGTAAGAGAGAGCGCTTTCGTGAATGAAAGTTTGCTTTAAGCCAGATGAAATAATTCTGGCCTAGTTACATAATATTCAGGTTCGATGGTGTTTTATACTGTATAATTAATGAGGAAAACGTCAAAACAGCGATAGCATCACTACCCTACGATAATTAATAATGTATTTATTTTGCATCCATTTTCATTAATGATAAATCGCCACTACCGAATCAAATATTTCGTTACGGATAGAATTATTGTTTAACGAGCTGATTACAATCTCCAAATTCTTTTTGACAACGAAACTAATCGATGTTATTACTAATAATTGCTAATTCGGTGTACTGTAGGAGTATTTATTTATGCATTATGACAAAATTATGTACATAAATCGTTGTCGAGTTAGAAAACGTACACTTGGGAAATCTATTTCTCGAGGAACTAATTTTGTTAAAGCACATTTTAAAAGTGGTCTTCATATAATGCTATTTACGTTGCAGGAAAACCCGAACCTACCATAAGATGGTGGCGAGGTGAGAAACTCATCGATTCTGTCGATACAAGAAGTGGATTTGTGAGCGTTCGTTCCAATCAGCTCGTTATTAAAAGTCTTAAAAGGTCTGATCAGCATGCAGTATTTATTTGTCAAGCATCCAATAACAACTTTAGCCAACCTGTGTCTGCTTCAATCACCCTGGAAATTTATTGTAAGTACATTTTGTAATTTAAAAGTTTTCTAGTTCATGATGTTGTGGAAAATCACCTTACTTCTTTTTATAAAGTTTTGTGGCACTTAAAAACTTTCAGCCATCCTTATATTGGTGTAAGCTCTATGTTGAAATAAAAATGCAAGATAATTACCTTATTTAAATTTCAAGTTTTATGACGTCTTTGACAGGATCTATAATGAAATCTTACGTGCCAGATAATAAACTACAAATTAAGTTTGCATTTTATTATTACCGCTTGGCTTGAAATGAAATTAACCTCACAGTCATAATTGTTATTACCCGTTTTCGCCTTCTTGCAAATTAACCCATAGTGTAAGGTAGGTCGACTGTAATTTTCTCAACATCGCCTGCCCATAGCCATTTAGGGAAAGTGTAATTAACGCCAGTATAACCTATATTCTGAAGAATAACTTTAATTTAGTTATTTAGTAACGATTTTGAACAAAAGCTTAATTCTCTACCATTTATGTTGCTCCCAAATCACTTTCGATCAACAAAATAGAACTTCCATTACCGATTTCGCACGAAATCCAAAATTGGATTACACTTATACAATAACAGCAACAAAAACTAAGAATCTTACGAACGGAATTTATCACATACTGACGAAATGGTACATTTTCGATACAAAACAAAACCAGCGCATAATAAAGACCCCTGTAGCCACGTAAAAGAAATTTTTGATACTAAACGTCGACCGCGGTTATGCATTAGCATAACTACGCCGTATAGTTAGTAGTATCGCGGTAACAAACCACTGAACTATTTACTTCATGCATTTCAGAACCAATTTGTGATGACATACCTCGCTTAATCTTTGCGGTTTGTGTTCTCTATACATTGCATATCACGTTCGTTGATCTTAAAAGTGCCAAACTGGTAGTGATTCCTATGTGTCTTGGTTTTGATGATTAAGTCAACTGTTTTTTTAAACTGCCAGAGAAATGTAAATATGGTATATATAGCGGTGAGCGGTGACCAACAACTTCTTATACTCGACTCTAAGACACTCTGCTCTTACAATGGCAACAATCATGAGTACTTTCAAGATACTTTTGTATATGTTATAAATCTAGAAGCTTTTTCATTTCATAAACAAGCAATTTTGGTACCTACTTCAGTTCATCTTATCAAAGGCGTGCATGATCGGTGCACGTCTCGTGGAAGGAGCTGATGTATGATGATGAAGTAAAATAAAATCATATTAATGTTATACTCGAATACATGTCTAATTCAGTCGGCTGTTTATTTGTAATTCCATAATTGCCATGGAAATGTCACTTGACGTTTGCTTATAAAAGTCATCGTCTTTGTGAATAAAATAAAATGGCTTCGGTTGAGGAAGATAATACATTCAGTGGCTTGTTGCAAAAGCAGAAGAAAAGTTGGTAGGTGCCAAATCCAAATGCAAAAACCTATTATAAAGCATATGAAAAGTTGTCTTCTATCCTTTGGTACATTCATTCAAAACTTCAAACAATGCTGCAATTAAAAAATGAAAAATATTTGGCAGCATGCCCTAAATTAGTAAATTACACGCGTTTGTGAAAGCTTCAAACAAAGGATAGGTACAAATCAAAGAAACTTATACAAAGCGACCTAAGAAGATTTTTTATTTCAGTCCCAGACGACAGTTTCACAAGTTATATTTGAAGTAACATTACTTAGCAACCTTTAATGCACTTGTGTTTTAAATGCCCGAGTTCGCACACATTGCGGGTTTCAAATCGGAGATTGTGATTCAGGTATAATAAAAAAAAATATGTTTTGATATATTTCAAAATAAATCAACGCCAGTGCATTCTCGAAAATTACATTATTCGGTTTTTTGGTTGTAACTTCGGTATTTGTAGACCTACAAGAAACTTCGAAAGAGATCATTAATTAGCAGAAAATTCTATATTTTATTTAAGCGACTTTGTATCTCTTACGGTTTATGAGATCCTCATAGTAAAAAATCACCCTGTATAAATTATTAGAATGCTCTTTCGTTCTTTGATAGATAGTAATAATCTTGGAATCTCAGACAAGTGCGCTTTGTATATGCGCCATTGTCGGTAGAAATATCCACGTTAGCATTCCTTACTATACAGGGTGTTTTTTTTAAGATGGGCCATACGACAATGTAAAGGCGTTGAGTCATTTAAAATGGGCCATAGGGAAATTTACATTGCGCCAATTGTTCTCAAATCTGGGCCTTGCGGTTAGTTATTTCACTGACAGTTCTCAATCTGATCCTTCAAACAATTTGTACAAGAGTGGGCACAGTAGCTGAGTGGTATGCCAGCTATTCAGTGTCGAGTATCGGATATTGTTTGGTTGCCGGTGGAAAACAATTCGAGCACCGATTGTAATCTTATCGCAGTTGACTGGATGTTAAGATTATTTACACATTTATTTAAGTTTAATTTATTTCAATCGATAGCTTGTTGCGTGGTATTTGTCCTCTGGCCCTGAGTGCCATTCTTTCTTACAGCTTTATTGATTGATTTTGTCGGATAAATTTATGTCATCTGTAAATAATTAGCTTTGTGATTCGGTTATTTACCTACAATCTCTCGGAAGAAGTGTCGAGTTTGTATGGGCCCCTATGGAATCCAATAAAGCAAACTGCGCAACGGAAGCGGATCATATAGTACCACCAATCCTGGAAGATCTGAAATCCACATCAAGAACAATTGGACACCAAATTTGGCAAAACGAATGGGATTCAACCGACAGGTCGCTAAAAATGGAACCACCGTCCGACGGTGGCAATACCCAGTCACCTCTAGGAGAGACCAAGTATAAACATCTGCCGATGAAGAATAGGACACACGAACATCACTTACTCCTATCTCCTAACGGGACAAAGACGACCGCAATTCGAAAACTGCAACACAAGACTAACATTGAACCATATTCTTACCGAGTGCCCATTGTTCGTTCAACCAAGGCAGAATTTTCTTGTGGGAGACAATATGAGGGATATGATGACAAAGGAAATATTTAACGTCCTAGAGTTCTTTAAGCGATCGGGATTAAAGGACCTACTTTGAACACCAAATAATAAGAGGTGATGGCTAATGACCTTGGTTGTCGATGCCTAAAATTAAAAAAAAAATTATCGTTGTATTTAATCTAGCCCAAATTACGACCCAGGATATAAGCTCATGATAAATTTTATATTCGTGCCCAGGATTGTGTTAAGCGTGGGGAGGCGGCCAAGGAAAATAAAATATTTAAGTCTTCAAGATTTTTTTCGTAGTATCAGAAGCCGGACGTGCTTCAGGAAATTTTATTATCAACATTTTCATGTAAAAGGTTTTGTTAGTATGTACATGAGTTTAATTGCGCTCGCTGGACAAGTGTTTATCTAGGTGGTTTAGTGACAGTTTGCCATTGCACATAGCAATATAAACAACATTTCAAAATTATTTGATTATTGTATTACATAATAAACATGTTAAGGTTTCGATCAACTTCTATCCGACGCGTATCTGGTCAATTGTCCTTAAAAAAATAAGACTGATCATTTCCAACTTTTAAACAATTCTACGTAAATGAGGAATTTTGATAACCACTAATTCGGCGGAAGTGACTAATGTATGTACGAGTTTAAATGAGGGGATTTATTTTTGAAAGGCGTAACAGGTGTCTTACTTGTAACCGCAAAATTAAATATTATAATGCTAATAAAGCAGTTCAACTCGCACACAAAAATTAGGGTCTTACTTTGTCAAAATACATTGTCCTCAACGTGAGTGGATCGTAAACACCGGAACAAATTAAACTTTTTAATTAACTGTCCTTTTCTGATTTACTTCCCATTAGAAGATATCACATTATTATTAATTTCGTAAATGTTTTATTCAAAACTTACCTAAAATTAAAGATTTCATTCGGCGGACCTCACAATCAAAGTAAGTATCTGTACACTCGGGGAAAAAGTAGGGATGCGTATAAAATAAATTCTATTAATGACCAGTGAGTAAGTTAAATTCAATTTAAAGTTCAAACATGAAACAAATTCATAATGATTTGGAAAGTATTATGAGATAAATTTCAGTCTATAATGCAGGTGTAACTATTTTAATTAAAAGTAAAAAGTTTTGAAAATATGTCTACAACTATGGAATGTCGTATTTTCATTTATGCCTATTTCTTTCTCGCGTGCCTATTATTTTCTCAATTAACTATGCTACTATTCTCCATTTCTCCACTTTCCAGCATTGTTTCGATTATGTTATCCTTTTCTATTACTTCTCCTACTCTAATGGCGACGCGGTATCTCTCGGCTTCCCACCTTGGCCACTTTAACACTCCGTGTCCTGCATCATCCCCGGCACCACAGTCTGTGCAGGCATCACTCTCCCTCTTTCTTATTCTTTTCAGGTACACCCCATTTTCCCCATGCCCTGTTAGAAATTGCGTAACAAAATGGTAGGTTTCCCCATGCTTCCTTCCTACCCAACTTTTCAGATTCTTTATCACCTCCTTCGCCCACGACTCTCGTGCCTGCCACTCTTCTTCCCATGCCTCGAGTATGTCTGCTTTACTCTTCTCTTCATGCCTTGCCCACATCTTTAGCTCACGTGCAAATGCTCAACACGCGTCTTAACTAAGTCTAAATTGATCGTGCCTCGTTCTATCAATAACCTGAAATGAGTGGGACCTACCTCCAAGACCCAATTCTCCCTCTGAGGTATGGCCAGCATCTACACCCGTTAGTATTACTCTAAGTTTTAGAGCTCCCACCTCTTTAATCGTCTAAAGGTCAACTCGACCTTCCTCGCTAATTCGAGCTATGTGGCGACGATCGTTTGATTGGCCTCATAGGCCATATAAGCGAGGGCTTGGATCTTAGGGTCTAGCATTGCTAGATTTTTGAGTGTCATTCGTGAGCCTTCACTATCTTTCCTGGCCCTTTTGTTGCTATTCGACCCCGTGTTTTGGTCTCGAATATCTACAACATTACTTACGTTTGGCGTTAGTGTTACCTGCGACCCTTGCGTAGTTGGTATCAGGACGACAGCGGGTGACGACGTGCTTGTGCTCCGAGAAGTAGTCGATTGCGACGGGAGCTTTAGGGAAGGAGGCTTAGTTTTGTCCGTTTTGGGGGGAGTGCGATCTGTTTTAACGCTTCTGCTAGCAAAGACCGGTACCAACTCCGGTTTGGATACCGCATGGCTTGTTCGGACCATTGGAACACGTCACGCGATTCATTCATTTTCCGAATCCACACTTGTAAATTATGACTACTGGTCCATTTTTTCAGGAAAGGTGAGACCGTATCTCGATATCAACCGAAACGTAAGGCGCAATTTAAATTCCGAAACCCGATTCCAGGATTAGGCGTGATTACGAGCGACACCTTAATCATAAAACCAAATCTTAGGTGACCGCAAATTGGATTACAAAACCAAAATTTTGATGAGCGCAAAATTGTATTGCATAAGTCTTATAGGTGTGAGGCAAATCGTATCGCAAACTTAAAATCTTTAGTAAAGTGCAAATTCGATTTCGAGGCGCAAAGTTTTATCCCACTTCTGATATTTTCTGTAAGACACCAGTGTATCTTTTCGCAGGCAGAGACGGTGCTTACAGAGAGATCTTTTATACGCATCGACTTACTTAACATCCATCAATTCTTTCATTAGCAACAAAAAACAAGCGTGTCGAATTTATTCCGGTAGTTTTACGTCAACATATACCTCGCGTGCGACATTTTGAGTTTTCTTGCCTCTTTTCCTTCTTTCTCTTGATCTCTTGATATGCCTGTGAGGATCAAAATGCAAGGCACGCGAGTCTTTCGAAATCTAAAAAAGGTGTCTTTAAAAACACTAAATCTATGTAACCACAATTGACGTACGACGTACTAACTATCCGGAGAGCTTGCAGAATACTGATGGCTGGTTTTACAGATTGAAAGATTTTGAAATAAAAATGTATTAAAGTGGTAGATTTAATTGTAGGTTGTAGTTTTATTGATTGTATGCAAAGTTTAATGTCGTTGCCTTTTCGACGCTTCTTAGGATTTGTGGAAAAGTTCTGTATATTTTTCCCTCAGATTACCGTATAAGTAGCCCATTTTTGTTCTCTATGTAGTTTCTCGCCGAAAGTTCACTCCCGGCTGTTTAGATAGTTCGTGAGAACGAACTTCACAAACGTGGTATCGTTTTCACGGATAGAATATCAATGACGCTCCGAGCGTTACTTCTTTTGCTCTAAAAGATACATTCTGTTTAAAGTTACCTCAAAGAATTCAATTCGTTCAATTCTCATAAAAGATATTGAAATCGGGGCGATAAATCGTTGCCGCTTGCCTGAATAAGTTTGTTTGAAAATAAAAATTTTTTATTAAATGGGCGCACATTAATTTGAATGCCGTTCACATTCATTATAATAAAAGTAAATACATATCGAAGCTATATTTCCGATCGAATGAGCTTTAAATGTTTCACGAAAACTAAAAGCGTCAAACCGCGTTTAACATGTAAATGCACGGAAACCAACAATACTCTCGATTGCTCAATGCACTTCAACACTAATTCCCATTTGGTGTTTAAAACCAACCGATGTTAACCGCATTCTCGGCGTTACGGTTTTGTTGGCGAGCAATAAAACACTACATCGAATTTTTATTTTATCTTTCTTCGAGTTGCCGCTCTATCTGGAAAAACAATATTTAACTTGTATAGAAAAAGAAGGAGCTACCTGCTAACAATTCTCTTAAACTTCACCTCCGAGCTTTCAGTTCAGAATTCTGATCGCGAAATTGGAGATTTGTTACCATAATTTCCTCATCTAAAAATAGGCGTTCCATTTTTCATTGTATTACTTTATACGCGTACTTGGACGATGTGTTTTGACCGTGATCTACTTTATAACACAATAACGTAGAATCGGCTTCGTTCTACCGTTCCCAAAGCTCGTTTTTGTATCATAAATTATGCAATCATCTGAACTTAACTGTGATTAATGATTATAATTATATGAGAGTCTCGATTAAGATCATTGGTAGTATCTCTTTCCCTCGTTTTCCAACAATTGCGTGTTCGCGAAAAGTTTTAAATTAGGTTTTTTTCTTTAGTACATTAACACACTGTCATATCGAATTAAGTAATTAGAGAATTAAATTGCCATAAATTTGTACAGTGCAGAAACGACTTCTTAAGTTGCTCCAGTTGTTCGGTTGTCAAAACCACTGCATTTATTTGTTTCCGATTCTTGCATTCTTTCTTCGTGTATTACAAGTATCAAGAAACGATATGTAATGGGCTAAGAAGAATTTGCGAAGGCATCATCATATAATGTAAATAACTTTCCATCCATAGATGCTTTCATGGCGACGGATTTTGCACGGGTTTATTCCTGCTAATTTCGTCATGCAAAGGGGCAAGAGTGGAAATTACCTTACTGTTATTAAGTTTATCGACACAATGCAAGCAAGCTGATTTTATTAGTGAGTGCATTAATTAACCATGAAAATAGGAGTGTTAAATGTGGTTTGCTTCTTGGCTTGATACGTGCATACTTCTATTTAGGATGACATCACAAAGGTGCGAGAAAACAAGTTCTTTCGTCAAAAACCTATCGCTGATTGTACGAGAGCTGCTGAGAATGTTTATGGAAATAATAGAATTCGGTAATTAACTGTTAACACGAGAGTTCGCAAAAAGTGTACAATATTGTTGCGAATTTTCTAGAACGTTATCGAGGCGATAACAGATTTGTCATCGGTGATGAGTAATAAAAGCGAATGCGACTGTCGGAAATATATGCCGATAATCTAGAATGTTTTTTTTGCTTTGAAAATTAAATTGTGTGTAGTTTCAGTCTTAATATCGATGCCAAAGTCATAAATAATGAAATTCGCGCTCGTGTTCGAAATGTATTGTCTTATAGATGCTATTGTGAAAAAACTTTGTACTGATCAGGTTCTCATTTCGTGTATAATAGCAGGTGGCAAGGCATTATCAAAAGCGCCTATAATATCCAAAGATATTATTGTGCAGTATTCTTCTTTAGCAATAATCTCCTTTACGCTTTGAACTACATTTTTTTATAGCATCTATTGTGGTTTTTCCTTGACAAAATCCATATTGTTCAATATTTATTGCTTTTAATTTAGGTAAATGATAATCTATTCTATCATTTCTCCGCATCTAGATTATTATTAGAATTTAATGACAATTTTAAATCTTGTAAACCAGAAATTATCAAAATTTTCCCAATTTGCTTTTTTGGTACAAAATTTAAATATTTCCAGTGGTTCTTTTCCTAATTTATTTTCTAAATTCCATGTTAAAAATTTATGATCAGATAGAGTTTCAACATCTACAATTTTCAGGTCATTACATACTTTTTTTTTTTTGAGTTGGATCCATCGTTCCTCGAAATGGGGGTTGAACTATATTATGTTATCAAAAATCTCTAAACCTTCCCCATATAGTTTTATTCATTGAAGTTTTTAAAAATAACAGCGACTATAGTTTCGGCGTACTGCCATCATCAGGCGACTAGAAGTGTATCACAATATAGCAAATTTGAAAACATTAAGAGCTAGTACTTACTGTGAAAGTTAACAGGAAAACGGTAAATTACAAACGTTGAAGACGAATAAGACGAACATGTTGTTTTTTAATTATTAACTGGCCGAAGCCAAGTGAAAAAACCTGAAGGGTGGTTAAAACGGAAAGGTTGTCCTAAGTTTCAAGACGAATTATTATCAAGCCTTGTTAAGACAACCAACCGGAGGGTTGAATTTTTACATTAAAGGTTGAAAGTTGGATTAACCTAAAAATGAACAAAGTTTTAGATTTAAAAAATAACTTATCTAAAAGGTACTTACACATTTCAAAAGAACGGGGGGAAAAAAATAAACTTATAAAAGTATTGAAACTATTAAGATGACTACATATTTAAATTATTTAAGTAAAGTTTAAATTCGAGATCATGCAGACGGCATGTCTCGAAATGATTGACAATTCGGTATAAGAGGAAACTGACATATCGATACATTTATAAATTTTGAAAAGATGTATAGGGTGAATTGAAATTATTGTAAAAACAGAAGATTGTTATTAAAGCCGAGAACTTCGTTAAGAGAGAGGTGCGGGTTCTTTTTAACTTGGTGGTAAATTTCTTTCAATTCCAGAAAGTTCAATCTTATACCTTTATTACATATATGCAGAATTTCGAAATCGGTGTTCGGATTGAAGGAGTGACCCGTTTCCAGGATGTGTGAAGCGAAAGAGGATTTTATTGAGGAGGAATTATTGTTTTTAATACATTGAAAATGTTCTTGAAACCTAGTAGAAAATTTTCTCCCTGTTTGGCCAATGTAGGAAGATTCACAGGTGGGGCAATTAAGTTTGTAAATGCCGGATTTGTCTATTAGAGGGATTTGGTCTTTTGTGTGTGAAAGAACTGACTTTAGATTGCTGTTGGCTGTAAAGATTATGCGGATGTTATACTTTCGAAAGGTGTTTTGAAAACTATGAGAAAATTCTCCGATATAAGGCAATACTTGATATGTGGTTGGAGTATCTTCTTGTAAGAGGGATAAACTGGTGGTATTGTGGATCTCGGATTTATGAAGGAGTTTGAATTGGAGATTTTGAATCAATTTTAACGGGTAATCATTTTGGGAGGCTAGTTGGTAAATAATCTGGAGTTCTGCGTTGTATTTGGTTTGGTTTAAGGGTAAATTAAAAAGTCTGTGAAAATAGAATCTGAATGCTGCAAGTTTATGTTGGAGAGGATGAAAGGAGGTGAAGTGGATTATATTACTGGTGGTGGTGGGTTTTCTATAAATTCCAATATCGAGTTTTTGGCCTAGATGTTCAATTGAGAGATCTAAAAAATTGAGGGTTTTGTGTGACTCTAATTCAAGGGTAAATTTTAAGTTTTTATGTAAGGTGTTTAAGATGTTAAATCAATTGTTTAAATCGGAGTCATTGCCTTCAAATATCACAAAGATGTCATCTACATAGCGTTTATAAAATTTAAAGTGTTTCTCGATGGTAGGGTTGGATAAGAGTTTTTTGATTTCTAGATTTGATAAGAATATTTCAGCAAGTAAAGGTGAAAGGTTATTCCCCATAGGGAGACCGGATTTTTGTGTATATTGTTTTTTATTGAAGAAAAAGAAATTTTGGTTCAAACACTGATCTAAACATTTGATTAAAAATTCTGAAGTTTGATCTGAGGCATTAGAATCTGAAAGTAAATTTTGAACTATAGATCTGCACTCTCCGTATGGGACGCTAGGAAACAAATTTACTATATCAAAGGAAATGAGGCGTTGTGATTCTAAAATCTTAGTTTTTGAAAGTTCATGAGCAAATTGAATGGAGTTCGTTATTGAATGTGGGGAGGACCATGGTAAAAGGGTTGTCAAATACGAGTTTAACCACGTAGATAGTTTGTGTACTGGTGTGTTGGTAAAAGAAACGATGGGTCGTATCGGGTTGTTGGGTTTGTGGATTTTTGGAAGAGCATACAATCTGGGGATGGATGGATTCATAAGAAGGAAAGACGTGTAATAAAGGTTGAATTCAGTTTTGATGAAGTCCTTATAAGAGTGAATAAACTTTCTGAAATTTACTGTAAAGTTATTAAAATTTATCTTCGAGTTACTGAAATCATCCCCTTTAAGGAAATTCTCCACTTTACGGACATAATCTTCTTTATTCATGATTACAAGAGCATTACCTTTGTCCGCTTTGGTAAAGATGAGGTTGTTATCAATTGATTTTGATTTGATGGATTTCAAAGTTCTCAGAATTGATTTGTCATTACATACACCAAAAATTGATTCTGAGACTGCAGTAACGTCTATGTTACTACTACCGTTATTTCCAATAAAAGTAGAATTTGAACCATTATTTAAAATTATTCTTACCTAGGATTTCAGCTAATTTATCTCCTCTATAATTTTCAAATTCCCTACACCATAAACTGGAATTAGCGTTAAAATCTCCAGCTATTATAATTTTATTATTTCCAATTTTATTTAATGTATTTTCAAATAATTTGATATAAATTCCGTCTTTATTAGTGCCAGGAGGAAGATAAACGGAAATAACATATAATTTTGAAAGTCCTTTAAAATTCATTTCTATCGTAATAATATTACCACTAGATAATTGTTCAATTAAAGTGGCTGTGATTTTGACATAGACTAGACAGGATTTAAATGTATGTTGTTCTACCAAAGATGATACGTTAATTACGCTAAATCTTGAAGAAAATCCAATAATTTCATTTTTCCAAACATGGGGTTCTTGAATTAAACAAATATTTATATTATTGGTATTCATTAAATAAATATGTTTTTCGAAAAAGCGCATTTTTGATTCTCAAAAAAGAGCACATTGATTCACTAACTACGGGCTGTTGCGGCCGCTTTTTATGAATAATAAAATTTTTATAAATAAGCTGAAAATCAAATAAATATTTAAGCAAAATCGCTTTCGTGTTGTATATCGCCATCATCCAACCCCTTCGAAACTTGAATCTATGTTGTTCTCCAACAGGGAACTGCTTTCCAGAGGCGAAATTGCAGTTGAAGGACCAGGCGCTGATTCTTCTATGGTTGGCGTACCTGGCGGTGTATCCAAATCATCCTGGTGCTCACGAACTTGTAGGAACCATCTGATTAGATTTGCCTTATCATTGTCTACAGTAACTTCTTTCTGTAGCAGCACTTTCTTCCACCAATCTAATGATAGGTCACCAGATGAGATAATAGCTGATAGGGTGGATCGACATCACATCATCTCTTTGATCAGAGGTGGAAAACATAAACATCGCACATTCACCGTCATCCATGTCCTCGAATCCCACTCCCATCTGATCGGCCTCATCATCACCTGGAGCCTCCTCAAGGTAATCAGCTAAGAGATCTGTTATCTACGCCTATGAGCCCCATGACATGATCGGCAACTCCATCAGGTTCAGCTCCTCTGATTCATGGAAACTCTTCTTTTTAAAAAAGCAACAGCAGTATCTCATCGATTGGGTGTAAAACTTCTGGCATTTGTTGTGCGAATTTAAGCTACATCCTGTAAATGGTTCCTCCATATAGTTCTTTCCTACAACAAGTCATGAAGTCTGCAAAAGTATTATGAACCTGCATAATAAAAATACTTTAGACGTTTATGGTGTTTCCACTTGTACAGATAAAATGGTTGCGAATAAATACGCTTATATTTTAGCATTTCGTAAAAATCCTGTCAAAAATAAAAATGTTACGTTGCATATGTGCAATCCATTTTTGACGTGCTACTTCAATTTCATTTTATAAGAAGATCCCATCCTAAAATTTCAGGAGGATTGATTCACAAATAACGAATGTGAGTCTGGGTATACGCAATAATTGTTTTACGTCTGCGTATGTAGAAGTTATTGTTTGGTGTTCATTTAATTCATTCCTTCCTTTTTTTAAATTTCAAAAAATCAGTCAAAAAATAAGAAAGTGAGCACTGGGCATGCACATCATATTTTTTTTGGGACATTATTTCGAATTGATTTTATAAGAAATCAGATCAGCATGGTAAAACAAATTTTTTGAATCGGCATTAGTTTGACTTTTATTCGAGGTGCCTACATACAAAATTTCATATAAATATCTTAACCAATAAAAAAAAACAACTGCGCATGAGCGTCCGAAGGCATTCGACTATTCTAGAACGTTCTCAAACAAATACATCAAATTTCCCAGAAAGATTTCGTCACATCCCCTGTCAGTCTTTATCACCGATAACTGATCGAGATTTCTGGAATGTTCCCTACAGTGCGATTGATATTGGTTTCAACGCACGATCTCCAATCTCCAGCTGGGTACTGGTTATTGAAACCAGCTAGAAAAATGATAGCTTTTTCGCTACCTCCGTCTGTGTAACCACGATCCAGAGGTTAAATTACCGAACCTTATTTTGCATGATTAACGAGTACCTAATAGAATTAAATCCTGGTCATTAACCCAAATCGTCTTTAATAAATAAAATTAATAATTAAAGCCAAAATAAGATTTACGTTCTCGTGGCTGAATTCATGTCATTGCTTCAAATAGAAGGTTCACACATCCGTCATCTTACTGAACTTCAATGCCATCTATTTTTGTTCTTCACGTACCAATTTAAAGAATACTTATCGGTTTTTGTCATAAACAATTTACGTTTTACACTTCATTTTAATAATCCTCATAAATTTAATATTCTTGTCTCGACGAATAGGAAAGAATTTATTCCTTTCGAATATCATTTTGTTATGCCTTTTGATGATGGACCACCTCATGGTACTTGACTTGACTATGTTTAAAACGGGGGGATGTAACAAGCTCTTTCCGACATCTAATTTATCGTCGAGGAGTTTTGAGATTACAGGGATATTGTAACATACGTCTACATTGAAATTGCATTCCACGGCGAGACTTCCATTTCGTAGTAAACTCACAGTATCGAACGTAGAAAGAAATAACTACATTTGCATTCTTAGATAGCCAATAGAACAAATACAAAAAAATGCATACTAGACAACACCTGCCATTTTTATCTCTGCGCTTAGGGTGGCATTTTCACGTTCATTGGAAATTGTTCTTAATTTTATACATTTGTATCATTTAGTACGAATAGGTCTGGGCTTATGGAATCTAAGACTTCTACGGATACACCTAATGTTTTACACATTTTTACTAAATTCTTGAGTTTTCGTAATTAGTTGCAAATAAAATTTTGTTTTTGCTGTATTAAGCAGTAAAAAGCTTTTATAAGTACAGGCTGGATCGTCTTTTATTCGTTTATATGCACGGGCTTTATCGGTATGGAAATGTATTTGTGTGCCTTCCGCGTACCAGTTATATTTAGAAAACCTAAGACATTCGTTAAAATCAAAAGTATTTCAAATGAACGTGGTCCCATTATAGAACCTTGGGGGACACCCTGCCATATAACAAGAGAATGGATTATTATACCAGCTAAGCCTTTGATAACGCGTTAAGGGCGATTGTGCAAGTCTTCGTAAAACCAAGTCATTGTTTACACCACATCCACATGCAACTAATCTGGTTAGAAGAAGATCTAGAACTTCAAGACCTTAGAAGTCGAGCATTTTGGTAACGGTAACTATTACATATACTTGCTGGAAGACCTCAAATCATTCTTGTAGAAATTCTGCTATAAAGTTTTATACAACATGATATGAGATGATTAACGCATTATTCGACGGGCAACTTCTAGTTACCTGGAAGATTATTTCAATCTGTTGCACTTGCGACAGAGGTTGGAAGTTGAGTCGACTCCAGACACACCTTTCAAGTTGGCACAGTTAGTGCTTAATTTTATCGCTTCTACCCACTAGGAAGATTTATTTATTGTGATTCGTTTGAAGTCAACATTGTAGACCCTCTTGTTTCATTGGTGCTGCATTAAAAATCAATTTGAAAAATTTAAAATCTTTAAACATTCAAGGGACAACCGGAGCAACAGATATATCTGGGCTATGGATCAATACATTTCAATTTTGTCACGAAATTCCACTAACGGCTTACGCACTAAAATTTCTGTAACACTCTCGATGAGCATACCATTTGTTTTCTCTCCGTGTTTTAACAAAACTCATTCATCCAATTACGATGGCGTTTGTTAGACCTACTACATTTCTCCCCATTTCCGTATTAATTAATAAGTACACACTCCACACGTAATTAACTCAATAAACTATGATAGATTAATTTCGACTGTCAATAAAAATGTTATCCAAGGCAATATCTCGGTTTATATCAAGTTATCAATTTGTCAATTTATAAACTTCATATGATATTAACGGAATTAGAGGGGTACTAGCAGTGTGATTTATCGACTATATAGAACGTTACTTATTCATTTCTAAATATCTGAAGGTGTCGGCCATTTCACATAACTAACAATTTATGTCGGAACGTACCGTGTCACGTAGTTTGCGATCGATCATCGAGTCCTTGTGTAAACACCACATTTTGCAGTCGCCTCCTGTTTTATTTTCGAAGTCTTAATTAAGGTTTTTTTCAGTTTTTTTTTTGCGTTAATTTACTGCTCCAGTTGAAAGTAATATACGGGTTTCTAAGCGGGTTTTAATATTTTCTCTCGTAAAATGGCTTTCAAGATATTAATAAATAAAGACCATATAAAGTTATATTGACAATTTATAGCAATAGGAGACGCTTAATTAAAAATCTTTTATTAACGCGAACACCAAAAGAATACGCTTTGCATATTTATTGGCTTTCAAGCCGCTACCCAAATAATACTTAGGCGTTGACAATTTTTAGAAAATTCTCAAAATAAAATAGTGTAGTTGATAACGCCTGCTTCTGGAAAACATTGTTTGCCCAAAAAATGTTTACCACGTCAATACTGGCCACAATAAATTTATGGTGGTGGAAGTCACACAATCAAATTATGGTGTTCTACAGATCAAGAACGGTTTGATAATGTTTATTGAATATGCTTAGACGCTATTTATATCACAGCAATCGTTTCTTAACCTACCTTAACTATTCTAATAAAATAGGAAGTGCTGATGCGTCGACCTAGTCAAGAATGCTTACGATTGTTTTGCATCGTTTGCTAGTTTGTTTCCTAATGTGATTATTGTTCCGCGTTTGGCAGCGTTTTCCTTATTTTTGTTTCTAATTAATTGTATCCTTGACTAGAATTCTTCCTTGTTAAATTATGCTAACGTTCCTAACTTTGGGCTGGCGTATAAGTCCTGTTCTAAATGAACATATTTCTTTATCTAGAAATTATATTATAATCCTTTCGGTGTCTTAAATTAGAATGAAATGCGCTTCCTATTATGCGTATATCATTCCTTATCTTGTATTAGTGTAGATTTAACAGGCCCTACAAAATCGCGCATTAATTATCCGCGCAGAGTAAAATTCACCATGCGAGAAACTTTTTTGTTATTGCTATAATTGTATCACATATATCGAATGAACTGTGGCCAAAGGACACAAAAATTTTCTTCAGAAGGAATTTTTAAGAAATGGTCTCGTTTCCTTTTTTTCAGCAGCTGAAGTTCAAGAATAAGTGAACGCGCTAAGGAATTATTATGTTTCAAATAATTGTTAGTAATCGATTTTCAAATTGTGTTTGTGATATTTAAATTTACATTAAACTTATAAAATTAAGGGCCGGTTTATTCAACTACCCAACAAATCTTAAGTAACTACTGGTTAGTTAAATTTACTTATGAAAAGTAAAGCAATTCTGTCTATTCATGTGCTACTGGCTGTTAAGTAGATACTGAAAAGGTTGGTATGTTTTTAAACGAATAGTCACGCACACCAGTAGGTGAGCGTCAACGTTTTTAAACGATCTGTAATTCTTAGAGAGAGATGCGGCATACGAATGCTAGTATTAAACAAAGATAGTGACAACGTTTACGTTACTTTCTAAGGTGGTTTTGTTAGGTTATATACCGTTTGCGCTTTTACTTGTTCGGTATTAGTTATTCTACGTACCGGTACCATGGATGCAAATACAGGTAAGTTTTACCAATTACGGAATATTCACTACTATTACAACATGTTTTTACAGCTAGTGATAACAAAAAACGGGCACGATCTTCGAATTTTACAATGGCTGAATCAAGGTTACTAGTAGACGAAGTTTGCAAACGGAAAAAAATTATTGAAAATAAACAAACTGATGCTGTGACATGCAAACAGAAAGAGGACGCGTGGATCAACCTCGAAAGTGCATTTAATGCAAACAGCGGATCCACGTTTCGATCAACTAAAATGTTAAAAATAAAATACGAAGGCATAAAACGAAGTCTCCAGCAGAAACGTAGTAAAGAGAAGTGTGGATTATATCGGACTGGTGGAGGCCCTCCCGATACAGTGACCTATACTGACTACGAAGAGAAGCTGCTAGCTATTATAAGTACGCAAGTGGACGGATTACACACGCAAAATGATTGTGATAAAGGTAACAATTAAAAAGACCCTATTACATTATTTACAAAAGTGCTGCAGATTTAGAAATTCCTGTTATTCCACCACCAGAACCAGTCGAATGTACTCAACCGATTGTAATCGATGCACCAATGTCGACAGCAGAACTTAGTGAAGATGAAAGTAATTTGTGGTAATTACAAAGGGATAAATAAGACCTGTATACTGTATATTGTAGGGTGTAATAACATCACCAGAGCTACATCTCATTTAGAACCCGTTGCATATGTTTTGGATATCCCCATCGAGATAGATATGCCAAATGAAGAAGCAACTCCAATTGAAGCAAGTGCAAGTGATGTCGGTAAGTGCTTCCTTTCATTTTAATTCCTTAATTGAAATGAGTATTTATTGTATCTAGCAACAAATGCAACTGGTTGGCAATCGTGGACCCCACAAAAAATGAAAGAACCACCTCACAAAGCTTTGCAACAAAAAACAAACCGTAAAGCAAATCTAGAACAAAAATTCAGTAAATTAGCAAACAGTAGAGAGGAGCTGGTTAAATTGCAGTTGGCAAATGTGGAATTGGAAAAAGAAGTGCGACAGGAAGAGTTACAACTCATGAAAGAAAGGCGTGAAAGGGAAACAGCAAAGCATGAGTTAGAAATGGAGATCTTAAAATTGAAACAAAAATTATTACAAAAGCAATTTTGTTTGTAAAATTTGTATTAAAATTCAGTTATTTTATAAAGTTACTTTTAATTTCTATGATTGTACAACTGTTCAAAATATTCTAATAACTCTCTTCTATGATGGTGGTTATCATTGTCATTCCTAGGTGGAGGAGCCAGTACATTCTCTATTAGTGGGTCATCCTCCAAATCGTCAATGGCATCTCTCTCTTGACGTGCAATGTTATGTATTACTGCTGTGGCGACAATAATATTTTGTGCTAATTCAACACGACACCTCATTCCTACGGATAGTATAGGGAAACGCCGCTTCCAAATGCCAAAAGTTCTCTCCACTACAGTTCTCGTGCGGATTAACGATTCATTAAACAGGGTCTCTATTTCACCTTGGGGATTGTTAATAGGTGTAATTAGATACGATCTGAGGGGGTATGCACTATCGCCTAATAGCAGTCCATTGCCCATTTCCCCATTTTCAAATTGCATTCGAATGAGTGAATTATCAAATATATTTGCGTCATGGCTTGATCCAGGCCATCGAGTGACAATATTTCGTATGTAGTGCTTTGCATCACTGATAACTTGCACATTTAAGGAGAAATATCCTTTCCTATTTCTAAATGTCTCGGCTTGTTGCCCACCTGGTGAAAAGAAATTATGTATGTATTATTACATGTAGGTAAGTAGTTAGGTACTTAAACTTTGATCATACCTGGTGATTGAATCCGGATGTGGGTACCATCAAGGGCTCCAAGAACTCTTGGAAATGCTGCAATGTTGCAGAATTTTGCTTTGACATTATGTTGCTCTTCTGGATCTCTTGGGAAATAGATATAGTCCCGGCGTAATTGACACAAGGCAGTTACGGTTCTCTTTATTATTTGTGCCGCAGTACTCTTATGTATTCCGCCGAAATCTGACACGGTTATATAAAAGCTTCCACTTGCAAAAAAGCGAAGCGTAAGAAGCAACTGCTGCAATGGAGCTATGGGATTGTTCCTGACAAAAAACACGTAATTACATACCATCATCACAGATGTATACTTTTGCACTTACCTGTTAGTACGAGCCCGAATATCACCTTGTATTAACTCTAATACTACAAGGACGGAAGCTTTAGACAATCTAAACCGTCTTACAAAATCAGTTTCATCCCACTCGTGAAAGTTATCGACGTGACGAAATCTATTAATTGTATTATAGGGTCGCCTTTCAATGTTATTAATAATATCCATTTCGTTAAATAACAAAATATCGTCGATAACGTCCATTGTTTACATACAATACAAAGTGTGAGGTTAGAATAACTGAAGTAACACCTTACTGGCGCATTGAAGTAGCCTATAAGTTTACTTTACCAGTAAGCTATTTACACGCCCCTGTAAATTTACTTGGCTGTGAATATACAGATGTCTCTCTTACTTGAACCAGTAACTTACTTTGAACTTTACTTGAGCTTGAATAAACCGGCCCTAAAAATAGTATCAGCCAAAAGTATAGTTTTGGTTTTGGAAAGTGCAGGTTGTTTGAAATAAAAAATCTGCAAATTTCCTTGTCTTTTTTTCGGAGGGGAGGAGGGGGGTCTTGAGTGTGGGTGTCTTTTGATCATGCGCGCCCGGAGCCCTTACCAACCCAGTCCAGTCCTGGCAATAGGTACCATAATCGGCGCGCGCAAAGGAAATTATTTCTTACCAATTTTCATATATTATGTTGCTCAGATTTCAATAAACGCTACAAATATAAAATTAATAATATATTTTAAGAATATAGCCACAGTCATATTTTAAAATCCAACAATCAACTCTCAATTTCCCTGCCTATTACTGGTATATAACTGCCTATTCGACTGACATCAGTTTTTTCAATTTTTTGTTGTCCTAGTCTTGTCCCTTAAATTGTTAATCTTACATTTTGAATAATTATTTAGTAGGATGTTGGCGAACGTTTGCAAACTTTTTGAAATGTGGTATTTAAAACTATTCTGACATTTCGCAAATTTCATCATCTACTTCTAAATTCTTCAAAAAAAATTTTATTAATAATTTTTGGTTACCGCATGACAAAAAATCTTTTTCGTAGCTTACAGAAATAAGTTGATTAAAAATACTATAGGCTATTATTAAAAAATTCAGGAAACTATCAGTGGGATATCTCAAACCACCTCGATCTAAACATCTGATGCATTCTAATTCCGATGTTTTACTGGAATCATCAATTTCTAGTGGTCTTTCAGTAGCAAATTTACTTTGACACCTAGAACAGGTGCAATACCTTCCAAACAGTTTTTGTATGATATATCCTCCAATAAATATGAGTACCTTGACATCCTTTTCAGAAGTAACTATTTTGTCGTTTTCTAAATCTTGGAATATTTCAATACTTATATTTAACATCGCCTCATCTTCTGCTAAATTACACGACGAAACAAAATCTTTGATGCAAAATACTCCTCTCGAATGCGACTTGAAGCGCAATAAGCTTAATATTTTTAATTTTATAAGTTTAATGTAAATTTAAATCTTACAAACACAATTAAAATATCGATTACTAACAATTATTTGAAACATAATTCCTTTGCGCGTTCACTTATTCTTGAAATCGCGCTATTTACTTCAGTTGCTGAAAAAAAGGAGACAGACCATTTCTTAAAAATTCCTTCTGAAGAACATTTTTGTGTCCTTTGGCCACAATTCATTCGATATATGTGATACAATTATAGCAATAACAAAAAAGTTTCTCGCATGGTGAATTTTGCTCTGCGCGAATAATTAATGCGCGATTTTGTAGGGCCTGTTAAAACTACACTAATACAAGATAAGACATTATATACGTATAAATGGAAGCGCATATCATTCTAGTTTAAGACGCCGAAAGGTTTATAATGATATAGTTCCTAGAAAAAGAAATATGATGATGTAAAGATAAAAAAACACGGATTTACTAACATCGTTTTATCTTCAATACTTTAAACCTAAAAATTAATTATTTTTAGTGTTATTAAAAATTAACGAACACCATAATTTGATTGTGTGTACTACTGACAAGCTCTCATTGAAATTTCGTGGTTCTATGTTGAACGGATTCGGAGTAAAAAAATAAATAGTGCAGCCGCGCACGGATTTTCCATAAGCCGTCATGTATTTCATATGATTCCTAACGTCACGTGAGTTTTTCGAGCGCTCCGGCCTGTAAGTATCGTAGGCCTCGCTCGGATCCATCAATACCAAAGCTTTCAGCACCCTCACTAATTGTATCGAACGTGATGTTAATCGCACCCTCGATATCAAAAAACGCTCCCAGGGCCCCTACCAGGCTCCTCTCTGCGGAAGAACGTCCTCCATAGACTCGACCTGAAATCAGGATTTTACCTCTGGAGGCGCTCCAAAATGGTGACCGTGTCATCCGGGAGCCCGTACATCACAGCCATCACTTTGGTTACCCTCAGGACGTGCCTCTGAACTTTCAGCGACGCGCCATCTCAGGGCCCAATAAGAGGGACGGACCCCTTTTGAGGGTTCGACTTGTTGGTTCCCTTTGACGAGTAGCCCAGAAAGGTTTTGTTTGAAGGTTGGTTCATACAATTCCCACGAGTAGTGCGGTCTCACATGGGCAGGACCGCTTGCCCAGGGCTTAGCCCCTTCCCAACGGAAACGAGCCACCACTTGGAGGTTGGTCCGCGGCGACGACCTTCGTCGCTACCAGTCTGGGTTTTAGCCCCGACGAGGAACTTATAATTCCGGTGCCTGTATGGGCTTCCCCCTATCCACCACCCGGGGACGTGTCTAGACACACGGGTACGGAGTTTACATCTAGAGAAGGTCTCCGAGCAGAAACAGGTTCCGTGAAAGTTCTAGGCCTCTGACTTCCCAGCACATCCTGACGTTTAAACACTTTAGGACTTCATCAACATCCCGAACTAATTAACTGCGGATACTAACCACATCCATTTCCTCTGGGA
The DNA here is from genome assembly GCF_008802855.1 of Photinus pyralis. Lineage (NCBI taxonomy): Eukaryota > Metazoa > Arthropoda > Insecta > Coleoptera > Lampyridae > Photinus > Photinus pyralis. Next base: position 68,466,732 of record NW_022170249.1, read on the forward strand.
TTGGTAGTCGAGAAGCTCGGAAAAGCGAAACCTGTTTTAAAAAATATTGTGGCATGGACATATCTCCCTCGGCAACAATCGCTTGTTGCTCAATCGGATTTTCTCGGCATACTGCTGATCTGTCGACCAAAAATCGCTCTTAAAATCCCCAAAATCTCGCCAACTGTTCTCACGGACACTCGTCCAATCCAAAGCAGTTTTGTTAAACAACCCCGTAAAACCTCTAACTTCTCTACTCTACCGTGCTAAGCGAAAATATAGGTCAAAAGAGATACATACATTTTCCCATAATATTATATTCGGCTTCCCCATTGGAAATTCCCCTTCGAATACTCGTGATAGTTGAAATATCTAGTTGATATATCTTTAACGTCTGATAAGATTCGAAAATTTTAACCTATTTACGTAGTTGGGGTGGAATTTCCGGAGTTCTATTGGGAATCGCCACCCAATAAGATCTCTTGTATGAATTATTATGTATTTTAAACAGGAACACTTAGGGTGCAGGGAGGGTGTTTCGCAAGCATGGGCACCGCATGCTTTCACAAGTTAACTATCAGCCGCATTTTCCTAGGACTGGGAACTCTTTTCTTATTTGAGCCTCTTTGGTTCAGTTTGTTTCCCGGCCGCAGGGGTCCGTTCTGGGGCCCCTGCTGTGGATAGTCATGTACGACGGGGTGTTAGGGTGCCGCAGGAGGACGGAGTAAAAATAATCGGCTTCGCGGATGACCTCACGGTAGTGGTGCGCGACAGGTGCCTCGACCGAGCCGGGGAAAAACTATCTGCTGCGGTGGAGCGTGTAAATGGGTGGATGGCAACACGGGGCCTCACTCTCGTTCTGGCGAAAATGAAGGTGGCCTTGATGACCGGACGTAGAAGAATAGGGGACCACACGGTGGAGCTGCTGGGTCAGCGCGTAAAGGCGGAACGCGGCATGAAGGTGTTGGGGGTTACCCTGGACAGAAGCCTCACGTTCATCGAGCACGCCAAGGCAGCCAGCGATAAGGCGCTTCGGGTGTATGGGGCGCTGGCCAGAATTATGCCCAATGTTGGAGGTGCGAGGGCGTCGAAGAGAAGGGTGCTGGCGACGGCCGCAACGTCGATACTGCTATACGGAGCAGAAGTATGGGGATCGGCTACGAAGTGGGGAGCGGCCATGGCTAGGGCTGAGCAGGTGACGCGGCTGCTGGCTATCAGGATTTGCAGCGCGTACCGCACCGTGGCACTGGAAGATGTTATGGTTGTGGCCGGGTTTCCCCCAGCCCGGATTCAAATCAAGGCGAGGGCAGAAAAGTGGAGAAAACAGAGAACCACCCAGGAATTGCAGTGCAGGTGGGACAACAGAGAATCTTGGACTCGCGAGTTAATACGGAGTTTGGATAAGTGGGTGCGGAGGAAACACGGAGAGGTGGACTATTTCCTCACCCAGTTCCTAACCGGGCACGGCGAAAACGGAACGTATTTATATCGATTTCGAAAGCGCGGGAGTGACGTGTGCGTGGACTGTGACGAAGTAGACACTGCTGGTCATGCCATATTCGAGTGCCATAGGTGGGCAAGGCAAAGAATAGAACTGGAGACGTGGCTGGGGAAGCAGATCAGCACAGAAAACGTCATAGAGGAGATGACCGAGTCTGAGGAGAAGTGGAACCGGGTGAAGAACTACATAAATGGAATTATAAGCAAGAGAGAACGAGAGGGAAGAGAGAGAGAGAGGGCAGTATAAGCTTGAGAGGCCAACAGTAAACCACTAGGCTAACAACCAGATGGCGAACACCTGCCACCGGACAGCCTCGGCTGTGAAGAATGCTAATTGGCGATACCCGGCCGAACTACTAATGTCTTAGAGAGAGGAAAGGGTTTTAGTGGGTAAACCTTACCTAGATGGAAGGGAGTCCCACACACCCCCCGCTATAGAGCCAAGCGGGGAAGCCTATAAAAGGTGTCCTTCAGTAGTAGTGGATTTCTCCTGCGTTTCTGGGTCATACAGAACGGCAGTAAATGCTTCCAAACTTTGTTCATTGTTTCTTCAGTTATTCCTCTTTGTGGATTGAAGAGTTAAAGTAAAGCTGGTGTCACGTCCGGGCGTTTCGTTCCATCCAAGTCACCAATGCCTTTTTATAGAATTGAAGAAGGACGTTGTCTCACAACCTATGTAACAATGAAAGTCACGTAGGGCTTGTGAGGTTTCTTCTCCAAGTGCTGACGCAATCAAATGTTCTTGCAGTCGCAACGCACATGGAAGCTCACCTCCCCTTAAAACTCGCGTAACTGGAAATTCATGCTCATAAAAATAAAAATATATGCTTGTAAATTTCCTTGAGACAAATTTACCTATGATTGGTTTTCCTCGACAGTGAAGGCAAATTCAATTAAGGAAATCAACCACCACAGTATTGCAACATAAATAATCAAATTCGTTATTAGGAAGTTTTTTGATAGCATAAACAGGTTGCTTCCGCAACACGTGGGGTATACTCAAGGATGCTATGTTTTTTGTGTATAACTGTAATATATTTCTGCCGATGTAATATACCCAAGTAGAAAGTTCACGCGCTAACTAAAGCGGGAATCTGGAACAAGAGAGGTAATTGTGGGCAACGGTAAACACACATTCAAACACATGCAAAACTTAACATTTGAATTTGCATAAATTTTAACATGACGTTAATCTAAAACAAAATTTGACAAGTTCTAGAGTGGCCAACTCAAACAGATTTAACAGCAACTCTACGTGTTTTCCCACTTGTAAATTGTGAAACATTCCGAAGTCTGTTACATCAAGTCTAGAAGGTATCTAAGGTCCTCGGTATGGTAACTCTTGGACTAAAGTTGCATTTCGAGCGAAATTTACAATCAAAAAAGGCAGAATCGTACACACAAAAATTGAAGCCGCTAATCGATCTAAATGAGTTTAAACATCAAATGAACATTAACAACTGGCCAATCTCAAACAAATCAAAACAAAATAAATCTTGAAAATTAAAGTGTCACATCCCCTTATTTGCAAGCAGTTGAATGAAATACAATTTACACTAAGAAAAAGTCTTTTGAAAAGCATTTGTTAGGACAACTGAATATTAATTAGTCCAATTATTTTGCATTCACTGCTGTACCCTTTTCAGACACAATAGCGAGTAACGAAAACGATTTTTATATAAATTACCCAATGAATGAACAACAACAACAAATCGACGACTGTATTGGTACAACATTCAATCAGACAACGTTAGTAAGTAGAAAAACTATTGTGTTTGCTTTTTCTAAGATATTTTACAATTTAATGTTGAAGCGCAACATACGTAGCAATACGAGAGCAATGTTAAAATTAGTGGCACATCTAGCAAAACACTCCCATTCACGTGCAGTAGGTAGCGAATACATTTTTTTCTCGTCACATTTATAGCTTCGATTTCGATTCAAACAACAGTCTTATTCCAAAGTGCACGTGCTCCATATCGCTATCAGACGATCGCCGACACACCTGCGATGATAAAGCATCTTCTCTTCAGATTTTACACCCCAACAGTTAATCGGAACACAAATATACCAGCATGTTTGGATTCATTGTAATCATTCCGATGACAGCTGCTAAGGGTTGAAAGCATTTATAATCTATTTATTCAAAAGGGTAGATTTTTCGGATTTTATTTTATTTTATTCGACGATTAATTAATCGGATTATACTTAACTCGTAGGTTTTCAGCGTTGGTTTTTGCTCGATTACCCCTTACAAATAGGTATCAAGCTATAGCAAATTGTTCTAAATAGCATCAAGAGACTCGACGTATGCTGTCGAGATCTTTCCCCACTATGCGTTTACCCACTGACCCTTACAAATGAGGGATAAAGGTCTAAAAGGACGTTTCCGGTACATGTACGTGACAAATTATGTTTTATTTACGAGTATGGCGATTGCGGATATAGACATTCACAATGCGTATTTGTTTGGTAGGCGACGACATGTCTGAAAATTCGTTAAAACATGTTTTCCACCAGATGCTAACATCTATGGGAGAATTTACGTTCAATTAATCGATTGAAAAAGGTTTCACATAGAATGACTTAAGAGTCATTAAAAATTTACCCAGTAGAACGTTTTCAAGATATGAAATTCAATCACTTCTAATCTATCACTTATGGTAGATCATTTCTAACACTTCGACTCATAACAGATTATGTATAAATTCACTTTTACTCCAGCAGTTTAATGAAATGTCATATTTAACCAAATAAAAAATTATACATAACAAGTAAATGTTTGCTGAAACTATTGCGCAGGTTCTACTGTTGCGCTATGGAATGATGTGCAATGGCAAACGGTCACTAAACCGCCCACAAGCACATATCCAGCTAACTTTCCTATTTAATAATAAGATAAGCTGAAAGAAGAATAAGCACTCAGGACAAGAATACACATACCACGCCACCAGCGATCGATTGAAACAAATATTAATTACATTAAAGTGTTAATAATCCAAAATATCCGGTCAAACTGCGATTTTCAACAAAAAGAATGCACAAATACAATATCAACTGACGTTGCTTCTAGAATTTCACTTCTTTATCTTTCAATTTGGATGACACTGGGTTCGTTGCAATTACTGATATAAAATTCGCTTATCTACAAACTTAATTCGCTTACGCAGCGATAGCAAATTTCTCATCGCAACCACCGTGTAATAAATTTACCATCAAACTTTAGGCTTTAATCAAATAAAAAATATGACATTAATTAATCAAAGCTGTCTATATAATATTAGCACATTCTCCCCTAGTTATTTTGAAATGTAGTCTTGTAGATACAACGGTAGTTTTCTTTCTCGTTGCGATCTTGTTTGTTCTTCTGTTAATACTGGGTTGGGGAAGGAATTGGATTCAATGACAGGAACTTCTGATACATGAGGAACAGCTCGATCAGATTCAAAACTGTGATCTTGACCTGTAGATTCTTCACGACCAAATATTGAACTGTCCCCTGTTGGAGCCAAATGTTTTAAAGAAACCGTAACTTCCTTCCCATTTGCCCGTCGGATTAAAGCATATTCTGGATTTGCCTCAATCAGATCCACTTCTTCGACCAATGGACTGTACTTGGAAGTTCGTACATGACTCTTCATTAGTACCTTTCCTGGATTTGCTAACCAAGAAGGTATAGCTATTCCATTTGTCGAACAACGTGCATGGGAGAACATCCTTTCGTGAGGAGTGCAATTTATAGATGTACATAAAAGGGAACGTATGGCATGTAATGATTCTGGCAAAACTTCTTCCCATCGCGAAGTCTCTAATGCCTTATTCTTCATAGCCAAAGACATGGTTTTCCATAAAATTCCATTATACCGTTCGACAAGTCCGTTGCCCTGAGGGTTATATGGAGTAGATGAACTCGTAGCGATGCCTTGTGTATGAAGATAGTTAATGAGATCTTTCGAGAGAAATGATGTTCCTCTGTCAGAATGAATATATGCAGGAGTCCCGAATATGGAGAAAAGATTGTAAAGGTTTGTTTTAATCGTAGCAGAGGTCATATCCCGACAGGGGTAGGCAAAAGGAAATCTTGTATATTCGTCAACAATAGTCAAAATATACGTATTCTTAGTGTTAGAAGGGACTGGTCCTTTAAAATCTACATTGAGCCTTTCGAATGGTCTTGTAGCTTTAATCAGATGATTTTCTTGAGATTTATAGAATCGAGGTTTCAATTCTGCGCAAACGGGACATGCAGAAGTGATTTGTTTAATTTCTTCTAAAGAAAAAGGTAGATTCTTTGATTTGATCCAGTGATACATTCTGGTAACTCCTGGATGACACAGAGATTTGTGTAAATTATACAATTCATCGTGATTTGTGGCTCCACAAATCCTCGATAACGCGTCAGCTACTTTGTTGAGAGAACCAGGACGATATGAGATATCAAAGCTATAACAAGACATCTCTAGTCTCCATCGCTGAATTTGATCGTTTTTGATTTTACTTGTATGTTGCAAATTGAACATAAACGACAATGCTTCCTGATCAGTAATAAGTTTGAAATGTCGATTGCACAAAAAATGTCTCCACTTTCTAATACTCTCAATAATAGCAGTAGCTTCTTTTTCTATTGCAGGGTACTTCTTTTCACTTTCGGTAAGAGTTCTAGTAAAGAAAGCAACAGGACGTCCGTTTTGTGTGAGAGCTGCAGAGATAGCAACATCTGAAGCATCTGTTTCGACAACTAGAGGAAATTTCGGGTCCACACATACGAGTAAAGAGTTGGCAATATCTCTCTTAAGTTTTGAAAAAGCTGATGTGGCTTCTTTTGATAAAGGAAACGATTTGCTATTCATCAGAGGACGAATCTTTTCAGAGAATCGTGGAATCCATTTCGAGTAATAAGCAAACATACCGACTATTCTCTGTAAAGATCCTTTATCACTAGGCGGAGAAATTTCCAACAAAGGCTTCAAACGATCGGGATCCGGTTTGATCGAACCTTCACTTATAAGATGTCCTAACAGTTTAATGGAAGTAGTAGAAAATTTACTCTTCTTCTCGTTTAATTTGATATGGTATTTCTTTGCTACTTCAAGGAATTTATTAAGATTTTCGTCATGTTCAACTTTATTACGTCCGCCAATTGTAATGTCGTCAATGTAACAATGAACGCCGCAAAGTTTTTCAGTGTCGACTATTTTATCAATAAATTTTTGGAAAGCCGGTACCCCGTTAGTGACACCAAATGGAAGTCTTGTAAATTGATACAGTCTCCCGCAAGCTTCGAATGCCGTAAACGGTCGTTCATCAGCACAAATGGGAACTTGATGGTAGGCCGACTCAAGGTCTATTGTGCTAAAATGACTATATTTGGCTACTTCCGAGATCACCTCCTCCACACATGGTGCTGGGTAAGCATCTAATTCGGTGAATTTGTTTATAGTATTTGAATAATCTATGACCATGCGTTTTTTATGATTAGCATTTTTAGTAACTATTACTTGGGCCCTCCATGGAGAGGAACTCTCCTCAATTATTCCAGCTTGAAGGAGGTTGGTTACTTCTTCCCTGATGAATTCATTATCTTCTGCTGAATGTCGTCGTGACTTTGTTGCAATAGGTTTCACATTAGGGGAGAGGTTTGAAAAAATTCGAATTGGTTCTATATTTACATGAGGAAACACTGTAGCGCTAGATATAGAAAGGGGCGGATTGGGACCACCAAAATTAACATCAAGTCGCGAATGCGATTTTAAGATATCATGGCCCACAATAATATCAGCACATAAGTTTGGTAAGACTAATAGTTTGGTGTTTATATACATGTGATCTAATATTTTCAGATCTATTTTAACACATCCTCTTACACAAGATGACAATGAGGTAGATGCCATGGATACTGTAATTGTACCTTCAGGGAAAATTTCAAACCCATTAATAATTGTAAATTTCTCATTGATATAACTGTTGGAGCTACCAGTGTCAATTAGGCATTGTGCTATTTTTCCATTAATGTTTGCTACTATAGTAGCTTTAGATAGAGTTGGTAAGGAACTAGCCCCAACAATACTTGCAATGAATGTTTCTTCCAAGGATGATTTGGGTTCAATTGAATCATTAAGAGCTGCAGAAGTTTTAACAGTTCTATTAGTCTTCTTGGAAAGGCATACTTTTGGATAATGTCCAGCTTTAGTACAGTTCGTACAGATAAAATCACGAGCTGGGCAAACAGAGCGCGGATGACGAGATCCTCCACAAAAGTAACATTTGTAAGTAGTACCAGAACGTGTTGAATAACATTGGTTATTAGATATTCCATCAGAATTTGATGTACTTGTGTACGTTTCTGAATTTTTAATTGCTCTTTCAATTGATCGAGCCTTTTCTTCTGCTTCATCTAGTTCAAGGGACTTGTTCTCTAAAAGTCTCTGTCGTATGTTAGATGAAAATAAACCTGCAATAAAGGCGTCTCGAATGTAATCTTGTTTGTTTTGTTCAGCAGATACCGCCTTAAAATGGCATTCCTTGGCTAACGACTTGAGAGCAGTCAAATACTGATCAATTGATTCTGTTGAGAGTTGTTTTCGAGTTGCAAGTTGATGTCTAGCATAAATCAAGTTTTTCGGTTTCACATAAAGAGCATTAAGAATATCTACAGCGGCTTTGTATGTTTTACAATCGTTAATGTATTCAAATACGTTAGAAGATAAAAAATTTGACAGTACCTGCAACTGATCTTCGTCTTTCACTACATATTCGGATCTTTCAGTGAAGTTTTCGAATAGTCGAATCTAATGAAGCCATTCTTGTTGAGCCGTAGGACTATCAGGGTTTGAAGAAAACTTGTCTGGTTTAAAGAGCTTTTCCATTTTTTTTTTAATTGATTAAATTGTAATAAATTTACCATCAAACTTTAGGCTTTAATCAAATAAAAATATGACATTAATTAATCAAAGCTGTCTATATAATATTAGCACACACCGGTGACTACTAATTCGAGTTTTCACGATTTACACTTGTACAAAAAGTCCTCAAAAAGATAATTCGCGAAAAAGAGAAAGTCCTAAATCGATCACTTTTATTGACAAATCTCTATAATTCAAAAATCTGTTATACATACTTGATTGCATTACCTAAACGATACAATCTAGAGATTCATCTTTCTTCAAATATACTGTGCCCCACGTCGGGCGCCAAAAATTTCTGCCGTGTGCAATGCTACCACTCAATTAACACTTAACTAGCTAGCTCAAATTACGCAAATCATCACTTTTAACAACCCCATCTCCCAACAAACTTTATTGTTAGATAATTAAAGAAAAATTGAATCTCAGGGTTCAGCTGGGTTCCGAAACGCTGGAAAAGCTCACCACTGACTTATCAAAACCTTGAAGTTCCGGAAATCCGTAATTCAAATGAAACAGCACTATTAAATTTTGACTTATACTGGAAATAACCTTCGGTTAACTCGAAATAAGAGAAATTTTCATTGGACAAGCTTTATCTCAGATTTTCTTTTTTTTTACTTTTACTGGAATTCAAATCGGCACATCATTTTCTGATATCGCATACAAATTAAATCTTCACTTTAGCAAACGAATTATAGCAACATAGTGACACACAAAAAATAAAATATTCTATGTCTATTATGGACAAAGTATTTAATTACGAAAATACGCTTTTTCATTACATGAGGCCTCTGCACCAGAAGTACCAATATTGTAGCATTTTTTTAGCGTACAATTCTCGGTTGGCATTTTGTCAGTGCCAGTGGGAAAATGTTTAACATTCCCCCTTTAGGAAACCGCTCCGCCCGTCCCTGGTTTCGGCCCAATTTCCTCTCCCTACTCATGTCTCTGGTTTCGGCCCAACTACTACTCGCTACTAACTTTGCGTCAACTGGTTTCAAGAGTGGGAAAATTTTTAACAACTTCCCTCCTCTAAGAAACCGCTCCGTCCGTCCCTGGTTTTGAAAGTTGGAGGCGTTGGACAGTGTGGTGAAAACCACAGAAACGTTTTCAGGTTAAAACCTCAAAAAACCGTTTAAAAATGCAGTTTTCAAACGAAACACAAATTGCAAGCTCAGCTCACAGAAAAAGAAAGCTCTGTACAATAGACGCTGCTATTAATTAACACAACGCTAAATTCCTTTTATCCATCTTGCAAAATGTTCCGTTAAAAATTCATCCCCCTTTGCAATTGTACACTATTAATTAACGACTCGTGTTGCAAATTAATAGTAAACGAAATAAAAAACTTGTCGCTGCCGTCCTTTGAAAATAAATCTCCTTAAATGTGACGTCTCGAAGCTTTCTCCATAAACTTTCCAGACTCTTATAAAATACCTGTGCTAAAGCTTTGTTTATTGTTATTATACGTTTCGGTAGTTTGGCAGCGTCAGTTTTCATATCTTTTACTTTTCCAACTTCTATCGAATTTAGAATCCCAATTTTTTGTAAACTCAGAGATACATTAAAATGTAATGAATTCAAGGAAAAGTTAGTTTCGGAGTTTTAAGTATATTTTGTGTAGGTGTTATCGTTTCCAGTTTAATGGTTCGGTGATTACCCACGGTAAAAGCCCTTTTAGGACTCATATATGTTAATGATAACGTGGAAAACTATTTCAACTATTGTACAAAAAAGGAAAGCTCCCGGGGCGTTGGCCACTTTCCCGTTATTCACTTTAATGATGTCACTTGCTCGGATCGTTGTTTAATTCATGTCGCGAATTCATGCTTTGATCGTTTATATTTCTTTGTAAACGTGAATAACTGCTGAATGTAACATATTTATTTTATACGGGTAGGGTACGAGACGTGCGACCGTTTTCGTCAATAAACAAAGCGCGTAGAGACGCTTAGATTACATAATTATAACACTTCAGCTGATGCGGCGGAAGTTCGTAAAAGTATGCGCGGCACTTACAAGCTTTCAACACAAAGAAACAAAGAAGTGCACATTTCAATATTATAATTGCCATACGTATTTCTGACTAGTGACAGAAAAATGATATATAGCAATTATGTCACATGAATTATGTAAGGTACCTATGATTAAAATCAAAAGGGGAATGTATTTTAGGTACATGTAAAACAGGGTGCCATTGTATTAATATGCATCAACTCTAGCAGAATTCATGTTTGCTTCCCGAGCAAATTGTCGAATAAAAAAAACTGCTATTCAACTTAAATGTTGTGTAACAATTGTACCGTTTCCATTGCTCCCCAGAACCCATGTGGTTCCAATTTAACAATAGTTTTAATGGTCCCCGAGATCCGAACAAGATACGAAGAATCGCACAGACGATTTTCAGTAGATATATTGGCTATTTCTTAATGATCTAATGATAATAAAGAATGTCGTATATCTATTTCAATCATCCAATATCGAAAGTTGGCAAACCGTGATCTGCTCCTTAGTTACTTGTTTATATAAAAAAATTAGAATTGTCTGTCACGTTATATTAAATTGGAATCGCTTATTTAATACACAACAATTGGCGACGATATTCGACGACATTGCCAGTTAAATGTAACGCAACAATGACATACGCTTTTACAGTCGATCCGAAAGAAAAACAGCCGCGTTTATTCCCATTTTTTGTATTTAAGAAAGCCATCGCCTCCTTTCATAAGCTCCACATCGTTGTTCTCTGCCGTCGCTCGCTATTTCCACCCCCATTGCCCGAACTCCAAACACCTACATTCGTTATTTTGCACGTGGCGTTGTTAGTAAACAAGGCCAAGCGATTTGGAAAGATTTTAGTTGTTTATTTGATTGATGGCGATTAGGTGTGGGACACAATACCATTCCAATGTTCGCCACGGCCTCGGAGGCAGGTCTTCCGGTTCCAGAATAGGTCTCGGTAACTTCAAAAACTAATTACAATGCACAGGGAACAAAATATCTTCGTATAACAAACAAATCTGAAGGATACAATGTAATCAAACTAACGTGAATGAATCTGTATGTATTCTTCTGTAACGACGAAAGTAATGTACGTAGAATCAGAAATATCTAAGTAATTCACAAGAGCAGTAATCACCAAAAGGTTTCGTTAATACTTGCTGTTATTCAGGAACAAATACTTCTCCAGGTGCAAATCTTTCAAAGTAGGTAATGTAGTGTGACGTCGCCAATGTCAATCTACTTAAGATGGCGGGTCGATGTAAACATGCGAAGTCATCTAGGTTTTGCGTCGATGTAAGTCGAAATACGAAATAATAACGAAAAAGTAACCCAGGAGAGAAAATTAGGAGAGAGAACGATGAAAAGCTTAGGAGAGAACAATGAGAGAAGACAAGCCCTAAAAAATTACGTGTTAAGAATAATGTTGTCATATCTGTACATACTCGCAGCTAACTACTTGCAAATATAAATTCGCTAAGCGTACTCAAAGGAGCAGCAACAACACATCAGAAATAGAGAAAAACTCTGAAGAAATATGATAATATCTACTACAAAAAGCTCTTTTTCAGGTAGACATATGTACAGAAACAGAAATGGCGTGGTAAGACAAATTTTCATGCAGAATGTTCTCTGAAAGGAACAAATGCGCCTTGTAGGCAAGACAAAATTAAAGAAGAAGGGATAGAATGAAGTGCAGAAAGGTACACTCGGTGGGCCTCTAGTGGCGAAATAAAGAACTATTGCAAATTAAACCTATAATACTCCACTAACTAACTCTAAACTAAACGGGTTTGCAAAGGAAATACATAGATGGCGTAAAAAGATCAGTTAACTGAAATAAGAATCGAAAGCTAAATAAATAGAATATAAATTTGGAATTTTACAACACTTTTAAATTATTAAAAAAACAACGTTACAATCAATTAATCTCTTGTTTCTGTTTACATGCCGCCCCGCATGGTGTCATCCGCCAATAGAGCTTTCTCGTTTATTGCGAGCGTTTTCCGAAAAAACTGTCTTCTCTTTTTTAAATGATCCGAATGTTCATTGAAAAACACATGGGGTTTACTCACAATTCCAGGCCGAGTCTTCCTAATGTTTTATGCTATTTACACCAATACTTTTAAACAAATAAATTGTTTAGGTTAGCTTAGAAGTTTCATATAGTAATTATATGCAAACAGCCAACAAGCCGATGGAGTTGCCAACTGCACTAAAAATGTTCCTAGCGTTTTTTATGTAACACAGTTAACAAGTAATTTATTATAAAACGCGAAATTTTAGTATGATTGCAGCTTGAAACGAAACTATAAATTATTAAACATCCTTTCCGAAATGGTTATACACTTGCGTAGAATGCAATTGCGTGTAACGTTCCTTTATATCCTTGATGTGGATTCGGTTGCTCTACTATTTATATAATTCAGCTGTCTACCCTTCAAACGACGAAATTGTGCGAATCAATCGAGACGCATACCACCGCGATAAAGCTCGGGACCACAAGCAGAAATAAAATTGATTACGGCCTATTTTTGTGATTGTCTCATAAACAAATTAAACATAAAACTTCGGTGAGACCCACTGTGTTGGAATTGTATAAAAATTAAAGTTAATACAGCCTGTGATGGACAGTACTTAAAATTGTATTATACAAATTTACAGAAAAATACCTTAGTCATAATGCATAAAATATTCGTTACTAAGAGGTGTTAGTTTTTGTAATCGATAACTTGCATAATTTCATTTTCTCACCAGACAGGGAAAATGGGATGTTTTGTGATTCCACAAGTATTGGAATATGCTGCATGTAGATTAAACAAATGTGATTGAAAGTGTATGACAAACAAAAAAATCCACGATAAGTAAACAAAAGCCAATCTTTCATTTTTTCAAGTTCGTTGACAAATTGGTTGCTGTAAAGATTTCAATAGGCTAAAAAAGAACAGTTTTTTGTCAAAAAAATTAAACTTAACAACATTAAACAACTAATTATTTGAAGTTTAATAAAGCTACAAGGCATTATTGCTCTTCTAGTATAAAAACAGTCATATCAATCATCGCACGTAGCCGCCTACTGCAAAACTACCTCTCCAACCGCAAATTTGCGCGACTTTAAGTAGGAAGCAAACAATCCAGTTCAGCGGTGCTTAAACTTTATCAAAAACTTTCTCAAAATCAGTGTATATTACGTCAACCTGTTACTTAGATTGTTGCGCATATAGGGAAGACCGATAATTTGGTTACTGTGGATTTTGCAGGAACAAATCCATGCCGGCCGGGTTAGCTCGACTTGAGCCGGCCGGCGGTTTGGTGCAGTTCAGTTAAAGCTGAACTGTGGTGCTAAGGGTCCCTGAGTCGAATCCGGATTCCGGCATGGATATTTGTAAATGTATAATGGGTTGGGTTGGTAGAGCAGCCTTGACTGAAACCCCGCCCACTCAGAAAACTGTATAGACAATGTTTTCGCACAACTTGCTAGGTGGCAACCAGTTATCGCATTTTATAGTGGAAATCACGTATGTTATTCGATGATATACACGATGTCCCACCAAAAAGTGGTCGCGCATGCGCAAATGTTATTTTTGAGTATAACACGTTTCTTGCGGTTCATTGAATATTAAAGTCGTAGTGGTTTGATGACACTATTTTTACCTTACTTCACAAAATTATAGTTACATGCGTTTCATTTAACTCTTAAAAACACTTAAAAAAATTAATACTTACGGTACGAATATGTAAATAAAATAAACGGGGAAATAATTTCATGTACCGAATTAATTAAAATATTAAATAGTAAAGGTACTACATAATTAGTGAGGCAAAATTTGTATGTGTTAATATGAAAGCATATAAATGACAGTTTTTATTTGTGTATGTAAATAAATGACGCAACGTTTACATATTGTTAAATATCATGCTACCTTAAAATTTGTAATACAGAACTTTTGAATTTATTTATACGAAATTTCCATAAAATGTTTGTGGGTGTAGTAAATAATAAATGAAATTTGCAAAAATGTACTAAAGCGTTTGTTCCTACATTTTTGTTCAAACATACTCAATTCAGTCAAATTATTTGATGAGCTGGTAAATTAGGTACGGAACAATCTGGGATTAATTATGAAGTGATCAAAATCACATGTAACGTAGCACGTGATGTTTGAAGGTTCGTCAACGTCAAGTACTGATTTATTTAAGAAATTCATTAGCTTGCGTTAGGCAGCTCTAATATTACCTTCATCTTTATTCTATAAATATACGTTAATTACACACTTTTATTAATAATCTAGTCTAGCTTACGCCCTTTTCCATTTTTATAATATACTTCTAATTACATTTCATTATTAACAACTCAAATTAGTCTATCTAATGTTTTACTTCAATTACTACGTAATGAATTTACCCGTTACAAATTTATCAACCCTTCTAATACGCGGTATTAATGCGATAAAAGGTGATTGGTTGTCTTTTATCTTCCAAAAAAGCTTTTTCATAATTTAGCCATGAATATAATTTACAATATACAGTGAATTGTTTTAAATGCGAACATAGGAGTTTGCATGCAATGTAATTTCCTTATGTTCGATTTAAAAAAAAACACATCAATCTATTGAGTAGTTCAAATGAGTAGTAGATACAATTGACAGCTGTCACATTTTTAAAAATACCCCCGTCCAATTTAATTACGAAATCGGTTAGGTTATTGCTTAGAACTTCGAACATTTATTGTAATTGTTTTCGGTATTTATTTTCTTCATTTATGTATTGAATAGATCAAATTAGTAGAATATCAGGTGCATAATGACCTACAAATAATTGAAGGTTGGTCAGTTGTCGTGTCAGTGCGTGGCCTGTGAGGTCAATTTATCGTAAGTTTAAGAAAAATGTATCTTAAAGTTGCTATGGCCTCACATGGCTTCTTTAAAAAAATCTTACCGAGTGCTCTTCATCATAAAGACTATAGAGTTGCTGTTCATAGTCACACAAGTTGCGCGTTTCGGGAACGTGAACCGCGCACACTCATAGATTGATGTGTTTTTTTTTAAATCAAACATAGGGAAATTACATTGCCTGCAAACTCTTATGTTCGCATTAAAAAAAAAAGTCCCTGTATTTTTATAAGGTAAATACAGGAACCGGCAGCTAAGAAGTCTAAGAAGACGCATCTCCACTATTCATATTCTATTAATTACACCTGAGCCAAACTGACTCCTCCTGCAGAATCTAAATTGCTCATATGCGCATAGCCCGCTCTCGCCTTTCAAAATGATACACTCCAACAATTCCCAAAATGTTTACTTTTGTTTTAATTTTTCTCATCATGCTTAACACTAGGATAGAATTAACGGACTGTAGTTATCTAGACTTCGTTGTTCTGTCTGTAGCCACGTAGAGGCCTTGGCATGTGTACCCTGTTTCGTTTCCATGAGTTTTTTTATTTTGCCTTTATTTTTGAGTGGGCGGGGTTTCAGCCAAGGCTGCTCTACCAACCCCCTACTATACATTTACAAATATCCATGCCCGAACCCGGATTCGAACCAGGGAATCGTGGCACCACAGTCCAGCTTTAACTGAACGGCGCCACACGAGCCGGCTAAAATTAAATGTTGCCCCAAAAAGTTCAGTGTTCACTGTTTGCTATTCCTCTCCGCAAGCGCATGCTGGGCTATTGATTTGTTAATGTTTGTATCGTGTGTACCTAATGTTTTTAATCTAGGATGTAATAATGCTTGGGTATGGAATCTGGTTCTGGTTTCTGGTCGGTAAGAGGTGTAGGAATTAAGTTCCACGAAGTCTTAACAATCACACATTTATAGAGGCAAAGAGAAGCACAAAACAGGTGGGAGATTGAGAAGGAATTTAATTTCCAGGGCTGGGGACATCTAACGAAGGAATTTTACAACACAATACAGGTTTTTTAAAAATAAAATGTTACCGTTGCCACTTGCATATTTTCTTACACTATCAAATTTTGTTTAACAATTGGTTCTAGAATTCGGAGTTTGTTTAAATTTAAGGTTTGTTAATTTTCTCGCTGCCCTTCTATCACTAGACCTTCCTTTTTGTATTTTGATCTTCTTAATTTTAGTCTTTTTTCTGTCGTAAGGGATTACGAACCTGTGTAGTGTCTCTTTTATTTCGTCACTTCGACGGGTAAATTGTGAGCTTTTTGGTTTCCGGACTAGGAAATGAAGTATAAGTTTTAAAAAAGTTTTGTATTTATTTTCATTTTTCACAATGAAAACGGCCTCCAGATACGAAGATTCTATATAATATTTTTTGACAAAAAAAATTAGTTCCCTATCTAAACCCGTTTTTAATGTATGTAAAGTGATATGAAATCGGGGAAAATAATCAAAATAGCTGAATAGGGATTGACAGGGGTGGAAAGTGACATATACAATGGTGGTATTTTGCAGATTTCGAATCACTTTACCTACATAAAAACCCGGTTTGGATCGCTACGAAAGTAGCAGCAACCTGGATGTGATGTCAGCGGAACGGACAGACTCGAGAGCCGCCAAGTGATACGGCCTTGCCCCTGATTTGCGGGACGGTCTCGGAAGCCTAGGGTACTCAATCAGAGTATGCAGCAGCTTCAGGAAAACGAGTTCAGAAATTGGCGGCGGTCACTTTGGAAAAACTAAAACAAAACTACGCAAACTCGCTAGCGGGAATGAAAGCAACAAAACACAAATTAATTAGCCGGGGTCTACGGGAAATAAAATGCAGGAAACGAAATAATATCCCCCCTCGCCCTATAATTAATGCAACAGAAAGTAGTAAAAAGCTTACTTTGCAAATTAAACGGAGCGGTAGAAGTTACTGTGCAAGAAAG
The DNA here is from genome assembly GCF_008802855.1 of Photinus pyralis. Classification (NCBI taxonomy): domain Eukaryota; kingdom Metazoa; phylum Arthropoda; class Insecta; order Coleoptera; family Lampyridae; genus Photinus; species Photinus pyralis. Next base: position 68,483,958 of record NW_022170249.1, read on the forward strand.
AGCAATACGGTGCGATAAACTTAATGTAAAAGCAAAATCAAACGATATGAATGCAAAATAAATGTGCGGAAAGTATCAAAACAGAAAAGGCAAAAAGATCTTACATTTCGGTTAAAACACCAGAGACAAAAAGATCCCCTCTAAGCAACCTTTTATAAAATTCGGCTGACTTCATGGAGGGATCGACAGTTTTCCCTGCCGACATAGCATATTCGATTATCTAGGTATTTGTTTCGATTTTTGGGATTTTAACCGGCGATAGTAGGAACACGAAGACAACATGGGATGTTGCCGCATTCATTTTGTGGATTTAGAACCGTTTAGAACCATTTTGTGAAATGAACACCAACCTGGAGCTATTCATATTAATTTGTATCATAATTTCACCTCGTGAATATACAATACCTATTACACAAAACCCACTGGACAGAGTTGATGGCTCCATATCTGATATTGTGTATAGAAATCGTGTGCAAAGTACCCAATTTAAACATTGGAAATGTTTGTGTTTTCGTAATGGGTACGCATTTCATTGAAAGGCAAAAGACAACGGTGTCGCATCAAGAGGCCGGACTCGGCCGTGATTGGTAGATGAAGGAAAAGTCGCGTATACCGTCGATACGGTGCTTTCTTAACAATGCTCAATTGTTTTGTTAATTCCAATCTAAAATTCTCGCACATCTGCTTTGATAGCATTACAAGCATGTTACGACGCTTATGAACCGAATTGCATGAAATTTTGTATGTAGGCACCTCGAATAAAAGTAAAACTAATGCTGAAGCAAAAAATTTGTTTTGCGTTTTTTTTACTTTGTTAAGATATTTAAATGAAATTTTGAATGTAGACACCTCGAATAAAAGTAGTTCTTGTGCTCGCATATTCAAATATTGTCTTTATTCAAGAACAAGTCCAGCCAGGGTGCGGGCCCCCATTCAAAAACTCGACACTAACCAAGATGCCGCGGGCGGCATCCATTGAACCTAATGTGACGTTCGGTTCTGAAGAGGTCTGTAATGAAAGAGATTGGCTTCCAGGCTTTTTATGTTTCGTCCACTTTTCCGTACACTTGGGAAATGATAGTTTAAAGCTGGTGGATAGTGGAAGGCAAACCTTTCTATTCATCCTCTCTGCTTCTGTTATCATTGACTCCAAAATTGACACAGATAACTTAGGCCTGTCGCATAGATGAGTTAGCTGCTACATCACTACGTTTGTTACATGGTTTATATAAAATTATCGACTTACTGTGAAACAATTGGAGGACAAATACGTAGAAATGTGATATTACGAGTTTATTGTTTGTAAAACGCCAGTACCCTAACTTTCATTTATATTTGGGAAATGTAGACCTTGTTGTGGAAAATGATTTCAATAACACACCATGAATACCTTTAGAAATAATTGTTCGAAGTTATTAAAGCAATTTGGCATTAACTTCGATAACCTACCCGCATTTGTACTTTATGTCTTTATAATTAGTTACGGTAAATGAATGAAAACTAAAGTTTGGTTATATAAATTGCATAAGTTCAAAAGTAGCAACTTTATTTAAGTTAATGTTTGTTTATGCTAATACATCTGACGCTTCAGAAAATTATTTTAAATATCCTCAACAGCCTTGCTTCAGAAGTAGCTCGAATATCACATTCATTAACCTAACTCTTGTTTAGTTGGCTAGAACATAAATTGGTTGCCGCTCCATCATTTTCACAAATGTTATTTTGGGTCTAGATTTTTTCGCACTATAATTGGCCAAATTAATGTATATTGTTCGGCTATATGCAGAGCATAAACAAGTCTGGGAGGGATTGTGCAAAGTTGGATTAAACCTTCATTTCTAACTGTTGAACTTTGTAAATTTGTAATACCGTTAACTCTGCAACAATTTTACCCACTATTGATTATGAAGTTGGGCTGCAAAGGTGATCAACCGTATTTGCACGTTCCCAATTCCGTATTGTGCAAAATTAATTTCCATAACTAAAGCGGATGTATTAAAATACGCCTGTCATGATTTTAGAGTCTATTTTTATGTACTTTCCACGCTATCGCCTATTTTGATATATTTGTCACGTCGAATTTGTAGAATTACAATTACTACCGGCCATTTTAAAAACTTATTTGGGGCTAGTGATTATTATTTATTAGTTTTTATTCATAGTGTTTAACGCATTCTTGGTAATTGCCGGCATGTTTCTAAAATATTTTTGATCACCAGAGGCGTGCTGTCCAGTTGAAAAGTACTTATTTTTTTATGGAACATGTTATACCCCTAACTTTAACGATTTCGCTCTTATAACCTTTTTTTTTATAGAAATCGCACAGGGGGCTAGTTTTTGGATTGAGCCACAGGTTAAGACCTGTCACATAATTTTTGACTGACCTTCGTCAAATGGCACCCCCCCTAAACAAATTATACCTATTCTATAAGAAAATTTCAGAGAAAACCCAAGTCGAAACGCCAATTGTAAAAAAACGGCTCGGCTTCTGTTACACAAAATTTTTATCGAGTATACTATTTGGTTCAAGTATGGCTCAGTGATCAACTGGACCCAGAGAATGGGGTTGGAAGTTAATTGATAATGTCTTGGAACCAATTCTTGGAACCTGCACCAGAGAATACACTTTTTTCCAACTGCAAAAAGGGGTGTAATTCGAAATGCGGCTGCAAAAATAGTAGGTTTATTTTGTTCACCAGCATGCACCAGTTGTCAAGGCCAATCGTGTTCAAATTTTTAATCTTCGACAGATCATTACATCGACGACGAAACACCTGATGTATCACTGTTTGAACAATTTACCTCGACTCAGGAAGAAGACGAAGAAAAACAAGGAGAAGTTTATGGAGAAAGAGAAGACAAAAAAGAAGAATAAATTGAATGAGAAGACCTATTATTCTACTAGGATTAAATAAAATAGACCATGGAGTAGGCCTACTGGGGAAACCACTTAAAAAAAACGGGTCAAGTACATTACCTCACAGGTGGCGTGGAATCGTGTGCATAGTACAGAGAATACAACTTGAGTAAATTTTGGAATCGCTTTTTCTCAGAAATACTGAATGTTAGGAGAAAAGGTGTAAGGACATTTTTTGTATACAATTGCATGATCTACAATTTTTGTCTGAGCTATTTTTATCATAAAATTAACCGTTTCGCTAAAAAATTCAGAAAATCCATTTTTTCGAACTTAATAAAATTTTTTGCACACATGGGATCGATGGAGACTTTTCACAATTTCATTGTAATGGCCAGAAAAAGGCCTATCATTTTTGGCCAAGTAGTATGCTGATCTCAATATTTTTATAGTAGATTCGAGATTGGACATGTTCATTTTATCATAGACATTTTCCTTTTCCGCTTTAGCAGATATGGCATCAGCTGTCAAATGGCCTGTCGACTGTTTGTGAACGAAAATTTTTTCTTACAGAACTTAATTGGATAGGCTTATTAGACCCATTAAATGTGACTGTAAATGCACACCATTCTTTAGAAATGGAAATACGTTCCTTAAAAGCACCAGATGAGAAATTTAACTATATAATGTACAGCCCAATAAACCTTTTTTGCAATCTAACCATGGAAACACTTCTTTTTTGCGTTCCCACATGTCCTGAGGCCATATAGAAGGCCTTTTTGATACACTTTCAGCACTAAAAATGATGATCTTACAGCTGTTGCCGACAAATCACTTTCATCATCTGAAGCCACGCATAAAGCGTAACCACTGACGTAACGCACAGGCACACAGATACGTCACAACGCTGGATGCACGGACGTGCAGGCGAGCAAGCTGATGGGAGACTGAAAGTGAGGAAAAGAAAACGAGAGAGATGCATGGGAACCGCTGCATCGGTATGCATTCCGCATCGGCTTGAGTGGACCTTAAGTCGATTGTATTACCACCTACTAAATTTTTGACTTCATTAACAATTGTAGCCAGAGAATTTACATGGAGATTAAGGATATTGGATGGTGACATGAATGAACTCAAATGTACCTTGTTGTTCAGTGATAAATTGGTGCGATTAATTGAATAATATTAACATAAACATAATATTGTTCTCTTTGCGCATTTCTGTCGCCGCTTGGTAAAGCAAACAACCTCATACCTTTCGCATTACAATTTTTACAATCTAAAACACATACTGCCAACCATGTTCTCACTTTCTACCCCTGAAAGGTTCGACCTTACATAATTTCTAACGGTTTGGACATTCATCTTCTATATGCAAATAGCCTGAACGATGTACTTGTGGTAAAGCTTTTCATCAAGGGACAACATGTGAGATTCCCATCCAATGCCTAAATTACCAAGGATCTTATAGTTCTACCTCTAAATCATGCCCGATTTTTAAAAAAGAGGGTAAAATTCAAGGTCATTTTGCTACTCTGAGTAGTAGTAGAAATTATGAACGTCATTATTTCCTTCCAAATTATGTTTTTTCTCTCTAATACAATTAGTCCAGGAAATAGAGACTGAAAATGGACCATTTCCTGCAAAACGAGAAGTAGTTACAATTTTTTTTGCATGTCATGAAAGAAGATCTGGTGGTTAGGAATCCAAGTTTTCGACCTCCCACCCCTTGTGCTTCCCCCGTACCACCCTTAAAACCAAAGAAATTTGGTTGGTTTTTTAGTTTTTCAATCATATCTTTTTATAGATTCATTTCACAAAAAAATATTGTTATCAGAAATTGTAGACTATAAAATTCTACACAACTTTGATTTACACTACTTTTTTGTGAAATGTTTATTAAAAACGGTATAGAGCTTCAGAGTTGCTTATATTTGGAAGAATTCTGAAATTTCTATGTAGATGTTTTAACCAAATTTCATACCTTATCTCTATAATTAAGAGTTTTATGAGAAAATATGTTGAACTTATCGTGGTATAAATCCCCTACGCTGCACCCTTACCAAAGGGGATGCATAATAATTCCACTTTCAACCCTTGCTAGTGGGGATATTTGAATCACTGTGAGATTGTAGGGCTTTCTAATATACGTTTGAAACAAAAAAATTATCTCACTTCAGTTCAGCTTCATCCTTAAAATCCTTCATCCCCCCTCCCCCTTCAGAATTCTTCAAAATATAACCAACTCTCAAGTTCTATATCTTTTTTAATAAACATTTCACAAAAAAGTAGTGTATATCAAAGTTCTGTAGAATTTTATGGTCTACAATTTCTGATAACAATATTTTTTTCTAAAGTGAACCATTAAAAAGACATGATTGAAAAACTAAGAAACCAACCAAATTTCAGGGGTTTTGGGGGTGGTACGGGGGAAGCACAAGGGGTGGGAGGTCGAAAACTTAGATTCTTAACCACCAGATGACTGTCTATGACATGCAAAAGAAATTGGAACTACTTCTCATTTTGCAAGTTAAAACCCTCTATTCCCTGGACTAAATGGATTGCGGTATTTTATGTATCCAGTATCTTTACATTTTAAATAAGGAGAAGAATTTTTGTCTACAAAATGAAGATGCAATCAACAAACTTACATTGTAATCCACAATTTAATTTAGATGTACTGAATTTTCTGATTCAAGGACAACCTCCAATGTACTTGCCCAACCATATTTTGATGTGCCAATTTGAGTTGTTTCGGTTATGAAGCGCAATTGTATTAATATGTACATTAAATGGTTGATCAAATTACACGATTTTTACTTAACGTTTCATTCAGATGGTATAAACACCTTGGATAAATATTAAGGTTACTACATCAATTTCATGCTATGTTACATTGTGCATTTACACTTTTTCTGCATTAATAGCTGTAAATACGTATAGGATAAAGGTATTGTGTGAACCACGGTGGGAAAGTTTTTTCCAAGGCTCTAGAAGTGGCCAGTTTAGGCTAACACCTCACCTGACTACCTTGTTTCGTCCCGGAAAACGTACGCCTTGTGATAGAAGTTACTATAAATTAAATTTACGTAAAACCAAACCAATCACTTAAACTGTGACACTAATTTAGAGGAATACACCACTGCAGCGCATTATATTCACTCCATTGTGTACGAATCCGAGAAAAGTGCGTTGAGGTATAGGTAGCAGGTTGAAAAACAAGCAATGTGAGCCTTTATCGATTGTGCTGCTTCCCTACAGCTTTAATATACTTAATATGTGTTACTAAAGTGTGAGATAATTTCCTCGTCTAGAGCTGATTTAAAATGAATGCTTGAATAAACACGCCCTCGTTGATTTTTTATTCATTGTAGTGCGATTTGGGCTCTAAAGTTTCGCATTTTAACGAAATCTGTAATACGTTTGCGAATTGAGGATACGTTTATCTTATGATCAGTCGAAGAGTTCTTATATTAACAAAGTTTTCAGTTCGAATTTAAGTTTAAATATTATAAATATACTTTTCGGATAAAACACGGTCACAAACGCTGAATTGAAATATTCGATAAATTAGGTGGGAGATGCGCGTAGGTGTATTAGATTGAACAAACAACTTTTTTTTGACGTAAAACCTAACTTTCAATGGAGCATACCGTAGTGAAAATATTCGTATAAATTTTAGCAAAAAAAAGATGAGTAAGAAACGTTTAATAATAATAATAATAATAATAATAATAATGGAATTTATTGTTCGACAGACACTCGGGTCCATAATTGAACAATATTCAGTTATAAATTCACTTAGTGGCTAAGCTACATTAGAAAATTTAATAATTACAGTGACAAAATCAGAATAATGACTATAGAAAGAAAAAGAAAAGAAAAAAAAAAGTAATACTTGTTTTAACCGTGATAAGTGAGAAGTGAAGCAATTAGGACTACAAGTTAATTCCTAACATATAAATATAATACTTATGACAAAAAAAAGAAAAAAAAACAAACCTAGCCATAAACAAAGTATAGCGTTACTCCTAGGTTACTAAATAATACTATTCACTACAATGTGTTTGTACTAAACGTAAAATGTACGCCAGAGAATTGAAGTTAATATCACAACTATGACCAATTGCATTGAAGTTGAGAGCCATTGTAAAGAATGGAGCTTTACGAAGGAGGTTAGTATTGGGAGTCGGGTAAACAAAAGTGAGAGGACATCTTGTTCGATATGATGGGACCAAGAATTTAATCTGAGATAAAAGGTCCGGACAATCAATATCGTTATGAAGGAGCTTATATAAAAATTTGACGCTATTAGCTACCCGTCTATGCTGTAAAGAATCAAGCCTAAAACGTTCCAAAAGAGCTTTTTGAGGAACACCTTGAGGAGGATAATAACCATCAATTTTGAACGAGAGATATTTGAGAAATTTACGTTGAACGTTTTCAAGATCATTCTTGTATACTTCATAAACGGGATACCATATAAGATCACAATATTCAAGTTTAGAGCGAACAAGGGCACAGTATAACCTAATCAGAGCGTTAACGTTGGTGAAGGATTTACAATTTCTAATAATGAAACCTAATACACGCATTGCAGATGAACAGATGAAATGAATATGATATCTAAAACTAAGTTGATTATCAAAAATGACACCTAAATCCTTGATGTGCGACGCGCAGTCTAAAATCATTCCATCAATATTGTACGTGAAGCATATTGGTTCGCGTTTCCTTGAAAACGTTAAGACTTTACATTTGTTAATATTTAATTTAAGTTTATTTAGTAGGCACCATCTGCTTAGAGCATTTATGTTTTCTTGCATTACAAGACAATCTTTTATTGAAGATACTTTGACGAACATTTTAAGGTCATCAGCGAAAAGGAGGTGATTAACAGAGAAAGCGGAGGATATGTCATTTATAAAAAGTAAGAACAACAGAGGTCCAAGGTTAGACCCCTGAGGGACACCAGAACTCGCTCGAAGCATATGGGAATTATAACCATTATACGTCACAAACTGACGGCGATCTTTTAGATAAGACTTAAAGAAAGCTTGAAAATGATCGTTAAAACCAAAGTTTTTCAACTTGTAAATTATTATTTGGTGGTCAATGGTATCGAACGCTTTAGAAAAATCTGCGTACATCACGTCAACTTGTTGAGATTCGTCCAAAGCGTGCGTACAATACTCGGTAAAACAAGCCAAGTTGGTCACCGTTGATCTTTTTTGCATAAAGCCATGTTGATGTAGAGATATTAGGCTACGAACAGAGGGGTAAATATAATTGTAAATAACTATCTCAAACACTTTTGAGAAACTTGATAAGATACTGATAGGACGGTAGTTGGAAATTTCAGATGCTTCTCCTGACTTGAGAACAGGGCATATCTTGGCAACCTTCCAATATGTAGGAAATGTACAAGAAGTGAGTGCTAGATTAAATATGACGCGTAAGGGATATATTAGCATATTCTTTAAGAATTTTAGGAGAAAAACAGGTATTTTATCAAAACCCGCAGTTTGTTTGTTTTTTAAACTATCAATAGCAGTCGCCACCATTGCATCGGTAATGTAGGGTAAATGAATAGGCGGGAGGTTGTTAATGTTGTTTGTTGCCCCAGACATTCCAGTAGAGCTGGTGTAGACTGATGTAAAATAAGACATAAAAGCATTGACGATTTCATTTGGCGTGTTAAAGTGTGCGTCATCGTGTTTCATTTGACCCGGGATCCTAGAAATATTATTTTTGGTCTTTACAAAAGACCACAATTGTTTTGGGTCAATGGCTAGAGACGTTTCAATATTATCTATATACTCTTTGTGTGCTAGACGAATTTGGGATTTAATTAATTTGCGCAAAGTTTTATAATGGTTCAGTGCTATAATGGAGTTGTTTCTTCTATATTCTTTAAGTAGTATATATTTTAATTTGATATTTTTCTTGATCGTTGGGGTGAACCATTTAGGGAAAAACCGCTTGCCTTTATGTCGTGTACGTGGAACAAACTTGTCGCATAACTCATAGAACAGACAATAAAAATCTGAGCATGCAATATCTACATTTTCATAATTTCGAAGGAATGTCCAGTCGATATTAGATAAAGAAGTGAACAGTCCTTGAAAATCAGCTTTGAAAAAGTTATAAGATTCACTATCGGAAGCAATTGAGAACGTGGAAGCACGATCAACATGTGGCATGATAATTAAGGGAGGGTGATGCAGATCTTCAGATATATAAGGACTACTATCTCTAATTACTATACAACTTAGATTACTAATTACAAGATCTAAAAGCCTGTTATAATGATTGTTGATATCGTTAAATTGATGTAAATTTGAAAGATTCATGTAATTGTTAATTATGTTAAATTTAACATCACAAATATCATGGTTACAAAACTGGGGTATGTTGAAGTCACCCAAAATGAGTAGGTGCTCGTGTGTGCAGCAGTACTGCTGGAACAGCTCAAAAAACAACTTATAGTCGCTACTACGAGTATCAGGTGGTATGTAGATGACAAATATACTCAAGCTTAGGGTACTAAAATTACATTTACACCCTACAATGTCTATTGAAGGTAACGTGTTAACAATAACATTGACATCAATTGATCTACAATGTATGTTCTCTTTTACAGCTAATAATGTTCCACCACCCCACTTTTTATTTGTGACTTCAAATTGGCGATCACATCTAAAGACCTTATAACAATCCGGTGCAAATTCAGAATTCGAAATGTCATGGGATAGAGCAGTTTCTACGACACCGATAAAGTCAAATTCGCGTTCGGCTAGAAAGTTATAAAAATTAGACAACTTGGTTCTTAACCCACGGACGTTCTGGAAGTGACACGTAACAGGAGAACTACGGTTTAGTTTTTTGTTACACGAACAATTTTCGGTACACCGTTCACATAACGAATTGTAATATCTTTCTCCCCTTTGTTGATTCTACCTTGCAGCTCATCTCGAAGATTTCTCAAAAATTCCCTTTGGCGAGGAGTTTGGTCTGCACTTATGGAGATAGCAGACGAATTGAACGATCCCAGTTTAGATTTGTTACGTAGTACCTCAATTACATCAGCAGGATTCTTTAGGATAACCTTTAACGGACGTTTCTTACCATCGACAGGACGTTTTCCCAATCTGATCGCGCGGATATCAGTAGTAGACACATTAGAAGTTTTAGAAATAATTGATTTAGCGGCATCCAAATCATTGGTGATACGCGTATCCCTATCTTCAGAAACACTTTCGTCGATGTTATATATGATTAAATTGAATGATCGACGTTGACGCTCAAAAGTTTCCTGGATAATTTCTTCGGCCGAGATTTGCGCGTTATTTTTGGAATCGCGTTGCTTTAAGGACTCTATCTCAAGTTTAAGGTCGGTGATTAGCTCTTTCAGTTCGCGAATTTCTTGACGTTGAGCTTTACATTTTGGACATTGATAGGTGATGTTCCTATCTTTACTTGATAAACACAGCACTTCATTGCGCGATAAACCGGAACAAACGGAATGAACTATCAGTCTGCATTCATCACATGTGATCTCTTTATCCGGGTTAACAGTTTGATTGCAAACAAAACACTTACTGCCAGTAGGCATAATACTAGTTTATGTTATTTATGGTAGTTAACACAACAATTAGAAACGATTATTTACTTTGAGCAACAGGGCCCAAAACGAGAGCAACAATAACACGTCTTAACGCTTAGCTTAGCGCACTTCAATATTTTGCTGTCCGTGTTCAACGAATATTAATTGTACCTGTGTGTCTCGTCATACATTTTAGCACCATGTGGGTGAAGTTTTGTAATTTTTTAAAATTATTATTTACATTTACCTGTATCCTACAACAAACTTCCAACTACATTACTTACTAACAAATTTGAGTGAAAACTACTGTTTTAAAAAATTGTGTATTTAGAAAGGAGTACATGTTTTAGTACAGGAGGAAACCGCAACCAAATGGCTCACCTCCATCCATAACAATTCGCTACCGATTATAAAGAAGTTCATAAATTAACTTCGAAAGTTATTGTTTGATTAAACTGATCGTAGCATGCTGAGCTGTAGACCGCACCAAACAATACTGGTTTGTACAAGTTCATTTTAGTTGCTTCCTCCAAGTTGCCTTCAAACAAATTCTACCATCACAAGCCAATTTATATAAAAGCTGGTGTGACGCATGTAATTGAACCAGGAAATGAATCTCACGTTGAGATCAAGCAAGATTTGTCGAAAATTATTGAAGGTATAGACGTGTCGCTGACGCGTGGATATGTCACGTATAGATTTTCGTAAAGCGAATGGAACACAATAAATTTGACCTTTGTAAACGGTTTTATCCCTTTAGATGCACAGTGGCTTAGCTAATTTGATTTACACCCTTCGCATCTTCCTAATATCTTATTCAATCGCTCAATATTCGTTTCGGTTTTAGAATAACGCGAATTCGTTTACGAGTACCTGTTGGTTCATTATTTATACAATAAGGGAAATTATTTTAAGGCGGCGTTATTTATGCGAAATGCGATTTTCTAATGAAAATACCTTCACAAATAAATCATAAATTTTTGTGTTTTTATTGCAAACTCCAGAATTACAGTGATTTATTGTTAACGCAATTATGAAGTTGGAACAAGCAGATTTCAGGTAATTAATCATATTAGGAAAACTCTATTTAAAAATGTGTTTCGTAGCTGCAGTAATTATGTTATATTTATAACATTGTTTGCGTTGAAATTCGAAAGTTGTATTTACATACCGTTGTATTTCTCTTCAATTTTTAGCAATACATTACTTTTGCCGGTTTAAATTAAACTTTGCAAGAATTAATTTATTTCTGAAATTTATTAGTTTATTTTTAATTAAAGCTTTAATTTAGTACGAGAGTTGTTATTTTCCACCAAGTTGTATAGAAGTTTTGAAACACTCGCCCTGCTTTAATTAAAATTATACGTCGATATTTGTAAATGATAGTTTCCTTTGAAAACTAAGAGTGTCTTTTTGTTACAGTTCGACCTTTGATAGTGGAAATATTGAGCAGCAACCAGCCTTTTTCTGCGGATAGAAAGTACGAGATACCTTGCCAAACCTATGGATCTCGACCTCCAGCTAAAATTTCGTGGTGGATGGAAAACAAAGAACTGAAATCGTACACGTTCAACCACACTCAAACGGTAATTAATTTCGTATTCTAATACTCCAAAAATTTAGAAGTTAATAAAAAAGACACATAAAATTTATGTCTGCTAAGAATAAGACGAGCATTTTTTTATGAACGCTATAACATGGTTGGATGAAACCTATTAAATATTCGAAAACTTACCACACTTCAACACACCTGGACTTAACGTTGTTAACATTGTATTGAATAACGATTAACTCTTTTATGAATATGCAAATTTTAATACCTTTCATGGCAGATTGGGTGCTTTTTCTAACGAGACGTCGCAGAAAAATGCAGATTTAGCGTAAACAAAATGGAAGAGTATCTGTCCCTTAAATTGGACAAGTCCGTTATAAGTGTCACGCTTTCATTGACAATACATTTTTTCTAGGCAATAACAATGAGAGATTACCACGAAGGCATCTCAATATCAAAGGAACTCCCAATTATATTCTTTTTGTTTGTTGAATCTACTGTTCTATTGGTGTGACTCGAAATGAGTAAAATCGGCAGGAGGGTGGAAAAAACTTCCATATCCTCCTATGGGTGCGCTTTTCTTCAACCTTACTATATTCTTGATCGCTTAAATGAACGCAACGAGGAGACTATGGGTACCTTCGCCAAAAAGTCTAAAATATTCAAGTGAGCTTTTACATTTTGTCATGTGAACATACTGTAACGGAAACGCTCCAGACATGACGTCGCCTTTGGCGCTCTGGAATTTTCTACGCGCGCGATAGTGGGATATGTATAGGAATATTCCAGACTTATCTGGTAAATTACGCGAGTGTTCTTGACTTACATTGCTTGCGTGTATAAATGGTTGTGGACCGAACATCGCAAGCAGTCTACTACCGAACGAGATCGAGTACGTATGAAACATCGAGCGCGGAAATATAAATTGCGAAGTGTGTGATATAAATAATCGATATAAATTGTACGGTTTTTATAGTGTTTTAGTTTTGTTTAATAAATATTGATATAAATCGAACACGAATTTATAAATCACGTTACAATACTATTGAGGGCAATTCAAGTGGCGATAGAGGTAACTGCTGACGAGATGATGTCCTTAACCGGCTGCTTCCATGATTGAATGACCAGACATGAGATGACGCTAGCGGGCTTGAATTATTATTGATATGCGGTGATGAAGTATCACTATCAAAACGTGCTGGGGGTGTATAGCTTTATGCGGACCTTGAGCTACCATCATGAAATCAATAAAAATGGTTACAGGGTACCTTTCATAATCGTTTTCAAAAAAAATGTGCGGAAGAGTTGCTAAAGGATTGGAATCTCCAAGAACTACTTTCAGTTTTTACTGGAAAAATGCTAAGCGAATGCAATTTCTTCTGAAGGGCGCCTAATTCTTTTCTTTTTTAAAGTATACTAGCGTACGATTTACCGTTGTCTAGAGTGATAAACATTAGTTTTAAGAAAGCGGTTATCAAATAACAACACGTAGTAGTAAAATTCAATGAGATCATTAGCGGTAATTATCACTTCGCTGTAATGACCATTGGTACCAATAACTTATTACCATTATTCTGTAGTGGTAGCTGTTAAGATTTTACAAGTTGGCGCCTATTTTACCATAAAAATGGGTACCCCTGACCGGTTTTTTCTTTCAGTGTAAACCAAAGATCAGTCTTCTTCGTCACTGGACGGATCGTAGGAAATAAACTCGCTGTCACTTTCAGGTTCTGATGTTGCAGGGGTTTGTGAAATTTCTTGTAGCGAGGTAGGTGTTTGTGGCCCAACAAACCATTGAAGATCATATTTATCCTCATGTAAGATCCATCCGCTTTCTTCTGGTTTAAAAAATTTTGCTGTCGGATCCTTAGCAAAATTCCAAATTGCATAGATCTGATTAACATGCCTTATTTTGCACAATAACGAACTCTGGCATGGTGGTAAAAGGCTGGCATCACAATTTTTAACTTTATCTAGAGGTTTCACATTGGGGGATTTAGAAATGCCATAATTTTTAACAAAAATGTCAAATCGAGCTTCATTTACGCTTGTGATTCCGTGTAATGGTCTCGATAGATGTTCGCCTAAAGCCCGGTAAATTGCATTTACATTTACATACCGCAGAGTATTTTTCGATATTAATCCTAGCTGTTTCGATCCACATTGAAACCTTTTTTTCAATGAATAAATGCGTATTTCCTAAAGCTACAATTAAAATGTCGGTGTCAGAAGCACGAATAACAACATTTTTGAAAGTTTGGGGCAATTTTGGAACGTCATAATAATTCTCGTATCAGCTTCTTGATGGTGATCGCAAAAAGTTCGTGGTCCTCTTCACGCTTTATCACACCATCCTTTTCACAAAACATTTATTCGTACAACTTTGTCACCCAAAATTCCTATGGCATTATGTGTATTCCAATAGTTCCCCAGAAATTTTACGAACTCTACTTTAAAGGAATCATTTCGTAATGCTTTCAAGAAGTCGTTTGGCCTTTTCTGTTCTTCACCTTTGATTGTAAAAATGTTGCTTCTTTGTGATCTTCCAGCACATCTGTCTCTTTCGATGTTCGAGAATCGGAAAACAAAACTAAAAATATTTCGAGAATCATACATTTTTAAAGAAACAGCGGAGACCGAAAGGTAAGTTCGGCCAAGCTACAACCCGAACAATTCAATGCTTTCTTCTTGAATGTTGCTACTTCAATTACGTCTTCTCGGTCAATTGACAAAGAGAAGCAAAAGGAACTTTTGACTAGAATTGGCATGGCAAATTCGTCGTTTGTGATGACACACATTGATGAGGACGAATTCTTAATAACAATAAAGAATCTTAAGAGATCTAACAGCACTGATTATTACGATTTCAAAAATTTTTGAAAGTCTGCTGAAAGAGAGGCTAATGAAGTTTTTGGAGAGAACGAATGTTTTCTGTAACAATCAATTTGGATTTAGGAAAGGACGCTCTACTATACAAGCTGCATATGCAGCGATTGCTCATATCTTAGAAGGTCTTGAAGGACACAAGAAGGTGGGGATGTCACTGTAGCGTACAAAGGGTTGGTCTTTTGGGGTAAATAAACAGAGAAGTATAGATAAAAGCTTTACTCCCTATCGCAATACAAAATTAAATAAATCAATAATTGTAAATACAAATCAATATTAATGTTGTTGGCAGCCGGTCGGTTAACTCTTTCCAGCTTGATGGTTGCCCGATGTACCACCTAATTGTGGGTCTTTTGGGTATGGTGGTACACGCATCGTACCACTTGGTTATTATTTTTTACTGCGTTGTATAATGGTGCTACTATCGTACCACAGCGGTTATAGATCCCTGTTGTGAGTGTGCATATCATATTATAGGTGTCGCCGCGCCCTCGCAGAAAAAAAATCAAGTTAGCCGCGCTTTTGTTTCGCGCGTAAAACTTTCAGATTAGTGGCACTGTTTTGGTTTTAATTTTGTGTAAAATAGTTATTTATATAACAAGAGCGCGAAGTTCAATTTCGCGCATTGAGACTGAAGGTATTTTGACGAGGCGAAGCCGAGTTAAAATATCAGTCAAATGCGCGAAATAACTTCGCGCTAGCGTTAAATACAATATTTTTTCTACAACTGAACCGATTGTTAATTAAATTGCCGTTTAAGTTCAACTTTGTCCCGTGCGCGAAATACTTTTTTTCACTGTTGACGATTTCGCGCACGTTGTCAAGAGCAACCTTACTTATTAATTAACCGATTAAAAATCTAGTACTTTGCGTTTCGAAATCCGTCAGAAAATGATAGGTTTTTTTGACAGTTGTAGAAAAATAGTATTTTCGTGGTGATTACCGAATTATATTACAGCTTGTCAATCGTAAGTATTGTTGCATGTACTAGTTTATGATTTTCAGTAGATTCACTTTACAAAAATTGTTAGTTTTTTGGTGTCCTTGCTTTGTACCACCATGCAACTAGCAAAAAATTATAAACTTTTTTCATAGTTTAGTGGCTCACCATTTATTTCTATTATCACTGCTATTATGACTACTTCTCTCAATCATTTAGACCATTATCAGTAAACGCAAAGCGGACCCACTGCCTTTTAAGCTTGTTGACATGGCGGAGGAAGAATTATGCGAAGAGATATACGGAGAGGATATTTATGCAGATATTCCCAGTGATGCAGAATCTTTTGCACCTGATTTTTGCGTTGAAAGCAGCGATCGTGAAGATGAAGTGGATGAAATAATTGACATTCAAGTACCTAATAATAAAAATTAAATTTTTATTGCATACTAAAATTAATTTACAGGTCGTAGAAAGTGAATCTGATGAGTCTGAGTTTGATATACCGCTTGCTCAATTACAGTCTAGAAGGGCTAATGCTCGGACTAATGACACCCCATCTACCTCGACGGCCAAACCTGCACCAGAGACATTTATCTGGAACAAGACACAAGCCTCAAATCAATGTTTTCCGTTTGTTCAAGATAGTGGAGTTGCCGATTTTATTAAAAACTTAAATAATCCAACTCCTGGGAAACTTTTCCAAGTCTTCTTTGACGATGGCCTTGTGGAACATATCGTCTTTCAGACAAACCTTTATGCCAACCAAACAAACCTCCAAAAGTCAAAGTCAACTTCTATCACCCCAACTACAAAGTGTGAATTTATGGCATTTCTGGGCATAAACATATTAATGGGAATTAAAGTTCTCCCGAGTTACCGAGATCATTGGTCTTCATCCCCTGATCTTCATGACCCATATATAAGTCAACTAATGAATGTAAACAGATTTAGTTGGATACTTGGTAACTTGCATCTCAATGACAATGAAGTTATGCCAAAGAAAGGTCAACCAGGTTTTGATAAATTATTCAAATTGCGGCCTTTTTTAGATGTTATGCAGCAAAAGTTTGAAGCATGCTTTTCACTAACCGAATGTGGTGCAATCGACGAATCCATGATTAAGTTTAAAGGACGAAGTTCCCTTAAACAGTACCTCCCCAAAAAACCTATAAAGAGAGGTTTCAAGGTTTGGTGTTTGGCGGATGGTTCAGGATATTTGAGTAAGTTTCAGATCTACACTGGAAAACAAGACAACAATGTAGAGAAGGCTTTAGGACCACGCGTCGTGAAAGATTTATGCTCTGGTTTAGAGAATAAGGGACATAGAATCTACTTTGATAATTATTTTAGTTCTGTCAATTTGTTGCATGATCTAAAAGATAAAAAAATTAATGCTTGCGGTACTATAAACAAAAACCGGAAACATTTGCCAACTTTTAGTTCCGATAAACAGCTGAAAAGAGGTGACTATGATTATTTTGTTAACAACAAAGGAATTGCTACCACAAAATGGAAAGACAAAAGGGCAGTTTTTTTGATTTCAAATTTCCACAATCCTCAAGATACTACCACTGTTAAGCGTAAAGCCAGAAATGGGTCTATTGAAGACGTGCCCTGTCCAATTATGTTGACCGACTACAACGCACACATGAACGCTGTTGACAAATTTGACCAGAAAAAATCCTCCTACGAAATTGATAGGAAAAGCCGAAAATGGTGGCATCGAATTTTCTTTTACTTTGTTGACGCTTGTATTGTGAACAGTTACATTATTTATGAAAAGCTGGGTTTACCGAAAATGACTCTGAAGAATTTCAGGCGCAAAGTGGTGGAACATCTTGTTTGTGAAACATTGACCCATACCAACACTAAGAAAAGAAGAAGTAATCCTGTTGTCGCTGCTATAAGGGAACACAAGCCATATGTTCCTGACAACATTCGCCAAAGGGAAGCAGCACATTTGCCCATTAGGTCGAGCAGAAGACGATGCGGGCACTGCAGCACAAAAAGTAAACAAGTTCGGACCAAATGGATGTGCACAATGTGCAAAGTCCCACTATGTTTGAAAGACGACAAAAATTGTTTTATTCCATTTCATAAGAAATAAATAAAAAAATTCTTATTAGCTTTTTTTACCTACCGCCCGTACTTGAGATATTCCTATTTGGCAGCTAAGCCTAATAATAATAATAATATGTGAAACCACTTTTCTTTCACGATGCTACATGGTGGTATCAACCCCAGTACCACCTCCTTTTAATTGTTTATAAATTAAAACTTTAACAATTTTAATTTTTTTTCTAATTTTACTAACGTTTTGATCCCAGAAACATATTTTTAAATGTTTAAATTTAAACAAAATTTTTCTCGTGCAACTAAGGTGTTTCCTTACTCAAATTTCCGTGCAGCAAAGAGTTAACTAATGAAATAACTAAAAGGGTATGTGAAAAGTGCAAGTTCAGTATGCGGGAAACAATCTTGTGCCAAAGGGTAATTTTCTTCTCCTTCCTTCTTTCTGGATTAAGTTGCGGGGATAATCTTGCCACCCTCGCAACTATGAGACTATACAATTGGACGATGCCGTAGCTGATGAAACGATGGTAATAAGGAAGACAGCTTCCAGTTGCGGGAATAATCTTGCCACCCTCGCAACAAAACAGCTTCCGTTTGGCGGTGACGACAATCGACGATAAAGGTTCTCTGGCCGGCCAGGTGGTGAAGTTAGAAGGCGTTTCTTGGCGGTGTCACAGCGGGAAGAACAAGACAGCAACAACCACTCGATTTTTCTGTTTTCCATGGTAACTTGATGTTCCCAAAATTCTTACGATTGCGTTTGCGCGAAGCGCGGTTTAATATAGGAAAGTAAAGCATTACAGGTCGGTATTAAGGAAAATTAAGGATTTTTCCAGGGACGTAACAATAGCTTTTTTAAAACAGTAATAGCCAATTTACCAGGTGTTGTTGGAACATCACCAAACAGATGTAAAAAGTAAAAGCCATCAAACATACTACAATCTACGTCATCGGGGCCCACCGCATCTGCAGCTCGGTTTTCTAACAACTGAAATAACTTTGACTTCTCTATTCTGTTTATGCCTATGCCTATGAGACCTAATAACATCCCCTGTTGGATTAAAACAAAGAGAAACAGTATACCAGTTATATTTTCAATAATTTAATTCAAAACACTGTTGGTGTTCGGAACGCAGGACCGTTTAGTATTAATACGCGCAAATAATTTAAAATTTCAACTGATGTGCTCATCGAATGCGACCGTCTGCCAATAAATGGTTCTTACAGATTAAATAAGGGCATCAAGAACTACATTTCAGCAAAAAAATGATACTGGTAACTAATGGGGAGTTGATGGGTGTTTTTTTGACATGTTCACGGCCGTCTGCTTCAAAGAGGTGACCACAAGACATGGCAGACGCTTTGAACATATATTCAGCTTATATTTTCACTCATTTTCGCACGCGTTTTAAATTGGTAAAAATGAGGCAAAAATTAGTCAAAATTAAATTAAAATCACTACGTAACATGACCATATCCGAGAGGCATGCGGACGGTTTACCATAGCTGGTGAATAGTTCAACCACCCTAAAGAGGCACACCTTGGGTAACCGATGAGGTGGTAATTTTTACTGCCAGCTCTTGGTCTACTAAGGCTGCCTATTTCGTATCAATCGCCTTTTACACCAACCGGAGAAGGGGCTTCTCTTACATCTTCATGCTATTCCAATTCACTGAAGTGAAATAAATATTATTTTGTGAGTCATTTTTAATGTTATTTAAAGGTAGATAAACCTTTACCATTCCGTGGTAATTATATAGTTACCTATTCTATCCAAAACTCCAGTACTTCGAATTTGAAAATGTCAAAAAACTTGCACAAAATATCTGCATTTTCAATAAAATTATATGACGCACCACTCGTAATACACCTACGTAATTTAATTTAGTAAAGGCAGATATCAGCTTTCGAAAGCTCGGGCACGGGTTAAGGAATGTTGAGTGGGCCATGAAAGGGAGTATAATCTTGTGTGCTAAATGAAACAAACGTTTCTTTTAAGTTTCTAGAATTCTGTATTCAAAAAATTGCGAATCTAGGTAGTGGATTTCTCTACGGCACAAGCCAAGGAAGGTGAAATATTGAATTACTCAAACCGTCACATTTCTTACCATATAACCCACATTTCTGCTAGTTACAAATTCAATGGTGTGATTAACATGGGAAAGTGTTGTTGAAAACGATGAGATTTCACCTCGATTTTGTCAGAATCTTAACAAGTACAGTATCCACAGTCTACGTTTTTACATACGTTCTCGTAACATGCTGTGTATTTAGTATCATATACCTTTAAAATGAAATGTATGCCCCATAAATCACTAACCAATTCAAGCGTTAGTTATTGTGTGTAGTGTTAAGGACCACTTTTATGTGAGTTTCATTACATTTAGCAATAGAGAAGGTTGGTAAGCTGACAAACCATGGTAATAGGGGATCAATACCCTAGCGATTAGTGCAGATAATTAGCTAGCGAGACCATATTCAACTAACAGATTTTCCCTAATGGTTGAGGCAGGTGGAGCATGAATAAAAGTTACTAATAAATTGTTTTATAGTTGACTTGAAACGTACATACATGACTGACTGTTGCTTTTGTTGTAGAATTCGGCTGATGGAAACATGAGCACGTCTCTTCTTACGTTCACGCCGACGAGGTTAGACAATGGAAAGGCATTAACGTGTAGGGCGACGAATCAATTAGTACAAGGTGGTGTTGAAGAGACAACAATCAAGCTAAACGTATTTTGTAAGTACCTAGTTTGCAGTGAATTGGAAAGTGAAACTAACACAACAATCTCACATTTACAACACTGCCGCTGAAAATTTAGAATGGGGTATTAGTAACTCCCGATTTCCTTCTATGCATATGCGCTCGCAAAGTCTAGCTTGCCTTTATGCAACTTTGTTACTTTTAGTGAAATATCTAGCATGTTGTATTATAAAAATTTAAAATTCCATTTCTATAGTATCTTCCGGAATAAAATTGAAAAGCTCAAGTCAAAGCATAACAGTTGCGAAAATGCCATTGGATATATGCTACACGAGCTAGAAAATCATATGTAGTCGGCTTTTGTAGAACACGATATTTTAAGATTTACAATATTTTTATTCAAAATGATGCTACCGGTTGAAACTATGCGATCTGTTAAACGTTTTGTGAGTACAATTGAGAAACCCATGTCCGTCCCTTTTATTTAGGTTGATGATTACAGGAAAATTAATTCGGAATATGAGAGGAAGCGTAAAAGATTAATTGGGTCGATTGTCCTGTAGCGATTTTCATTTTGTGTCAATAAATAAACCATATAAGAAATGCAGTAATGTTAAGAAGCAAGTTTTATCGTATACAAAGTCATCCATTCGGTAGATCTAGGTTATTGATTTGACGAAAACAAAATTCGAAAATATCTACCTATTCACTGATAGTGCACAGACTTTAATCTATTCCGCTGTTATTTTTGGGGTGATGTAAATTTCGTCGTTAATTTAATTTCAGTAGTTAATTATAACGGGTAGATAGAGTTGGCACTGCAATTTCTCAAACTCGCCGCATAAACGGTCAACTAGCTCAGGGTAAAACACAAAATAAGAGCTTGAGAATCTTCTAGAGCGGTAGTTCGTTCTGGGTAAAATGATCTTCGGAATGTTCGTTACACTTGCCAAGGCCAAGGTTGAGCGCCACTAGCTTACCTCTCCCGTATAAAATTGATAAGATACGGGGGATAAAAAAGAGTACAACCCAATTTACGTACCAAAACATATACTGGTTTATTGATGTATATCAAATCAAACTCCAGGATGGTATAGCGTACACAAAAATGTTGAACTATAAGTTACGTAACACACAAAAATCTTAGTAACTTGACTTTAGAATTGACAGATGCCAGTTTTACAAAGCTTTAATCGAGAATGATCGGTTAAATTGAGTATGTGATCTTAACACAAGTTTCCACAAAGAAATTGATCCGAACACAAATGCGCCAAGTACAAGCAAAACAAAAAGCCAACACTTACCTTGATTTAATAAGATGTTATCCAGAGAAGTGAGCTCAATTCCCTGATCCACAAAATCTGCAACAAAAGAAAATTCCCAAGCCGCAAAACTCGGAATGCAATGAACTGAACAATGCCTGAAGTTCGTTACCATGTTTATTGTAAGCTTCAAGGAAAGTTAGCCTTTGTGTGATCTTCCGTAAGGATTTTTGAAATACACCTGGCACTAAATTTATGGTATCCAAGTCCAATAACCGTGAAAAATTTTGTCATTGATTTTCAACATCAATTCTTCAGTCACAAGGCTACGGCTATGGTCATGAACATTGTTACGGCCATTTTTAAAGTCAATACACCGTAAAAAAATTAGTTGTTGGAGGAACTAAAAATTATAGTCCCGGCAGGTCCACTCGTATTTGCAGTAGAATTTAGATTTGCTTTAACGTCAAATTGTACTACAATATTGGTGTTTGCGTTATCTTATATTATTGTTAAATAAGCCATAATGATTTTGTTAACTTGTCAATGAGTTTGTTTAGCAGCAAACTTATTTTGTAGTCATTTTAACAGCCTGCAAATGCTACCCCAGTATTTCAAACTGTTAATTTTATAAGCACTTCGTGCCCAACACAAGAATGATGTCAACTATTGCACCACTTCTTTGTACAATTTCACTATCTTTCAGTTGTTACAATTTACAACACTAGGGTGTTTTTTTGCACAAATGTTTAGTTCGATTGACACTCCTTTAGTAACAAGTTTGTGTTTTAATTTAGGAGATTTTTGGCCAGGTATAGAATAGAAAATACGGCGTTTTAATTGTAGTTTTATTTCCCTAATAGTAATTTTATAGGTACATCATGACATGAAACTGATATTTAGAATTTACCAAGATACCTAAACTAAGAAAATATTAGGTTTGGCTGAATACTATGTTTAAGATAACCCTAACGGAGGAAATACCAAAAAATGTTTCTAGAAACTCGGGACGAATTGGTGCTCGTTCGACGTCTTCAAATTCTATCTCTTCCAACAATTTCTAGGAATATTCTGTATGCTAGAAAAAAAAGACTATAAGCCATCATTTTTCTCTCGAAATGCCGAAATTGAGAAAGTAGGTATACTTACCATATTGATATTTCGAATAAACAAAACACACAAAGGCGAAAGGACACAATCTTCGACAGGGACTGACTGAATGAATTAAAATGAAAAGTACGAATAAGCAGTTCAGAACAAAACAAACATTTAGTATGAACAACAATTTGATTATGTTTACGCACACTAAAGCATAATATTAAATTAGCAACTCTTTTCTTAATTTTGTTACTTCAACTACAATATCTTGTGAATTTTGACTAATTTTTGAATTACTTGTTACTGGATTGTTATGTGCAATTGACAAAAGTAGAAAGGCAAAACAACGTCGACATTTACTAAAAGGCAACAATAAGATCTTTTGTCAAAATTGAAGCTGAATATTTGTTTGGTTTCCAACTTTATTTTGCGAAATCGACATTAAGCGTATTTTCGTCGATGCCTGCAAGGAAGATGCCAAGTTAACAGAAATAAAAAGTTAGTATTGACTAAATTTAATGTGTATTAACATTTTGTTAAAAGTGGAAATACATTTTTTACTGTGTACACTGCTTTCACTCATTATACCGCTGCCATAAACTTTACACAGTTGACGATGGATTTCAATTGGTTTGTGTTGTTTTACCAACAAAAATCTTATTTGTAACTGAACGTACTTCACAAGCGGCAGAATTTTGAATTGCAGAGCACATTTTAATAAATCACAGTGAGAAAATCAGAAGAGATACAGACTGTCCGCTGCTACAGTTCGATGCGCATTGAAGGTAGGAATGTTTTGACACTAAGATGGCGACTGTAGCCCCACCTACTACTGCGCTATTCAAAAACGACTTACAATTTGTGGATAGGCCTCGTAGATGAACGTGCAAGAATCGTCGACGGAAAATCGTATTAAATATCAGCCGGAACCTAAAGAAGATATACGTCCAGGAGATTAAATCAAATGGCGTACTTACAATGAAGAAGAATAACGCAACTATATCCTCCTACTGAGACAATTATTGGAAAAGATTGTTTTAGGGTTAAACAATGTATACAAAAATTGGGAACGCTCTTGTAGTCCCCCAGTTTGAAAGACAAAGCATTCCTTTTTTTACTTGTTGATTTAATTAATCAATTACTATGAAACCTACGATGATCTGGTTGGTCATGTTGTTTTGTTATCAAAAGAAGTTACTAAATACGGATTTTCAAAAAGATCGGATGAATTTTACTTGGTAATAACAAACTGTTAATTTTAGAGATTAATTTTTCACATTTTTCCATAAAAAACAATAACAATTGAAAATTAGCGTTCCGGACCAAGTGTATCTTATAGAAAATTTTATTCTAAACAAGTTCATTTCTATTCATTCTTTCCCTCAGAGGAGTACTTAACGAGACATTCGAAGTATGTTCCGCGGGTTTCCGGCCAGGAGGACTATGATTTTCCGATTCGGCGGATTTTTTTACATTGAATACACCGGGTTTCTTTGAGTGAAATGACAACATCCAGTTTATACTACTTTTAAAGCTAATTTGTCTGGACTAATTTATGGTGTTTGGCGCTAGATCTGCTTTTTGATCGTGGATAAGGGTTTGCACTGCCGCGACTACCTTGAAATATTCGGTTTCAAAAATTGACTTGGCTTGATTGATATATTGTCGATAACAAATCCGGCTCGAAGTACCATAACGGTGACGTGATTTGTTCTTCAGAAGCAATGACTCGCGGATATTACTTGTCAAATTGCACACGTCGTACAATGTAGGAAATGTTGCGTTATGCCACCCATACTGGTATTTGTGCCAGATATCGCCGGGTTTAATAACATTTTTTATGTATAAAGAAGTAACGTAAATGTATCGAGTTTTAAGAACTGTAATATAAACAGCTGCGGAAACATATTCTAGGTGTGCACATTTTAGTCGATTCCACGTTTCTACGCGTAGTCAAAATTATTTGCGGAATTTTCAGTAGGAAGTGAACCGGGCTCTTTTTGGGCGCATTGAATTCCATTTTTGCCTTTGACAAGTTCTCTGTGTTTTCTTTGCAATAAAATGTATGGGTGTCACTGGGTGTAGATTTTTTATATTCTCAGAGGGTATAAGATTCGTATAATTCTTTATTTAATTAACCAGACTGAATTGGGATTTGAAATGGTACCATCCGAATAAACAAATCTCATTTCATCTGTTGTCAGTGTACTTAAAAGGCGAATGTTTGTGAAACAAATTTATCCCAATCTGAAATGGGTAAAATTAATTACTCCATATATAAATACTTCTATATCTATCAATTTAATCAAACAGTCGTATCAAAATTCATATTTGCGAGCGAATGTCATAAGCGAAGTTATTAAACGCAGCTTTTCATAATGTTTTAGTTCGCAATAAATCCTGGATTTACTGTGAATAATGATTCGCAGAAGATTTGTGTAGGATTTGAAATGTTATATATGCATTTCCTGATTAAGGCTTCTATTTCCTTTTCACGTCAACAGGTATTTTATACATTCCTTAGATATACACTCGCATGTAGGATTTGTTGTCATATCAAAACGTGTTATGATATCCTTCATGAACTTTGTTGAGCACGCATCTACTCTACATTGTCGTAACAATTTTTCTTAATGGTGTGTACGCCCAACCGCAATTGCTTTTAGCATTACTCTTGCGATTTTGAGTTGACAAGGAATCATTTTAGAAACTGTACTTATATATTAAGTGTTGTACTATTTTATACAAATGTGAGAAATATTTTATTTCAATTTATTTATTCTACATTTCTAACTTTAAATCATAAAAATTCGTTTTTGACGAAATGTAATTAACACAAATCTTATTTCACTCAATTAGGTAATGATATACTAAATATTATTTTCACATAGAGTGCATAAATTTTAACTCGAAACATACAAATCTCTTATGTTCAATTCTTTATGTGATAGCATATGTTAAATTGGCATTTTAATAGGTTTGGATGAGCAGGCTAAGCCGTTGGTTAACCGTAAGGATAGATGAAGTGATAACTTTAACCGTAAGGGTAGATAAAGTGAAACAAATGATTGTGCATTCTAATGTCATCTCACATCTCTTATTTCAAATGCACGATATAAAATGACGTTGAGCACATATGACAATTCTGTTTCTATGGAAACGATCGCGACGGCAGAACCTAAGCTTGCTATTTTTGAGCTCTCTAAATTAAAATCAGAATTGTCAGAAACTTTACAATGGATTTATGGCTTCTGTGATATATAAAATAAATTTTGATAGTAAATAAGTACTATTTTTCGGCTGCCATAAGAGCCAGCGAGGGTGCCAAAAGTGCACTTGGCGCAATTGTTCGAAAAGTAAACCCCGCTCTTAATCTACACCCTGAACGGTCCCGAGAATAGCATATGGGGTCCGTTACCCCGGCATAATTTGTTTGGGGTGAGGAGGGTGCAAAGTGTGTTTTTTCGACGTCTTTCCCATTTTACCCTTTGCGGTGCGAAAACGGGACGAATTAGAAAAAAAACTTGTTGATATTCGAAAATTCGGCCCAACACGTTCCCCAACTTACGGCGTACCATCCGCCCTCCTAAACGAAGGAGAGGGGGGATTTTCGAATGAAAATCGGACGAAATTTGAAATCGTAGAATAATCGCCGTTAAAAATATTTACTAGAGCCGAGTTGTATCGGCGATTTTTCGCACCCTCTTCGTCCTTTTTGGAGTTTAGTCGGAAACTCAGAGGGCTAGAACGATGGTGTTTTTAAAAATGTGATTGCCGCGTGAGGCGAGCTGGCCGAAGTCGTGCGACACATTCGATTGTGTGTTTTATTGTGCGAGGCGAAACCGAGTAATGTGACAACGGTCCTTCGTTCGTTTCAATAGTAAGATGCTATAAGTGCCAAGGTTTTGGCCATACCTCCAAACACTGTAAGGAAGAAGTAGACACAAAATATGGAACTAAAAGGAAAAGAATTGGATAAATAAAATTATAAAATTAAAGAAGAAAGGGAAAAAATAGAGAAAGATGTCACCTGTGCAAATAAAAATCTAATGAATAACGTAAAAAATTGGACGTCTATGTTTAACAGTTACAATGAAATTTTTGAGGTCAAATACCAAAGGTTCTACGAGGATCGGAACATTACAAGGTGCACATTCGGTCGTTACAGCCCACAAAACCTGAGGCACTGTAATAGAGCTGGAACATTCTAATTCATGGAAGATAAACCAAGTTGAATAATATAGGATGTGTAAATAGTTCACTGTGAAATGCTGTTTTGAGTTCCTCAAGCGGATATGTGTGTCAGATTCTCCTATAACTCGTGTATAGGTATTTCCCAGATTGTTTGGAACAACTGTATTCGTTGTAGTTAGGCGCTCGGATATGGTGTTGTATAGTACCTGACTTCCTCATCCTAGCGAAAGGTGCTAACTTTTTAAGATCAATCAATGTGAATGTTCTCAGTAACATCATAATCATCTCTTTGCAGTTGCTTTCGACCGTCGTACCATCATCCCAGGTCTTACTAATGTTAGTCCAACTCACCAAATCTAGAAGATTACGAATCTTATTAAGTATAGGATCTTTCTCTATGAAATATAAACTAGGTTCAACCATACCGGTTCTAGTGGTGTATCCTGAGAAGGGAACCCTATCAGTGGTACTGTATGCCTCTTCTTTCACCCCTTTCAGGAACATGTTTGAATCTTCCACCCGATAAGTGAAATGGTTAATATTCACCCATTCTGTTGCATCGAAAGGGATGCAATGGTGGCATGGTTATCCCAACAACTGGTTTGCCCCATAATAACTCTCTGACTCGACTAGCTGACTCAGCCGGACACATTACATATTTAACTCTGTTTATCTTAATATATTTACTTAATCTACGTTCATTATTCTACATATTCTATTAACGGAACAAGTATAACTTGTACGCTAGACAAAATCTAAAAGGAAGGGCCAGAACGAAGTGCAGAAAGGTACATTGGGTGAGCTCTAGCGCCAAAAGAATGAAGGAAAGACTATTAAACACTCGGATGATCTCTAGCGGTAAACTAAAGAACTAAGGTAATACCAACTCTACCATAGAACTAACTTCATCGTAACTAAACGGAATATGATTTTGGAATTCTAAATTGTTAAGAAAAAAGAACGTTACAGATGGGAATTTTTTACGCTGAAGGAGATCGCTATTATAAAAATCATCTGAAACCAGTTTTGTTACCATCACTACTTGAATTCATTCGTAAAAATAAAAACATTTCCCCTCTTGTTTAGTACATTCGAAGACGCTGTATATGTCAACCTTATAAAAGAAGCTCTAGCAACAAGATAATAGATTTTTCAATGTAATATTATGGTGTTTATATAATTATAATGGATTTGTACTTTGTCAGCGATGGTTGTTTTGAACCTGTAATAACATTGCAATTTAGCAATTACAGTAAATGTCCGAGTGAGTTTGAATCGAAAACGTAATCAATAAATCGTTGTACAAAACAATTATTTCCATAAAGTATAATAGAAATGACGATTTTAATTTACATTTACACTCACGAAATTTAGTTTTAACTCGTAATTAATTTGCCATGTCATATTTAGCACTTATTGTTTCGGCGAAATCACGTTCATGTTCTGTGTAATAAATTTTTATTTGCCAGAGGTGAAATTTATAAATCTATTCGGGTGAGCGCGAGCGGTGAAAGACTATTTGAGATACACACCGTGCGATATAGGAACAAATCCTAATATAAAATCTAGCCACGCACCACTTCATCTAAAACCTTCAGATTATCGCCCGTGGCAGCGGATTGAAAACTTTTGTGTTTCAGATGTACCGATCCTGCATCTAACCTTGGGATCAAATCTCAACCCCGACGACATTGAAGAGGGTGATGATGTTTACTTCGAATGTAAAGTCAACGCCAATCCCTGGGCATATAAAGTATTGTGGAAGCATAACGTAAGTAGCAAACTTTATATGATTATTAAAAAGGGATTTTGTTATGCCAGGGATTATACAAACGGGAGTTTTATTTGTATTTCCAGTCCTTGTTTAGTCTACCACCGTACATAAAATTTTCCAGAGATTTCGCAACTATTTTATGGACGTCTTTTGCGAAGCATCGCACAAGTTTTATGTTTGTTGTTAGCCAAAGTTCGCAAGAGTTCGAAACTTTTCTTTTCTGGAGTTGAAGAGCTCAATCTTATCACAAATTTTCAAACGAAATTGAGGCATTGTATAAAGACCGTCTTCGTATTGACAGTACGATTTTTTAATCATTATAAAATACCACGCCCATTCTGTTCCATGTAAAGGAAAGAACAATACTTTTAGATCTTCTTGATGGCGACATGTGACAATAAAGTGTGTCGTTGTTGTTGAAAATCATTTCTTTTATTTACTTACTTGCCCTTACTACATGAAATTTTTATCAGAATTATAGAGAGATTTTTTATGCCTGGAAATCGACGCCAACTTCTTCTTATTATTGTTCTACACAAGCTTAGGTTAATTTTTCAAGAGAATCGAATATAGCAGTCTACTTTAAAATGATCCCACGATGTACAAATTAAATTCGATGAAATGACGTGACTCTTTTTAACAGTCATGTTCATTGTTGACGGGTGTAAGGTAACAAAGACACATTAAGAGTTCTGAGCCTATCTTTTTGTCGTGACTGTCGAAGGACTCTTCTGTGCTATGTAGACGACAGCAATATTCCAGAAAAGTGAGTCATTTAATGCGAAACTGCAAACTGCGGTAAAAGCAATAGTGGAAGAATCTGGTACTGCCGGATTCTGTTTTACACTTGAAAATTACGAAGTTCGTAGCGATCACACGAGACAGTTGCCTGGCATGAATCAAAATTTAAACAAAACTACTAAAGCACGATAGTGAAGCAAACAAGAACAGCGGAGTTTCACGAAGTCTCTACGCATAGTAGTATCGATGCGTAGAATTTTTGTAGAAGAAATACTATTTATGATTTAAACAGCGCTTTCATCTGCCGAAAAGGTGCGTGTTGGGACGTGAGTTAAGATGATACTGCTTTTTCTCAAAACTCGCCGCAGTAACGACCAACTAGCTCAGGGATGTGAAAGTGAAAAGGTATGAGATACTTTACAGTGGTTAGTTCGTAAGACAAAAATCTTCGTAACTTACCAAGAGGTTGACCGGCAGCTAGTTTTTTTGAAAATTGGGAATATGCCAAGGAATGTAATAAAGAAATGAACCAATGGGATACCGCAACAAAAATAAATATCACTTCTCTAAACTTATTTACTTCACGTTGAAATTGAATATAAACCCCAATAAATCCCCTAATTCAATAGTGATCGATTATGATAAGTTACTAATTTACAATAATTCCCATGATTACGAACAAAACTCGACTCGATAATGGAGTCACTTTACAAGAAAATTGACGTTGGTATAATCCTTGAAGAGGAAGTGTCCATTAATTACGAACTTGTTTAATTCCAGAATTAAATAAATTATTCTAATTGAACCAATTTCTTATCATCATTCCCAGCAGTTTGTTACAGGTTAATCCCAATGAGAGATTGACCTTGTTTTCGCACATTCCACAAAATATAGCGGCCTGGCTGGTTAACGGCAGGGAATTTCCGTCTTACGCACACATTACATTTTTATTCTCATAAGTAATGATAGGGTAAACTAGTGTTAAAGACAGCTCTCTTATTTGAAGCCTTATATGCCTATATGTTGGCAAATCTTTAATATCAACCCTTATGTACGGTATGACGGTAACTTGAAGTTGATGCAAGCAATATATCACCTCACAAGAAAGCAATTCTTTCCCTTAAAAATTGCAGTATTTTGGCAATTTATTACGTACTTATTACTCATCAAAGTCATATTGCAAATATATCATGCTATACATCAGTTCATCATCTACACGTGGTATCAATTTCGTGGCATAATATTAAGCACTTTGGCAGTTGTTCTTGACACTAGGTATGTCTGTAATTTGTATCAAATTCCCCAGCCTTAAGTCAACTGATAAGGAATCGGTACCAATATTGAATGAAATTACCTTGTAATTAAATGTGGATGTCAACTTCCAATAAGAAATCACATGTAACTTCCCCGTCGAACACAAAAAAATTAACATACCTCCAACTAATAAGAGAGGAATTCCAAAACAAAATTAGCAAATGGCGGTCACTTCCGTATTTAAAAAATTCAATTTTAAGCCTCCAAAATGAGGGAAAAGTGTTTCTTGATCCAAACCAACTTGCGAGTCCCACAAACTATTTTTTTTTCTTAATACACACCGTTTAAAGTTTGCCTTCTGCCAACGTGCTCGTAAAGAAGATCCCGACTAACTTCCGCCAATAGCCCATTCGTCCGGTGTATGTCTCGTAACTGCTATTGCAAAACAATATCAGCCTTTGTGTTAGCAAAGAGGCTTTCTCGTATCGACGCCACGACCTATTCGAGTGTATAGGGTCACTACCGTAACTGTGACAAGTTTATTATTAGCGCAGACCAATATCGATTTAGTAGGGGAGCTAGCACGAAATCCACTGAACGAGAATGATCAAAATTTTAACCGATGGAGTTCCATTTTGCCCTATCAGAGTATGCTAAAATCGATCGTCTGCCGCCTCAGGTCATACGACTTAAGGCGCTGCGGGTACTTCTTGTGCTACCAATTCTGAAAGATTGTTTTTCGAGAAAATAAGTTATACACCAAATGAACACGTTGATAATAGCTCTTAAAAAATATTTTAAAAAATCGCGCGCATTTGATAACTCCGTAAAAAAACAATTCTTAGTCAGTTTTTTACGAACTTTCTACGGATATAACTAGGTTACCGTTGGAAGAATGAAGCTGATTTTTTCTACAGACTAATGATAGGTACAGCCAATGACTATGAGAGTGTTTCTTTTTTAAATTTTTTCTCTAATTATAAGATATCTTATAATGTTAAGATAATAAGATAATCTTGTAATTAGAGAAAAAATTTAAAAACGAAACACCGTTAAGTCATTAGTAGTACTTATCATATCATCAGTCTGTAAAAAAAATCAGCTTCACTCGTCCAACCGTAACCTAGTTATATCCGTAGAAAGTTCGTGAAAAACCGACTAAGAATTGTTTTTTTACGGAGTTATCAAATGCGCGCGATTTTTTTAAATATTTTTTTAAGAGCTATTATCAACGTTTTCATTTGGTGTATAACTTATTTTTTCGAAAAACAACCTTTCAGAATTGGTACCGCAAGAAGTACCCGCAGCGCCTTAAGTCGTATGACCTGAGGCGGCAGACGATCGATTTTAGCATACTCTGATAGGGCAAAATGGAACACCATCGGTTACAATTTTGATCATTCTCGTTCAGTGGATTTCGTGTTAGCTCCCCTACTAATTAAAAACAAGTAGACTCCTTCAAAACGGATCCAAACGGAGGGACAAAAAGCTCATGTCGCATTATTTTTTTAAAAGCAGTGATACCTCAAGGAATTATTACTTACTATAGTAAAAGTGATAAGCAAAAATCAATCCCAGCAAGCTTAAAAGCCCTTAAAAGCATGTCTTATAATTAACGTTGCACTTAAACGAAACAGAAGTAAAGTTTCTCAAAAAAGTGCACTGGGTTGGGTTACTTACTCTTCCCGAAAGGAAACTAAAGCGATACGACGTTTTAAAAGTACTATAAAATAGTAGTAGTAATAAAAGTAACACTTTTCCCAGTTGACGTGTAACGTAAAATAATTAAAACAGCTCTGATAATATCCACCGGGCAAGATTTTGTCGGGCAATTACATAAAAATTTTACGGTAAAAAGCGAGAGGTTTCCCCACGATGCGTTTTAAGAGTAACGGCAACCGAGAATTCAAGATTATTGGTTTTATTGTGAATCGAGGTGGCTTTAAAGCCTACAAGACACGTGTATAGGAACTGAAGTGTAAAATAACGTCACTTCTCCGAAAATCACGAGGATGCCTGGTTTTATTTGTAATGATCTAGAGAAATTGCCTTGCTCTCATGAATTTCCGACATTAAATTTCCAAATCACGAAAATAGTACACGGATCTTCAATTTAACATTATTGATATAAATCTTTGTTCAACCTACATTGAAATGAAAGCAAATATCCCTTTAAAAATGAAAGCACGAACGGTTAACTTCTCTTCAAATAAGTACCGTGCTCACCCCTACACAGATTTAACAGTCAAATCTAAACTTCTAATTCTCTCAAACATTTTATCAGTATAGGTCTCTATTTATTTTTGGCTTATCCTTTCCAGAGTCCTTTGGTTTCCGATGAAAGTCGCAGCTATGAATTTTCCTAACAAAAGCTCCATCCTTTTCATAAAAAAATATTTATACAAAATGGTTTCATATTTTCTAATAATGCTACTCGAGAAGGCTTTTCACTTTAATTGCTCATATATGACTTGCGATAGGGTGGATTATTGAAAACAATTTCATTATTGTAACTTCACTGTGGTATATTGAGCAGTGTATTCTACTGAGGTTAATTATTATAAAAGACAAGCTAGGTTTTATTAAAATCTTTTCCTGTAGGCTATCGCTTTCGGGTTTATAACCCATCATCAGGCCTTCTAGACTTCTACTGATTTCATGCATTTCATAATGTCATCAAGAAAAATGAAAACGCGCAATTACAATTAGAGTGAAAGACGCACAAGGGGCCTGGAGCAAACATAATTGCATACCCTATCGGAGTTGATTTCCAGTCCTATAAACTTGTCATTGTGGAACTGCCTATTATAATCTGTTCACCCAACACATGTAATTATGTAGTTACGAAGCTCTCTCGACTTTGAGCGTCAGTAAAGCCGGATTTATAGTTCCGTAGCCGTAAGAACGGAACCGTAAAATCTTACGTTAACGAAAATTATACGAATTATAGTTACCGTAGTGGTAAGAGATGAGCTTGCGTATTTATCTGCCATTGTATGCCATCTGTCAGTAAGAGTAACGTGCATTTCAAAATAATAATAACCAACAAAGTGTCAATAATTATTGTAAATAAACGAAACGAACGTCAGGATAAAGTCAACTGTTTGAATTATCCGAGTACTACCGAAGACAAGCGCGTTAGCACGATTTACCGTAAGAAATAAGATTTGGGCATTTCCTACGTACCGTAACCGTTCTAACGCAACGTTAACGGGAACTATAAATGTTCACGCGCAACAAGTAGGGTTTAATTCCAAACGTTACGGTACGGTGTTGCGGGTACGGAACTATAAATTCAGCTTAACTTTTTTCTGGCGTATGGGACGGTGTTTTTTAATATACACTTACAAAAAATAGGTCCTGACGAATCCAAAGATCTCCGTTTGTTCGCTGCACGACAAGTAGAACACGACATATGAGCGTTTCAAGCAAAAAAAATCTGATTCAAAATGGCGAAAAAACGGTGAACTTTGAGAGTGCGCAAACTCAGGGTTAAGAATTTTCTTTTGAAACACTTTCGATTGAGAGACAAAAGAAAAAATGTACCCAACATCCCTGCGGCCCGAGCTAGATTTACTGGGCTATAAGAGAAACAAAAGAAAACGAATATGGGTAAGAGAATGGATAAAACGTAGAGATGCTCTGGGGGCCTATGCCCTATTAATAAGAGAAATTACAATAGAATATCCAGATGCTTATAAGAACTTGATTTAATAGTTGTTCGAACGCAGTCCTGTTTTATCTTATTCAGGGGGTCTTCGTTTCTTATGTCCAAAGTACCTCATATTTTTCATACACATTTAAAAACTGCTTGGTCACTATTACATTCCATTTTTCCAGAAAAATGTTTTATAATAACTTTCCCAACAATATTTATACACAGTAACTACATAAAATGTGCAAGTCCATACAGGAAAGTCGGCCACTAAACTAGCCAGGTCCTCAACTTGACTTGCGGGCAAGTAGCAAGTGCACTTTCCGCTCATTTCCACTTTGTAAAAAATATTGTAAGCCAGTAAACTTGCCAAATATAAATGTTACGGCTTGTTCAAATAGTGATACGGCGGCAATCGAAGAACAGTATGTTGTGTTTCTTTACAATTTCATCAATTACGTATGTACTTTGGTGCAACTGCAGCTTGTCTGACAAGTTGCAGGAGTTCTGCTGTTACCATAATTATCTTCTTCATAAACAAGAGATTTACTCGTCAACCAGGCGTTTGGTACCTACCAGTGTTGGGTATTGTCTCACTTTCGGCTGTGATATGCAGCATTGTCCCTTAAAATCACAATTGTTGCGTTACAATGTTTGTGAGTAAGTTTTCAAAAACTCCACTGGTCATTTCTTCATATTACTCTCCTATTTTCTTCAATTTATGCTTGTAGTATGTCCAGTATTCGCCCAGGTTTCATCTAGGAAATACAACTTCTCACTTTCTTTCCGATATTGCTTAATTTCTCGCAGGAAACGTCGTCTCCAGTTAATGATCTTTTTCTTAAGATTACTATATATATATATATATATATATATTTTATTAATATATATATATATAATATATATATATATATATTCCCTGGGCTTTCTTTGCCGGCACCGGGAGATAATATTATTATTAAGCAAACTTAATCAGCGAATGTACCCTTACAGATGTAAGTAAATAATTGAAAATGATAGATATATGATTATACAGGTTCCTTGAGGAGGATTAATAATAATAATTCGCCACTTTAAAGGAGACACACAAAATTCCCTTGAAGAGGATCAAAATAACATATGAAGTAGTTCCCCACTGCTATTCTTTATTGTAGGCATAACAGATAAGTAAGATTCTTTTACTTACGACGGCTCATGCAACACCTACTCGGTGGAATGGAGGTTCTCGGTGAGGCTTGGATGATAGCACGTAATCGGTGAAGATGCTCCCCGCCTCAATAGGGTAGGCTTAGACGATGGCTGCGATCTTGGAGATACTGACAATGACAAGTATAATAACAATGCAAGATGATGTATCACTTTTTCTATTCCTACCTCACACATATTTTTTACACTTATTTTAGAAGAAAAAGATTTATTTTTCTGTGTTGGACTCCAAGATGTTTTATTTATATTTGACAGTATTCTTGAAAAGATTAAACTGGCAAGTGCCTCCTTAGGGGGGTACATCGTAGTTGTTTAAAGTTAGAGAAAGAAGGTCACTCCCTAACATACCCTGAGTATCCTTTTTCAACAGACGAAGGCTAAAAGCCCTATCAGAATAAATTACGGAATTAGAAGCTTTGTTACAAAATTTTGTTGCTTCAGATGAAGGTTAAGCTAAAAAACTAAGTACTAAAATTAGTCATGCAATGAAACGAGTAAACAAAGTAAGACCCATATCGGCAGAGGTGAAAAAACAAAAATCAGCTGTAGTTGTTAAACTTTTAAACTTAAAACAGTCAATGATAAAACAATTAAACGCTATTTGCGAACTTCGGTAAGTCAGACTCAAGGAGTCCTAGACATTAACCTTTTAGAAATTGATAATAGTGATAGCGATTCATCAATTGTAGACGTGAATGCATGTTCTACTCCTACTCCAAAATCAAAAGTAGTGAGTTCCCATTCAAATATCAAGCCAATTCCTGTTTTAAAATGGAACTTGACATTTTCAGGAAAGCAATCCGATTTGTCTTTAAGTGCCTTTCGTGTCGAGGCACTTAAAAGTTTCCCGTCATATAACAGATGAAGAATTATTCGCTTCGGCCAATGATCTTTTCTCTTATATAGCACTAATATGGTTTAGGTCCAATAAAAGCAAGGTCACGGATTGGGAATCCTTAAAAATTTTGTTAAGACAAGAATTCCAACCGCGAAACTGTAACGATCTGCTCTTCAAGCAAATTAAAGATAGAACGCACATCCGGACGAAAGTATGGGAATATACATCGCTTACATGGATAATCACTTCCAACGCCTAACTGTAAAAATTCCGGAAGCCGTCCGATTAAAAATTATTCTTGATAATATGACTCCTTTCTACAAAATAGGGTTAGCTCTTCACATTAAAAATATTAAGTCTCTTAAAGAGTTATTATTAGAAATGGCCAGAGACCTAGAAGCTAATCGAGTATCTGTGAACGATTACGTTCCTCCCCCACCTAAACCAAGAAATATTTTAGAAGGAGACCTTGCTTGTATATATTCTTCATCCACAACTTTCGCAGCATTAGAGAAGTCGCTACTAGCGCTCCTTACAGTTCCAACGTAAGATGTTTCCGATGTAATAAAGTTGGGCATATAGCTATTAACTGCGACAGTCGTCCAAGAATATTTTGCTATAAATGCAAAAAACCCAATTTCACCGTGCGCACTTGCCCTTCCTGCAATAAGTTTTCAAACAACTAAATCAAGAGGCACCTTTAGGTCGAGATGTTGTCTCTGATTCTTTACCTTCACAATCGACCACTTACAGTAACCACACCAAACCAATCATTGACTTTATTTTGTCGCATTACAGTCACGATAACAAACCATATTTAGATATTTCTATTTTCGAGGTACCCTTACTAGGTTTGCTCGATTCGGGCGCTTCAAGGACGAAGTAACGGTTGGCAAGCTTTACCGCATCTCAATTTGCCCTTAATTAAATCTGATACCATGCAAATCACTGTTGCAAACGGAGAAATTTGCGAAGTTATCGGATCTGCTACAGTCCCAATGACGTTGAAAGACCGAATTAAAATCATGGATATTTTGGTAATCCCTACCATGAATCACAATATAATTTTAGGCTCCGATTTTTGGAGGCTCATGGAGATAGTGCCCACTTTAAGACAAAACTTGTGGAAATTTGCCGTTGGTGAAGTGAAGTGAAAGTTCAATTTACTACCACATTCAGCTCTGTCTTCTGAAGACCAAGTAAAATTAAATATTTTTTAAATAACATTTTTTCCCAAATGCCTGATGGTATTGGCGTCACTACTCTGGTAAAGCATAAGATAGTAACTACATCAGAACCAATCAAACAGCGGTACTGCCCGGTTAGTCCCATTGTACAGGAATCCATAAATTTAGAATTAGACAAACTTTTGGAAAGCAATATTGTAGAACCTTCCTGCAGCCCTTGAGCATCACCCATAATTTTGGTAAAAAAGAAGGATGGCAGTTACAGATTTTGCGTCGATTTCCGCAAGGGAAATAAAGTCACAGTCAAAGCCGCTTACCTCATTCCACAAGTTAATACCACGTTAGACAAACTTCGTAACGCTAAATTTTTGTCTACTATAGACATCAAGTCCGCTTTCTACCAAATACCACTTGAAGAAAATTCTAAACAATTTACGGTCCCAAATCGAGGATTATTTCAGTTCACGAGGTTACCTTTTGGTCTAAGTAACCCGCCCGCAACATGGCAAAGGTTCAAGGATACAATAATTTCAGTCGTAGGTATTACAATAGGTCATATCGTAACATTTGTCTTTCAATATATATAAGGAAAGAAATTCGGAAAAATATTATTCCTTGATTGTAGATGCAACCAGATGCGGCTCATGTATACTCTGTTTTTAAACTAGGAAGACGGATTTAAAAGTTCCCACAAAAATCTTAGTTTCTACTGGCTCGCGCTGCGCCCGTTTTACACCCAGATAAAATTGCTATTGACATGATTTAACTGTCAAATTTAAATGGCGATTCTCGTTCGTAACTGTTGTACTTATTTTTGAGTTTTTTTGTGTTCTGAGTCCATTTGCATAAATTTTAACAAAAAAAGAGTTCTTTTAAGAACTAAAGTTGATATTTCGCGTCCTAAGTGTATTAAGGATGGATTCAACTCCAAGTACCAGTAAAGCAAGCTTGCCTCCTTTGAAAACACGTAGTCGCTTAAACTTGGGCCATTTTATCAGTCTCCGAGAAGCAGTTTATTATAAACAAATGTTGTCTGATACTCGAG
The DNA here is from genome assembly GCF_008802855.1 of Photinus pyralis. Taxonomy (NCBI): domain Eukaryota; kingdom Metazoa; phylum Arthropoda; class Insecta; order Coleoptera; family Lampyridae; genus Photinus; species Photinus pyralis. The sequence goes on from NW_022170249.1 coordinate 68,522,837, forward strand.
ATATGAATTTTGCTACGCTTGTGTTGAAGATTGCATCTACCACAGGTAACGTAAATAATAATGTAGGTATATATTTAGTTATTAAAGTATGACACATATTAGGAATTGCACGATCTATAGTATACCGGATAATTAAAGAATATCGAAGTACTGGGATTGTTACCCCTTTGAAACGTTCCAGTGGTCATAACGCTGTTGCAAATGTGAGCCCTGAAGATTGGCGGAATTGTGTGCAACACGTTATTAAGGAAGAAAATAAGATGTGTAGATTGGATGGCCTAATGGATACACTTATAGAACCATTAATTATTTCACTCGGATCGGAGGACAGTGACAGTTTTTAGTGAACTTTCGGAAGACAGCGCTTATACATAAAGCAGTGAACTGTGCTGTTTAATAATATGAGTATAATTCCATTGTTCTGAATTTGTTCAATAACTTAACATTTGTTGTAAATTGTAATGTGGATTGTGTAGTATTACAACTGATAAAATATTTAAAACTACAATTCAAAATAATGTTTCAAAGACCAAAAAATGTATGCAGGATGATTACCTATTATCAATGTATTACCTATTTATTATAATTCGCTTTTAAAAGTATGATGTATGCATAATATAAAGGAGTTCCTACCAAATAATAACCTAAAAGCACAAATAATGAAATCTATCCAAATGTGAAAGAAAATCACGTCAAGCAACCCACAATACATGTCTGTATAAAATGAGTCTATTATTTTTGTTACTAGATTCTAGTGACATTTTCAGTGTAAATCAGGTTTTTAAATCCGTCTTCCTAGTTAAAAAACAGAGTATAGAAAACTATTTTTATCATTCGATGCGAGTTATTTAATGAGAAAATTAACGCGTTTGAAGTTCAGGAACGCTTTTTGGAGTTTGTGACCTGTAATAGAAAAACGAGTGAAGCAGTTGCAGAGGTTATTAATTATGGATTGCTGTGGACCAGGTTACGAGAATGGCAGTAACATGAGTGACCGGTACAGAGGTGTCCAAAGTCAAAGAGAATCCACTGACTGTGTTTTCGCCCTGTGCTTGCCATTCTTTATACTTGTGCGGAATACAAGCAGCTGAGTGTTGTCCAGAGGCGATAACGTTTTTCGCTATGATTCAAAAGTTATACAAGATATAGCTCGAGTCCGTTTTCGGTAATTAGATGATTATTTAATGTTAATTTTTGCAATACTTTTGAAATAAATAACGATTTTTAATATAAATTAATTATTCACTAGAAAGGGAATGAAGGTAGGGATCACATTTTCACGTTGAAGTACAGTAACCCAAATAATGAAATTATTCAATTTGGCCACACTGTATGTTAGGTGGTGTAACGTTATTTTCCCTGACACGACAATGATATACGCTGCCCTTAGATGTGTCACTAACGCTAAACTTAACGTGCAGGTTATCTGTAAAACATGTAATTGTGTAACGCAAAATAATGTTTTTTTTGGTAGATAACCTGCACGTTAAGTTTGACGTTTGTGGTAACGTTAATTTCATTAAATCCTTGTATGTCTTATGTGTTGCCTATAGTCTTGTTTACTTATTTATTGTTTGTACTTGACCTATTGACTTATTTCTGATATTTTCTTCTCTTCCTGTTACATTGTTGGAACTTGATTTTCTTCTTGTACATTTCCTGGTTTCGGCCATTCTGTCTTCTGATAGCTTCGTGTGAGCATGGTACGATTGCAGTAGCCACTCTAAAAAGCCATTGCAAATCTCAAATTTTGAGGATATATGAGTGCACTGTTGAATAAGTTCTTACCTAAGTTATTGAGGTATTTTGGAGTACGGTATTGAACAGCATCGCTTCGGCGGACACAAAAATCGTACAAACCATTCGGTTTACTTGAGAAGCTCGAAACATCTTCGAGGTAATTATTACATATGTAAAACTTATTGTAATGGTCGAATCTTTTCTAGCTTCTTTTCTTTTACGTCTACTTTTTGTCCTATTGTCCTATTGTCGATGTGTCGTCTCTGAACTGGCCTGCCACCGGATTGAGGATTTTGCTGCGGACAATCATCATCAAGTGGAGAACAACAGCCACGAGTTCCCTGTGTCGAGACCGCAACGTCCACTCAACTTCCAGGTCAGAGCATTCCGTTTGTGTCGTCCATTTGTTCCCTGTGAAGTCATCGATTTATCCAAACTGTAACTGTATAAAATTGTTGTTAATCAAGACTATTGGATTTATTTACTTACTTAATTACTTACCTTTCAATATTTCAAAAGCCTTCAGCTATACCGGGTGGTGCCTAGCGCGACGCAGCATAGGGATTTCAATGGTAATTTCTTTATAGTCAATTACTAGCTCCCCTAATTATTTTAGAGCAAAAGTTTAAATAAGTTTTTTTAGAGAAAAAAATACTGAATCTGTTCATGCTATTACTCATAATTTTTCGTTTTTCAAAACCGTAGAAATCAACAAAATAAAAAGGTTCATTTTACAATAAATCGGATATGCCTTGGAATTACCTAAAGAAACAGCGATCACGTTTCATTATTTGCCTTTGACGTTTATTAAATTTATACTTGTTTATAAATTAGTTAAAGAACTGCAAGAGCAATAACGTTCAAAATGTCCGTCAAAACCATCAGGAAAACGACAATACATTCAACGTTTTGGCTGCAGTAGCGGAAAATCCGAATATAAGTTTAGGAACAAATCTGCTTCAAATCAGTTTTTTTCTTCGATTATGTAGGTACTCTGATTCTCTCTGATAAACAAATAGTATCTGATGCAGATGCAGCATACATTCTCTAAAAAAACATTACCCAATTGCCGCTTTTTCTTGTATCGGATAGTTGTAACAGAATTAAATATGAAAATTGTTCGACGTCAAATAACGATAACTTAGATGCGATGCGCTTCTAGTTTGTTAAAAGATTCCAAAGCATCACTGATTTATAAAAATGTAAGTTTTTATTTTGTCGATTTCTACGGTTTTGAAAAATGGAAAATTATAACTAAAAGTATGAACAAATGCAGTATTTTTTTCTCTAAAAAAAACTTATTTAGACTTTTGTTCTAAAATAATTAGGGGAGCTAGTAATTGAATATAAAGAAATTACCATTGAAATCCCTATGCTGCGTTGCGCTAAGCACCACCCTGTATGTTAAAATTATTATTTTATTGGGGTTATGTAAAAACCTAAACAAAATCCGTCTAATCATTAGAACTACTTTTGAACATCATAACTATTCATTTTTCACCGATTTGTATAGCGATTAACAAGTCCACCCCGTTTTAGTAGTCACGTACCCTAGGTAAGGTACAGATACGGGTGTCACAGATCTAGGGAAGGCCTTTCTGACGTCACCCTGAGCCCTTGCGTAAAATAAACCCTGCATAATTTACATTTGAAACCTTGTTAAAAGCGTTCGCTACCATCAATAAATGTTATCCTGAAATATTTAAAAACTAGAACAGACGGTTAACGAATAAGTTGTTATTTTCCACATACATGTAACCTTGAAAATTCTAATCTTTCAAATAATACAAACATCCCCTTCTTGCACTTTATTATTTTATGTTTTAACCCTTACAGTTCCTTCCTAAATATTGTTTTTAGAGCGGAAACAAGTTTTGTACTTATACTGGATCTCCAAATTAAGGATTTATCGCTCTTGGCGGCCTGTACACCCAACGTTAACCCCACGACCATTTGCTAGCACGGAGTCTGTTATCCAGATTATAAAACCAGGAGCAGCATAGGGTTTGTCTTGTCTTATCCATATGTTTATTTTATTGTTTTTCCCGTTTTGCAACTTTCTCGTGTTGCATACCTCATGGCTCATAGGACTGAATAACTAAATTTTCATCTCCTGACAGTATCAAACCAAATGATCCGAACAAAGGATCCAAATAAATTATTCACGGGTAAAAAAGTTCGATTGTAGTGTAAAGCTTTACACTATTGCTATGGTACACAATATAAAAGGGAATTTTAAAAAAAAACGTTTTCAATTAATATCATATAAAAGTATTAAGGGATATGAAAATCTCAATTGTGTTTCTTCAGTAAGCTAAACGAAGTCAATATTTAATATTATCACATAATTACTTCCGCGCTTTCATTACAAATAAGTGAAGCTCGTGAACGACGCCATTATATATCCATTACGCTTACGTATTGTCAGCACCTACTCGTCTCGGACGAAGAAATGGCAATTAATAACCGAAGTTTCCTCGTAAAGAAAGTTAGAATCATTTTGCAGCGAGCGCAATCTGAAATATTTGTGGACAATACACGTTTATATGTTTCTTTGCCCTCTTTCTCATTTATATCAATACTAGACCGTTGTAGCAAACGAGACGGGTTATTTTTGTGGAAACGCCGGAAGAAAGATGTGACCCTCATAAGTTTCATGTCCGCACACACTGTTTTGCTGTTTATTATATCAGACGGAAACGCAGAAGCAGCATTCGGTAATTACAGCTGAAAGTCTGGACGTGTCTGAAGTTTCTCGAATTCCAGAACGTTCTCCCGAACTAGGTATAACAAAACTCGTACATTCCGCGTTTATATACACGCAGACACTGAGAAATGGATACATCTATTCAACCATATTAAAGCAATAGGATAGGACATTCGGAATTCTGTTGAATTGTACCTTTTACATTGCTCACATTATTACGATCGATCTTCGACAATCCCCCGCGATAAATTTTTAGATGTTCAAAATGCAGATAGATCCCTACACTATTATTTACTGTAGACGTCTCTCGCTCGCCGTATTTGTAGCTCAAGTGACAGTCGTTTCATCAACTTTTAGCGGTTTCATCATTTTATAAAGATGTAGAGTAACATAATGGTAAACACTTTTTTGGCCGACATCTAAATGACTCGCACATAAAATATTCAATATTGTATAGTCTAGAAATGTTATTTTTTAGCTGATTATGTTTACTATAAACGTTACCTACAACTTAAAAAAAATTTCATCGTGTTATGATAAAAAAAACTTGTAAAATATTTTCGTAACCATTTCTGACTCGTGTAAATAGCATTTTTAATTTCAAATTACACGACCAATGATGTCTGAAACGTGATCTAATTTTGATAAGTTGAATAAATGTGTAAATAAATATAGCAAACGAGCGCCAACCAAATTTTGAACCTGATGTTAGATTTACTCTTATTCAAACTGCATATGTATCAAATCAAAAGACTCAACTTTTGGCATTGCGTGTTATATGACTAAAGCTATGACCATATTGAATTCCATGCAATTCGGTTATACCTAACGGAGATGTCAAAAGGACTTTATTTATTTCCTGACATTGCCAATTCACGAGCCATGATTCTACAAATTTGATAAAGAATCCACTTGCAAAATTTCATCGTAATTGGTCGACTCGTTTGCGAGATATCGTGCTAACTGACTTGTAAGCGGGTGGTTCGGATTCGATTCGTTGCATGAAAGTAATTTTGCAGCACCATAAAGCTGGACCACATGTTGCAAAACCAATTGAAACCTTTTTGGAACCATGGATATTTGACTTTGCCGTCGATGTTGATGCATGACCGGGCGATCCCCACGATTTTTTGCGCTTTGGATTATCGTAATGTACTTTTCAACGCCAGTTACAGTACGATGTAAAAAAAAGTTCCTTTTTTTCCGTTGGAGCAGCTGTTCGCACGTGAAAAACGTCGTTTAACATCTCTTGGTTTCGAATCGTATGGCACCTCCTTGCTTTTGAATCATTCCCATAATTTTCAGACGTTTTGAAATGGCTTGTTGACTTCCACAAATTCTGATTTTTCCCCAATTTTGGAAATTTTCCATCACTGTTATTTGAAGACTAAAAGTGCACTCGGATGACCTGTAGCGGCACAATAAAGAGCTAAAGTAATAACTCTGCCACACAACTAATTTACATCTAAACTAACCGGATTTACAGAGGAAATACATAGATGGCGTAAGAATGTCGAAATGAGAGTAAGAATCGAATGTTAAATAAATTTAAAATGGTCAAGCAAAATAAAAACACAATACAGAGTTCTATGAATACTGACACACTTCTAACAGAAGCCCTATCGCGATCTGATCTTTCTCGTCTGCCAATAAAGGGTATAAAGATACTCCCAAACAAGCAATGAGTTCGGCCCTTTGTTTTTAATTATTCCTGATCAGCATTTTTTTTCCCACTCCAATCACGTTTATTAATTACATGCAAGTAATTAATAAAAATAAAATGAGGTTAGGTCGTGTCGAAAGTTCACATTACCGGTTTCTTTTTTGGTTTTTGCTCTTGCTGTGACCTCATAAATAAATTTGCACACCAACATAGTTTCTTTACCTACCGAAAGAAAATATTACATTTTGGAAATCTACATGAAAATCTACGTCGACAGTTTGTAACTATGAGGGAATATCGAATATGTCAAAAGTTCCAGAGATCACAACGGCAGACGCCCCTAAATTACACTCGCCCATCGTAGTTTCTTTCGAAGACACAGAAATGGTGGGATGGTACTCTGACTGAATTAAATTTTCATGTTCGTGTTCCTTATGATGCGCCTCTTAAATTTAGTTGAATGTCCCACACATTAATTTAAATGACAAAACACTATGGACTATGAAATGTTATCGTCCCTTACGTTTAAAAATTTGGTTTTTATTAACAACGTTAGACGATATCCTAAATAATTCAGGGTCTAACAATCACTTTAGATAGGGATGTAATATTTATTCTTTTAAAATCCCAAAAAGTAGAGCATTTCAGACGCGATTACAATCGAAAACCCTCTTGCAACTGACGGGTAGATTTCATTCAATTCTACATACTAAAACATGCTTATTCCATCTTTTAATAATGTTCGTTCACAAAAAAAAACATCTTGCGTGTAGATATTTCAAGCTAAACATATACATATTCCATCATTCAAGGATCGACTGCAATGTTAATGTTTGCACAACAAGCCAAACTATAACGTGTCTTAAGGTGTCAATTTTCATTTTTATCGTGTTATTCTCGTCCAGGAACATTTCTGGTAGGGCAATAATCACGTCTTCTTCATTGTTAACCAGATAAAGTATTTAAAATTAAATAAATCTTTGATCGGGAAACTAGCTTTTCCATACTCAATAAAAAACTTCTTTGTCAGAAAAAAATACGTTAACTCATCATGCTTTCTACGACACTCGTTCTTTGTAAGGTAATTTACTGGGGACCAGGTCTAGGGTGTTGGGTGTATGCGTGATTTCTCCAAACCTTAGCAACACGGTATCACCTTAGCAGCGCGTTTCCGTGCATAAGGATCGCCCCGATACTCTTCTCCGTGGCCTGGTCGCAACGTGCATGAATTCTTAGTTGCCATATTCCCACTGACGCTGGTCGTAATGTCCACTTTTGTTACAACTTTTGTATTATGTAATGTACAGAGTGTTCTATATAAAAACTTTTTAGGTTAGGCTGCACACAAATTCTGATTTAGATCAACTTTCATCTTCATGTACACACGCTCCGACTGTACATAACCTTTGAATAATTTTAAATTCAAAGACATAACGAGATACCTTTCTCGTAGTATCTGAATCCCATACCTCATTTGCAACAAGAACAGAAAAGATTCTGGTAGGTAGTTGTAATTACAGATGTATTCGCTCTTTGATCGTTGGCGAAACTCTGGTTAGTGGGTGCTTGAAGACTAAGGCTTTTCTTCGGCAACAAACTATCGATAACCACAGCACTCCGACTAAACTTCTTCGTAAACGAGAAATTACGCCTCCCCTTAACTCGACTTAACTTTCCCTTTTATCACGACGTAAAGAAAATTCTTTAAACATTCCTTAGATTTCTTCTACACAACTATGCAATTAAATAAGGTAGACTGTCTTTTCAAATTCACCCTAAAAAGGCGCGATTCACGTCCGTCTTCTATTTAAAACAGCTTCCCTTTTATCAACTTCCGCTTGAATGATAAACTGAACCTGTGTTTTTTATCTTGAAACTAATTATCATACGCCGCGATAACAAAACGTCTTGTCTACAACCGTAAATCGTATGCAATGATTTGAGTAATGAACAAACAAATAAACAATGTGATTATTTAAACAAATTAACAACTAACAATTCTGATATAAAACCAATCCGGTACCTACTTTCATCAAAAAGTTGTGGAATGTCGTTGCAGAAACACAACTAATCTTAACGTTTACTATAATCCATGGGTTGGAAAATGAGACTGCTTTTCTTCTGCTTCAGAGTTTTGTGTGGTGGCCAGTGTTACTGAAAACGGGTCTTCAAAAAGCTTAAAAGAAAGAGAGAATAAAATACACTTTTTTTCACTACTAGCGTCTGATGACATGATTATTAACCTTTTTTTCACTTGTAAAGTAGGCTTTCTCGGCATTTGTTCAAAGTGGTTAATAATTTTTTATTATTAACTAGTACCTAGTCAATAATGAGAACTGTCACGCTGTCACTTTTAGAAAACACAACCCGAAATTTCGCTCCATGAACGTTTAGACAAGTTCTTTAAAACGAATAATTGCCACCATTCGCAATTTCCAGAGAAATCACATACCTAAAATTATCACATTTTGAAAAAATTCGAACGAAATTACTCTTTGAAAAATCTCAATGACAGAACAAAATACGGCCTGTTTGACTTGTACTTCCACGTACTTGATTGACATGTTAAATTAAGAAACAAACAATTCTGTCCAACCGTTAACTCTCTTATCAATATAATATGTTAATTTAGAGGATTTCAAGTGCTAGTAGTGAAAAAAATAGTATATATACCACGGTAGAGAAGTCTATTATTGCCTTCGCACCTTACACCCCTCGGCGCAAGCGCCTCGAGATGTAATCTTGGTGCTAGGCAATAATAGTGGACTTCTCTACCTTGATATATAATGTACTATTTTTCAAAAAAAAAAGAAGCACTAAATAAACTTTTTATTTTTAAGAAGACACTATTAGGATTGCGTTCAACTTTTCAATTAGATTGTCATTTCATTCATCCAGATTACGTTGAACGTCTATAAAATGCTGTACAATGCAGGTGGTTATCGAATTCTGTTTGCATTTTGACGTTTCATTAAGTTATTCTCGTTGCGATTTTAAAATTTTCGTTGAAAAGCTTGCTACGTGTTTTCTTTTAGAAAGACAGAAAATTAAAGACAGTTTTTCTCTTTGATTACAGGGTCAAATTATGCAACCGAACCAAAAGAAAATTATAATGAGCAACAGTGATCTCGCATTGCAAGGAATTTCTAGAAACCAAGCTGGAAATTATTCATGTACAGCTTCCAATGTCGAAGGGGATGGAGATAGTAACGTTGTCGAATTAAAAGTGATGTGTAAGTATGGGGATATTGTACTTCGCTGTTAATAATGACGGCGAACTCTTAATTAATATTCAAGAACTTTGTTGTTTATTTAAGTGACGGGGTTTTCGTAATTGCAGATCCTACACACAATAAGCGTTTGTAAAGAGTTTCTTTTTCCTTTTGAAAGAAATTAATTCTATTTGTCCTTTCACAAAAACCATCGCTATGAATTTTTTAAATACTAAATCAAAGTAAAAGTTAATTGAAATGGAGTCTCAGTGTTCTACAGGGGTTCGTATTAATGAAATTTGTCACAAAAATGTTTATAATTATTTCACTACATTAATTAATGGTTATAGTGAAGAAAAATTGTTGTTTTCTTTAAGAATCAGCCCAGTGGTTATATCAAGTTGTAAGTAACATGAAATAAAATACCTATTTAACCACCTTTTTAGCCAGTATTGCTCAGTAAACAGTAAATTTGCATCAAAATCAAAGAAAATGAAGGTGTGTGAACTTTAGCTCTTTAAGTTTCGATCAAACGACTCGTGTAATAAAGGTGTTTTCTTCGAACTACTCAAAATAAACAATGTAACAATACTAAAAGAAAATTATAATAAAAGAAAAAAAGATTCGAAATCTAATAAAATTAATAAAGACATAACAGAAACTCAAAAGAAAAAAATTTAGGAAAGATAGAAATTAAGGAAATTAAAAAAATAATAGATAAAAATTGTGAAATAATTTGGCAAGAAGAATGGAATCGAGCTAATACGGGAAGGGAAACTCATCAATATATACCAGATATAAAAGAAAGAAAAAATGGAAAAATTGGATTCCAAATCGAGGAACAATTCAAATAATAACAAATCACGGTTTAATTATTACTCATTCGAAATTAATAAAATAGAAGACTCAACATGCGATTGTGGACAAAGAATAGAAAACGGTGAACATTTAATAAACGATTGTGAAAATTTTGAAATTGAAAGACAAGATTTTAGAGAAATTTTAGCATCAAAATCAATTATAGATTGGCCAATTAACAAGAATGAATTATTAAAAAATGAAATTAGAAAACATTTTGGAAATGTTTGCAACAAAATTCAAAAGAAAAATCTTGGAAAAATTTTAGATAAAGAAATTCTTTAATATGTAGAGGCCTCCCCGCGGCTAGGGACGGGCAACGAAGTCTAGGTTACTCTTAATAATATAAAAGAAATAAAAATACTAGATACGGCTAACGTCTACATATATGAAATTAAAAGAAGAGAAAAAAAATTAAAAAAGAAAGAAAAATAGATATTTCCACGTGATAGCCAGAAGGCTGAATACGTGTAGTAACTAACTAAAAAAAATAAACTAGTACCTAAGTCAAGAGCGGACGGTTTGTCGATGTGCATTTTGGAACAAATTAATCCCATTTTAAAAAATTCGCCCGATAAACTGCTTGCTCAGACGTAAGGTGGCGCGAGCTGCGGTGATGCCTGAACAATTGGCGGTGTGAACGTGAAAATAAAAGAAGTATACAAAACTGGACACTACATAAGTGTATTGTTACGCCCACCAGCTGAATAAGTTATTGGAGCAAGCTAGTGTTCGTATTTGTTTCCTAAATTTAAGTGGAATTGCGCATTTTTTTTTCTAATTCTCCAGACAGAACTGCAGCTATATAAGCGAATAAAAAGACTTTCGCAAACTCGATGGAACTTCCGATCTCGGGCGGTACAATAACCTGTATTTGAAAATAAAGACAGTATCTTGGGCGTGTTTTGAAAATATAACGTCAGGAATTCCAAAAATATATAACAAGGAAACAACGAGATACCTGCTGTAGCAGTAGATCTTTTGTGAATACACGTGCATTATACAAGTTATACATGTGTATGATACGCACTAAACTGGAATACTGCTCACTAGTTTGGTGCCCCCACTACGCAAACCAAAAAACGTCGCTAGAATCCGTTCAAAGAAATTTTTTGGGATTATTAAAGTTTAAAGACACTGGTGTTTATCCGCAAAGAGGAATTTCTCAAGAAAGTTTGTTAACCGAGTTTGACTTCAATTCCTTAGAAGAAGGGAGATTTACTAACAGCATCGTCTTTCTGTTCAAGATTCGTCATCATCACTTAGACTGCCCGACACTTCTATCACAACTATATTTTAATACATTCCGAGTTATTAATCACGAAATCCTTTAACTTTTACATATCCAACACCTAGAACAAATATCCTTATGAAATCACCAATACATACCATTTGCCGAAACTACAATTCTATTTCAGACATACGCGACATATTTCATGGTCCTTTCATTCGTTTATTTCAAAACTTTCTAATCAACAACATTAACCTTAATGTTACACTGCACTACAAAGTTATCATTTTATTTACAATTTAAGCATTATACTTTCTTTACAATGTGTCTATATTATTCAATATTTTTTAATTTTTTATTTGGTATTAGTTTTACTTTTATTCGAGGTGCGTATATACAAATTTACACTTAACACAAACTTAAGATAGAAAATATAATAATTTAATCTGTTTTACCATATTTGATTGTCAAAATAGATATGTTTAAATCTTAAAATCAAAAGACATGCTCTATAGGTAGAGCCCACAACGCAAATGCAAAAATACCTTTTTTTGCTGAAAACATTAAAAAAATTACTTCTAGCTTAATGTCAAAGTTGAAATTCATACTACAGTTAGTGTTGCCGCGATTCTAGACGAGACCAAGTCAAAGTCTCGTCTCGTCTAGTCTCGTTTGGTCTCGCCATACTACCCAAAAATGGTGTAGGTAGAGCATATAAAAGGCATTACGAAGGCACGATAAGTAAATATGACCTTTATCTATTTGCTAACCACGAAACATAATTTCTTCTGTTACGCGTATTTTAAGGATTTTCTTTAGCATTCTGCAGCTAAAAAATATTAGCTTTCATAAAATGTATCTGCTAACGTAACTAGGTAGGAAAGTCGCCGCCATTTCTAAACGGGAACCAATTAAAAAGATCTCTCACCTTGGAATAGGTACATGAGGGAATTCAACCAGCAACCAACCATTTTTAAACTTCCTCGCAGAAAGTTGGTAATCGTAGGAACACCTACACCGTATAGTCTAAGCGGTACACAGAAAAATCTGACGAATAATGCAGAAAGCCATGCCGTTTGGCATGGTCAATTTTTATTTTCAATACATCGATTTGGCCCACAGCACCCCCTTCCATCACCATGTGGAACCAATATGGCGGCTGTTTAAGAAAAAATCTTAGTAAAAAAATATATATTTGTATTTCAGATGAAAGCACAGCTTTTCTTAGTTTCGCTACAAATCTATTAACTGCTAAAGCGTCGTCCTCTTGGTCGGAATAATTAATGTTATTTATGACATTTAGTTCATTAGGTAAAAGAATATATTCTTTCCCTGATTTATGTTCTTTTAAATCCGAAAAATGGGATACTTTTTGACGAAACCTTTGTGTCTGCCCCTCGCTCTCCGGTTCTCTTCCAAGAAGCTGGGTTAATCTTGTCTTATAAATTTTTCGCAGATGACCCACACGAAATACACAGTTACGCTCAAGAGCGTCAAGTTCACTTTGCATGTAAATTAAAAGATCCGCAAATACAATTTCTTCATCTACACCACTTTCATCTTGCTCAGTAGTTTTTTTTCTAACCTCAGTATACAGCTTTGACAAGCATATACGGTGATACCTGCTTTCTTGTGCCATAAGGTCACCTTGAGTAACCAAGTGTGCAATAAGTTTGGTGTCCCCCAAAATTTCAGCATACCGTTTTATTGTTTTATAAAATTCTGTTGTTTGAGACATATGAAAAGGTTCCTTCCTAGTGCCTTTTTTTTTACAGATGAAACACTTGAGTTCCTTTGGTTTGAGAGTTTCAACCTTGGAGCGAGTATCTTTTGGTGACAGCTCATGCAGTTGAGATACTGAGGTAGATGCTTCAGTTTCAGAATTACCTGGGCAATTCTTTGTTAAATTTTTAATTATTGTATCTATGTTCTTTTCACTATACTTTAAAACGCATTTATTGTGCCATTTGGCTTGGTTTTCTTGAAGTATTGTTTGGATTCCGCCACCCACACCTAAATCCGAAACCGGAATATTAATAGGTAAAACATAATTGTAGTCCTTTAGTACATTTAATCTGGTTGCTATAGACTCATAGCCTTTATTCATCATAGCTAGGTTGGGATTGTTTGCAGGACACTCAAGAATACCTCCATCTTTCTGACATAAACAGGCGAACATTCCAGAGAATATTTTGTCGTTCAGGTATGCATTCCTTAAAAGCTGGCACAACCGCTTTTTCCTTATTCACTTTACTTTTAATACTCTTCATTTTCAAAAATATCTAAGATAAAAAATCAGTTGCTTATACAACCAAATATTTTTAGATTTAAATTTACGTATTTGCCTGTACAAGTACAGTCGTTTAGTAAAATGTAACTGGAATCACTGAAAGTAGAACAACTGTGACCGTTGAACCACAAAAATGTGGTTTATTGGTGTTTTTGGTTTTACTTTTTATTAGTAAAATGTATTTTTTTACGAAATCAAAATTCTAATTATTTATCCGACAATTATTTTATGATTTAGATCGAGATTAAAACAAAAAAAAATATATTAACTGGAAGAAGTATTTTTATAATATTTAAATGACTAATTAGTGTAAATTGCTTGAATTTTGATTTTTTTGTAGCAGATTTGAAATCGGCGACCTTAAATTATCCTTAAACGAACATCCGCATGCCATCCTTGAAGTATAAATATATATTTTTTAGTCAGTCACAGTTTTTTTCCTAAATGGCCGTCATATTGGTTCCATATTGGAAGGGAGTGCTGCGGGTCAAATCGATCTATTGGACATACACATCGTTTAGGGCAAGTGGCTTGCTTTCTGCATATAACCTGAACGGGGAAAATGGTTATAACAATAGTTAGTCGTTCTCTTGATGAGTATACTTTTTTACTAAAGTACGGTAAGTGTGAACACTGGATCAGTCGGTGAAGCTTAAATAGTCACGATTCAAGGCGCATTGAAAAAGGATTGCAACGGAAACGATTGAATCTTGACGGGGTTTAGTTCGCCAACGGTGTTTTTTGTTTCTTAGTTACTCTTCGTCTTCGATTTATACTGTACCGATTCTACGTAGACACATGGCAAGTAGAATTTTTCCGTACAGTAAACTACGTTAAATTATTGTAAAATGCGGTTCCGTCTCTTCATTTCTTGAATGCATTTCATTAAAAGCCAGATCCATATCCGTAAACGTGCTTACGCTTGTACTTATGGGATTAATTACATTTTATTCGGGTTTCACCGGCAGAATAATTGATTTCGTTAGAAAGATTTAAAAAAATGCTAACTTGTTAATTAGAAGTTAACAATGCAGCATATTCTGCACTTTATAATGCACGTTAAAACAAAAAAATCTCAGATAAGATCGACCTTAATTGGCTTAAGAAACCAAAAAAGGGCACTTTTATCACATCGCTCTCAATGAATAATAATTCAACTGCAAAAACAAAGACCTCAATTTCTCATATCGCTGAATAGCAATTTTATTTAAAAATTAACACAATAAATCACGCTCGACTATAAACATCGTTAGCCCGACATATTCTTCCTAGAAAAGCTCGGTCGTGAAAAGACGATTACACTTTAACCACGACTCGTTTGAGCCATATCAATCAATGTAACACTTTAATCGAGTTGCAAGTATTTATCGCTTCAATTTAAACGTCTTCTCCTCGAAAGTATAACGCTTCCTTTATATTTACTGTAATATGCTGGATGTAAGCTTATTTCCAGTATGAACAACGTAATCCCTAAAAGAAAACATGAAAAAAAAGTTAATACAAATTTAATATGTTTAGGCAAAACAAGAGAAAATTGTAAAATCAATTTTCATTTCTTCTCGCATATTGATGTGAGAGTGCCCTCTTACGTTTAACTTTATTAAGCAATTGACGGATGATCTAACAGTTTTTAAATAGGCACATCAATCGTGTTCAACGTGAACGGAGCGGTAAATCAATCATCATCAAATTCTTTTAAAGTCTTCATAACTGCAAACTGTACGTCTATGAAATTAACGTTTCATTCTGCTAAAGTTTTACTTTGCTCTGTGATTAGTTGAATGGATAAATTAATTTCCTGTTTAAATTGCTGATCTTGATGAAAGAAGTTTAAAACTTACGAGCAATTAATTTACGTCCTACCTGTTTCAGCTTATCGAATGAAACTGTCGCTTCATGCTTTCTTCAATGAATTTCTGCTGCGTACTGATGCAGAACCTTTCAGCGAGGTGTCTGTAGGATATGCATGTTCTAATTCAACATTCTTTGAGAAGAGGATTTTGCTCGTGCTTTTGGGATTATTTAAACGGAACAGAGGCAATAAACCATACCAAAACTTTAGCGTAACCATCAAAGACTACTTAAACATGGTAGTATTGCTTGAATTTTTGTAACTCCGTGGTGGGGCAAGACAATATATACAAGGGGGGTATCTTTTTTTAGCGAGGTTTGGGAAACCTTGATAGGCTTCTTCGCATGGCTTTGTAGCCGGGGTGTGTGTGGGACTCCCTTCCATGTAGGTAAGGTTTACCCACTAAAACCCTTTCCGCACTTGAAAAGACTTGTTTTTATCCAGATTTTGTTCACTCCTAGTCTAGTGACTCAAAAAACGACCCAGCACTATCCACAAGTTAGTTAAAATCCTTGGACAAGATACTGTAAGGTATTACCGGCACTTCATGCTCTCTCTGGTGGAGATATAGGAGCAAGTTGGGAACAAAAAAAAACTGCAATCCTGAGCAGTATTTGAAAGGTTTTAATGTACCACCTTCACCGTTATCTCCAGACCATTACAAAGTCATGGCACTTGTCGAAGAGTTAGGTACTTACTCCAGATATCAAAGAGAGGCTCGTCTTGTAAGGCACTTGGTGAGTTCCCGGCTATAAAAGTATCTCCATGGTACGGGCGTTTTCCTTATGACTTACCTCCAACAAGTACCATTACACAGGCCCACCTTTTTTGTGCTTCTTCTACATCTATGCAATGATCCGTTGAGAAGAAGAGCAAGAAACACTGGATCCACTTATGTTTCCCGAGGTGACTCAGTAATGCGATCGACCTGACCGACCCTGTGTCCTTTTTTGGTATCATTACTATCAGCTTGACGAACTCCGGTGGAAAGCCGTCCGGTCCGGGGGCCTTCTTTCTGGACATTCTCTTTGCCGCCTCCATAATCTCCTCCTCACTGATCGCCTCTATTGGCTCTTGCGGCTCTGGACCGTGCGGTATCCCTTCGCCCTTCTCTCTCCTTGGGAACAGTTGTTCTATCCTCTCTACGATCTCCTCGTCTGTGCCGATCACTTTCTGCCTCCTCCCTACCTTCCCTGGCACTATGCCCATACGTTACACAAATTCATTTTGTTCTTCTATTCGTATGCTTCTCACAAATATAGCAAATACCGGGTTTCATTTCCAGAAATTACATTATTTTCCCACGAAAAATTGAATATCTTTGGGGAAGAGACTGATCAACGAATACCTAACAGCATTACCCTTAATTACAAATAATTGTGTGGGTACCATTGTAAAAGTAAAATCTGCCGCGGGCGCGCCCGCCGGCAGGTTAATAAACCTTGCTTTATTTTATTTGTATGAATGTACTGAAATGATAAATAATAATTATACAAGACTATTTTTGCGGTATATAGACTTTGAAATATGGCGTTGCTAAGACATTTGGCTGTAAATAGTGATAGTGATGACAGAGAGGTTTTTGCAAAAGACGAGAGCGCAAAAACGGTTCAGGCAACGGATAACATTGTTTTTGTTACGACACACCTTGTATATTCAGGAAAATGCACAAATATCAATTGATAAATATTTGGCATTATCGCTGTACGGAGAATCACCACGCAGGTCTCGTACCGCGTTATACGTTTCAATCAAGCTTTATTAAATTTAAATGTGATAAATAGTGTTAGCTGTGTAAAAGTGAGGCAAGCTAATAATCCTTGAGGTCGTTTCGGCATTATCTGATGGTACCAGTTCACCGATTCACGGAGATAAACTGCTGACTACTCCGTAGCCGTAAAGGGTCGCTCCCATACGGCACTCTCCATTTTGACGCGTCCAATCACCAGGTGTGCACACCGTCACCGCATCAAAGAAACGAATACCAACCTATCCACGATTACGTAAGAATTTTATCAACGATCTTCGATGACCATTACACCTTTGATTAGCCTCAGCGTCCTAGTATACCTTTGTAATTTAGTAACTCCATGGAGTATAACCCATATTTATCTGTTAGGTTAACCTTATGTAAATAAATTTTCATTAACTATTTTTCATAAATTTTGTGTACAAGTGAAGCTTGGTTGTTGGCCAATTCTCTATTTTCCAAATTTACGGTCCCGGACTGATGTTCCCTCGGGGTCATTGGTTTACGGTATTTTAATTGCCAACATTAATTATTCTAATTTGGTTTTAAATAGCAGTGGACTTTAAATATTTTGTTTCTAATTCCAGTTTTTCAATTTGTAAATATTTGATTAGCTTTTCTTTCTCGAAAAGAATATTTTCTCTCCTTTCCCCTCTCCTCGAACTCCTTTTTCAATAAGTCTTTTTGGAGGTCTGCCAATTCTCTCCGGGCCTTCGCCCATGAATGAAATGCCGAAGAATTATACAATCGAAAAAATAACTCGTAGCGAAATAGCAAATGCCATCAATAGAAAAAAGAATAAAAAAGCTTCCGGACCCGACAATTTAAACTCCGAAATAATTTAAAAAATTTACCCTCATATTAGGAAAAAGATTAAGAAAATTTTTAATGCTTGTGTAAATATAGGATACTTTCCCAGAACATGGAAGGAAAGCGAATGTATAATTATAAAAAAGAAAAAACGAAAAAGAGGAAGATCCAAAAAATTATAGGCCAATAATGTTACTTTGCTGTTTGGGAAAGGTGTTGGAATAAATCTTCAACGATAGATTAAATTATATCTTAGAGAAAAAAACAACTTAATCTCCAATACACAGTTTGGTTTTAGAAACGGGAAAGGGACCGAAGATGCAATAAAAGAATTAATAGACCAAGTTAAATATTCTACAAAAAAATATATTCTTGGAATAACTATAGATATCAAAGGGGCATTCGACAATGTTTGGTGGCCGTCAATTTTGTACGAATTGAAAAAACTGAATTGTAATGCATACATCTGGACAATTTAAAAAAATAGATAGAAAAACAATTTATAAAAATAAAATTCATAAACTCCATAAAGATGTAAGCAAAGGATGCCCAAAAGGTTCGGTTCTTGGACCGACCATGTGGAACATTGTATTTAATTCAAGTTTTGAAAATGAAATTAATGAAATAGCCTATGCAGACGATAAGATAATTGTAATAGAAAATTTGGAAGAAACGTCAAAAAGAATATTAAGAAATTTAGAAATTTGGTGCGAAGAAAATAAATTAGAAATTTCAGAAAAGAAAACAGGAATGATTCTATTATTATTCTTCTATTATTAGACACAAAAAGACCACCGAAAATAAAAATTAACAATTCACAAATAAAAATGGTTAAATTAATTAAATATTTAGGTGTAACATTTGGCGAAAGACTACAATTAAATGATCATCTTAAAAACATTTCGGAAAAAGCAAGACTAAATTATCAACTTTACAATTGGGCGAGTAAGGAAAATTGGAGAATGAACAAACGAACAAAATTATTAATTTATAAAGGAGCCATTAAACCAAAAATTTTATATGCTTCGGGAACATGGGGAAGAATTTTAAACAATAAACAGAAAAAGAAAGTGTTGAGTATACAAAGAGAAATACTCAGTAATATATTCTAGACATATAAAACAACACCAACTAATTCAATTAATGTTATTTCGGGAATAATGCCAGCAAATTTAAAAATTCTGTCAAGAATTCAAAATTACAATGTAATAAGTAAGAAAGACGTCGTATTAAATAACGTGATTATTTCAAACATAAATTACATTTCAAAAAAAGAAAAAATTCGGGTATGGGCATCCAGCAACAGCAAATAAGTTAAATTTAGAAGAAGAAGAAGAGGACTTAGAGAAGTTAACATTTAAAGAAATCAAGAACAAAATTAAGAAACATTTTTATGCTATGTGGCAACAAGAATAGGATAATTCAGAAACAGGCAGAGAAACGTACCAATATATAGAAAAAATTAAAGAAAGACACTCCCAAATAGAGGAACTATTCAAATTATAACGAATCACGGTCTATTTAAATCATATTCCTTTAGAATAGGGAAAACAGACAACTCAATATGTGATTGTGATAAAGGAGAAGAAAACGGCGAACACATTCATGATTGTGATAATTATAATATAGAAAGAGAAGATTATAAAAATTATTTAAATATGAATTCAATAATAGATTGGCCAATTATAAAGGAAAATGTATTAAAAAATAAAATTATAAGAAAATATTTGGGAATCTTCTGTGATAAAATTTAAAAATCGAAATTAAAAATAATACTACGAAAAGAAATAATTTAAAAATATACCGAGGCCTCCACGTGGCTAGGGACGGGCAACGAAGTCTAGGTAACCCTTACAATATCAAGGGAAATAAAAATCCTAGATACGGCTAACATCTGTATATTAAAAAAAGCACTATACAAAAATCCCCAGTGTGCGTCCCAGGTTCGAACCCCGAACGCGCATTTTCTTTTATCCATACGATAATTGAAAAAAAAAACTTTCACTGGCAACACGTACGAAGATTGTCGGTTGGGCAAATCAACGAAAGTAATTTAATTATATAATTAATTACTTACCTAATCATAAATATTTTTCTTGTGTGGCTTCTGTGTTTTTTTTGTGTGCATTATCTCAGAAATAAGTTAATCCATTTAAATGTTGAAATTAATTTGAACAGCTATACGGAAGGATTCGCAAATTGAATTAAATTAGAGTGAAATAGAGACTACAAAAATGAAAAGTGGACAAGCTGTACACCGCATTGAAAGAGGATACTTTTCTCTAACCTTCCATTTGTCAGTGAAAATGTATACATTGAATGAGCTTCATACTTTGCTCCTTTATTAAACGTGCCCTAAGCACTATGAAGTTGAAACTCGTTATAAATCCCCTTGCTTTTCTAACTGGAATTGAATTTCATACGATTAGGGAGTGGGAAGGAAATAATCAATATAGCGAAAAAATTTTCACAATACTTTACAATTTGTAGCTGGTTTCATAATGAAACAAAATAGAAATGCAAAAAAACTCCTGAACTAATCACGATAGCAATACCGGCTTCTAACGACTGAACAAAATTTAAATTTTCTTAGATGCAATACTCGCAGCTTCTATTCCTTCCTTTATTTAACAAAATTTGAGATTCATATTCCACTACAAACTTCTTTATTCTACTTCTTTGAGAAAACACAAATTGAAAATTATGTAGCGTTACTTAAAAAAATCCAATCTACTTTAATATGCAAAAAGTGCACAGAAAAGTTTTAGAATGCGAGTAATACGAGCATAAACATTATTTTCCTAGTCATTTCTGAGCTCCGTGCTGTACGTTCTATTGCTTAATATGCGAGATCCAAATGTATGCAGATTAAGTTAGTATTTACTCAGTGTTCAAGAAAAATACACCGAAAGATAAATTTGAATATTATTTTTATGTCAACAATTAATTATTTTCAATGGACGTGAGTGTTCTGTCTTTTTAACAAACAACTTATAAAAACAGTTTAATTTTAAATTTGTAAATGCATTAAACACCCATATCAAAGGGGTGATTATTTGATTGGAAATCTTCAACCATCATTCTACACACAAGAAATTGGTATTCTGTCTCCAGTCCGTCAGTGTTGTCGAAGTTCAGACTTTGAATCTCGCCTCAAATGTAAAAACCGAAATGTCCTTACAAAATTGCTTTTTTAAATACTCACTTTCCCTGTATAAAACTTGCAAGAGACAAGGGAAATAACAGTGAAATCAAACTAACGAAAGAAATAGTGGTTTTTACTCTAATCAATATCAAATAAAATTGTCTCCAAAATTAAATAACGGTTTCTCACCCATACAAAAATAATGCCAGATATTCAAAATTATAACCATAATTCAACAATGACCGCATAAAAATTACAGGACAGAATACACCTAAAGAGTTACGGAAGTTGTCTCTTTGTTGATGATCGATCCCAGATATCAAATCTGTTTCGCACGTGAACTTTGGGCACAGATCAACAAAATTAATCATAATGAAGCATGAGACATCTATCTGAATCGTTAAAGGGATTGAATAAACGCCCCACCACGAATGAAAGTAAACACAAAATCCTACTTAACAAAATTGGACTACAACAGCGTCCGAATAAACAAACCCCGCATATGGGTTCGACTACAAATTAAACAAAATCTTAGATTGCTAAGTTTTCGGTTACAAATCCGAATAAAAATTCGAAAATTGCGAAAAGAAACAACGCCCTTAACCAAGACGACGTAACGCACTAAACTTGCTCTTCTTAAATTCTTTGCCAAACAGGTTGCAGAAACGTTGATTTAAATCTAACTTAACTGGCTGAACGCAAATACACAATCGATGAATCGAATGGCTGTCCGTTTAAGGTTGACGACAACTTCACTGAAAACTGCTATCCCAAACTGCTACGTACAATTTCTTTAAAGCTTTAACTTCATCTTGGACTCTTGATTATCACGTACTGACTTGTCTTTGACGATCAATGAATTTGTTTAAATGCAAAAAACTTTGCCAGCAACTTTAATGTAGAAACGCGCGCCTTCTAAATTTTCAAAGGACAGCAACTCAGCCTCAAAATTGTCAAAAGAGCGTTTCTAAACGCTAACTCTGGTATTTAAGCGGACTTCCCTCCTATACAAGTCGAAATTTCTCATCAAATTATCGACTCGACAAACCACCTTGCTACAGGACCAGATTTTACGTGAAATTAACTTATCTAAAAAGTTTTTTTTTCCGATTGAAATCCTTATTTATAGATAATTACATCTATCTTTTCTAAAAATAAACGAAATATCCCATGAATCAAATCTAAACTGTTTTTACATGCTGTAAATCTGCATACACATTACTGTCAAATTTATCCTTTAATTAGCGCCATTAAAAATCTAAAGTTTAAATCCGGCGACCTGGCGAGCCATGAAATAGGGGCGTTAGTACCAATCAACTGATTCGGGAACATATCATTTAAATATTGTGTTGCTCTTTGCGTATTGTGGGCAGGTGCACCGTCTTGTTGATAATATAAATCTCGTACGACATTTAGGGGCACATCATCTAGCATATTTGCTAACGCGTCTCTTATGTAAACGATCATCTGTGGGAGTGCCTACCGTCATACATATGAAACAAATATTTTGTCTTTCAAATAATAACTGAATAATAAAATTTCAAGTCTCTTCCTTCGCTTAACAACAAATAATAAAACTCAAGGCGTCTTTTATGGTCTCCAAGATGTAAATGTTGGATTGATATCGGGCAGATTATGCTGCATCAGAGCAAAATCGCGACAGATAACCATTAATGTGCATGCCGACAGAAGAGAAAGATGAAGAACTAAAAGACCAGTACTATGAGCAATTAGAAGTAATATTTTGAAGTACACCTAGGTATGACAAAGGCGGTTTTAACGCAAAAATTGGTAGAGAGTAACAGGAGATAATAGTAAACACCAGGACAGTAATGAAAAAGGAAAAAAATGTATTGTTTTGTATGGAAATTGAAATGAGAATTATAAGCACGCGCTTTCAACACAAAGGTATTCATAAGGGCACTTGGATATCTCCAAGTGACCAAACAGTTCATCAAATAGATCACTGCTTAATAGAGGAAAAACACCAACAAAAATTGTTTCTTTTCTTTAATAAATAAATATTTCACAATCACAAATAGACGAGGATTATGCTCATTGGGGATACCACTTAGAAATAACTCATCTTGTACTCTGCCTTAAAGGTGGTGTAAAGAGGAGTACACGTATTATGAGAAAAATAAATGCCAGGACTGTTTGAATCGGGTTTTCTCAAAAACCGTTACTCTTAGGAAAAAAAGTAATAATATGTTTTTTGTGGGCAACTTCCTAAGATTTTTGCGAAAAACCGTTATTCTTGACCTTAGACTTCGCGTAACATCTTCAGTGACGCATGCATCGGCGGGGACTTTTGGCATGTTGTTTAGAACCACAAAAGGAAGCTTCATGAAAAAATCCAACTTTCCCCTATTTCTTGCAAATGAATTATCTTTATCCCCGGTTTATTAAAGTAAAAAATTATACAATAAATAACGTCTAGTCACATAATATTTTAACTTAATTAATTTAAATTGGAAGGGAATGTAAATAAATTAAATGTGTCATATTGTCCACCTGTATTTTATATTCTGGACCTGTTCAGTAACGTTCACAAACGTTTGTATTTAACACCTACATTTGTGTCTGTTTCAAGATACTATGCTAAATATCGAATTACGTAGGTGACGGATGTGCAAATACGCGAACTAGTGCGATTTGTAACACTAGATAATCACATAGTTTAAGTTGTTCATTGACACATTTTGTACATTGCAGATAAACCTGTCTGTCGACCCAACCTAAAGCCGGTCTATGGGGTCGCAAGACACGAAAACGCACACATTCTGTGCGAAGTTGAATCTTACCCACCCCCGGATAGCTTTAAGTGGTCGTTCAACAATACGGCAAATACTGTGGACGTCCCGCAGAGTCGCTTTCAGTCCGGACCGCATCACTCCTCCTCCACCCTAACCTACACCCCGGTAACCGAGTTAGATTACGGCACCGTAATGTGTTGGGCCAACAACCTTGCAGGACGTCAACAGGAACCTTGCGTGTTTCACATTTTAGCCGCCAGCAAGCCGGACCCTCCTTTCAATTGTAGCATACTAAACCAAACCTCAGAGTCGTTAGAGGTACAATGTATAGAGGGGTTTGACGGCGGACAACCCCAATATTTTCTACTGGAAGTGTATGATCAACAGAACGGGTTTCTATTAGGAAATATTTCCGCAAAGTTCGCCGTATTTAACGTTAGCGGATTGGACTCCGGAAGAAATCTCAAGATGGTTGTTTATGCTGCCAACTCTAAAGGAAGGAGCGAGTCTGTTCTATTGGAGGGATTTACGCTAAAAGTGGCGGAAAAACAAACAGGTAACTCTCGCGCCTTTTTGCTTTTATGGATTACATGCAATTTGTTCCATTCTCATAATGTATTTACAGTCTTATCCTTGGGAACAAGCGATCAAATTGAAATTGCACCAATGCTGGGTATCTTGATAGGGATCGTGACTGCTTTACTACTCGTATCGGTGGTAATCTTAGGAGTTGTTAAAATCCGCTCATCTCAAGGGGAAGGATCTCATATTCTCAGACCAGGATTTCTACCCGTAAAAGAGAAAGTTACTCTGCCATTACGATCGGAGTCAGAAGACCTCTTCGAAAAGGACGATAAAAATCCCGACGTAGTGCCCGCTAACAAAGGTACTTATTCTCATTACTAATTTATATGTAAGCGCTTCATTTATTTCACGATGAGCCTTTTTTTGTCAGATTCCGACTACCAATTGGGGTCAGCCGCACAAACGCCAGGGTTAAATAATTCAGTGATATCCGCAGAGTATGAAGGTTCAGGTCAACATATTACACCCTTGACTGAAGCTTACATAACCAGGGATCGGGCGTATGCTCCGCAGCCAGTAAGTTAGCATAATAATTGATCCAATTCCTGCATTTAATATATTCGTGTAGTTTATTGTTGTTCGAGTTGGTGGCTGGCTTATTTCATTACGTCACACCCCACGTTGACTAATTTACATGTTCTAGTTTTATTTAATCTTTAAACGATTTTGCACAACATACATTCTAGTTTTCTCGCATCGTGTTTTATTATAGAAATGTTTTGCTTTTGTAGGGTCGCTATACGCCGTACAAAGACGTATTTTAGTAGTTGAAGTAAGTGTATTTCTCAAAAGTGCTGTTATATACTTTTATTTATGCTTGTTTCCCGCTTAGATGGAATGGACGAGCGTATCTGCTTTAACAAGGGTCGAAGCGAAACTGTACGGGGGTAAAATAATCAGCGCGTAACAACTAATAACGTTCCAACAATAACAGCGGCCGGAAAATATATTTCCCTTTTGCTTTATGGACAATTGAAATTGCGCAACTTAATTATATACTCGTACAATTATTTACTGACGCGTTAACATAAATTAGACGCGTTTTCTCGCCACTTTCAGCACTTTCCTGTTTTAAAGCATGACAAACACGCCTAGTAGCCTGAAATTAACCTTACGCATAGATTTTGCTTGCATTTCTAGCATATTATAAATACTATCTTGTACGTGCAGGTATCGAATGAAGTAACCTACGCCGAACTGTCAATCACACGTCCCAATTCGTTGGAACCTATCAAGAATGGCGTTAATCAATATGGAAGTTTGCAGCGAAGAGATGAACCTACAATATATGCACAAATAGATCATAGTAGGCGACCACCTCCGGCACCAGTTAAGACGTCAATCACTTCACCTATTATATCACCTGTTTCGACTCTGTTTCCTACAGCCAAACCTAGTTTATATCATAGAGAAGTTGTCACAGTTAGAACGCCGCTGATGGGTTGTCAACAAGAAAGTTGTGTTTAGATTAGATAGTAGAAATACCGAATAAATAACTTCCTGAAAGGCATTTAGATTGTACTTCGTATAATGTTTTCTAAAAAAAATGGACAATAAATAATGAATAATTCTAGCTATGTAAATAAAAATGAAATAAATCAATTTTTACGGATACAGACAACGTACTATAAGGCATATCTTGTAAAATATTTTACCATATCCTTAAAACTCATTTGGGAAAAGTTGAGTTTAACAAAATTAGTTAACAACATCATATCTAAAAATATCAGAATTTGTAAATTCTTTGGAGAGATGTCACTTCTATTTTACCTATCCACTTTTAATGTACAGAACAAGCTCTATCGTTACAAACGATTGTATTTCCTTCTAGTCTATTTTTGCGTATTATTTAATAATGTTAAAGAAAGATCCTATGTAAATAGAACAAATATATTATATTTAAGGGCTATTGTGAATGGAAGTGTGATAAATGAATGAGGTCGTAGCACGAGAATTGTACACTTTGTATATACACAAGTTTAAAACCGTTAAATTAAATTAATAAATGTGATATCATATGCTTCAACCAGAACGATGACAAAAATTATATAAATCAATTCGTGTTTGAAAATCACCGGGTTTACATGTGCATCATTTCTTTGTAAACTCTGTGAGTGAAATAAGAATATTATTGTAACTTAGAGTAATCTTTGGAAACCATTCTTGTTGTACTTTATCGTGTCTTTTGAATATAATTTCTAAAATATCTTGACTGTGCGTTTAATTAAGATTGTCTCCTCCGCCTTGATAAATGCAAAAATCTGGGGCATGAGAGGAAGGTAAGTAACGTCTTCCAATACAAAAGTTCCATACTGATTCAAGTAGGTACCAGACATTCATTCTGGGATTGGCAACTGATGAGATGGGGAATTATCAAGAGAATCATTACTTCTGTGAGTGAGGGTACTAATTAATGACAAAGGCTACATTTGCAAGAAAAGTATCATCTATTTTGTCTTAAAAGTCTATTGATGTACGCCACTTGTGATGCTTCCGGTCTTGCCAATCCGTAAACCTCCTTTCGGTCAATCTTCTTAGTCTATCACATTTATAGTTACCCATTTACAGAAAGAGCACCATTTCCTATCCTTAAAGCTTACCGTACATATTCTATTAGTGACACCATTTCTTCTTGTTTAGCTATCTCGTCCGCCTTTTCGATAGCCACTCCTACCTCTCCCACTAATCTAGCTGGTACAGACCTTTTTTACCCACGCCGAAGTGCTATTTGAAATTGATTCATGACGATGTCTTTGGTCTTCTTGATCACTCCCGGTCTTTCATCTTCTTGCGCCCAAGCCATGTGTTTCCTTCCGGAATTTGTTTCGCTAATAATTTTAACCATGTCACATATTCTGTCACTGGTTCGTTACTCCTCTGATAACTGTAGTGCTGATTCTTCTAGAACTCGTTTAGGTAAACATTTTGGGATGACCTTTTCTTTGAAGAGTCACCATGTCACCTGGCTGGCACTATGTTCAAATTCTGTTTCGTAGAAATTCCTTGCTTCTCCTTCCAACCTGTAGGGGTAAGGTCCCTAGTGGCGGACACCTAAGGTTTTTAGTAACAATTAAAAAAGACTAATTGAAAAATATATTTTTATTTATGAATTAGGTAAGCAAACAAACTTTAAAACAAAACTAAATTAACAAAGAGGCAACTTCTACATAACAACAATTCAAAAACATAAATTAAATTATGTATAGCGAAAATCAACGCTGTCTTAGAAAGTGGCACCTAGTACCGGACAGACTTTCACTTCGAAACCCTATCATCGCAAAGTTTTAAAACATATAGCACCGATCACATATGTATGCATCTGAACATTCTGGAATGTCAGCACAGGCTTCGTGAGTCCACCCTTAGCAGCTCGAGCACTGTATCTAGTATTCGTCGTAGGCTGCGTGGTCTTCTCTGTTTGAGATGCTTCAATTAACGCCTGCTTTTTCTGTTCTTTCTTTCAATCTTTGTCTTGGGCCTTTACCTCTTTGACTTACTTCCCTTTTCTCCTCTTCCTTTAGCTTTAGATATATTTTGTCCCCCTTGCTCTTTTACGGCAGCTTTCATCCTTTTCGTTTCCTCCTTAGCGTTCTTTTCATTCTCTTTTTCTTCCACAGCAATTTTGTATGGGGAACACTTCAAAATTACACTTTTTTCACATTTTCTTTTCGAGCAACTGATCGTTTTTTAGTGTCTGGCAATAATTTATGAATAATGTGAGTAACATCCGAATCAAAACTAGTCGATGGCTTGGGACTGGTGTTATGGGTTTATTGACAGAATTCTGAGGAGGGCCCGTGTATTCTATAACTTCTGGGTCAAGACTAGTCGAAGGTTTGGGACGGTTGATTGTTTCTTTGGTAGAATCCAAAGGACGGCCTGTGGATTCTCTTAAAACCACATCGCTAGTCGTAGCTGTGTTTTTAGTCAAATCTAAATTATACCGACAGATTCAAGATCCCTTCCATTGTAACCCACTGCGTTTGAGGAAGTTCCTGGTTCTTCTAATGGAATGTTAGTCATACTGGTTGCCAAATAATCCAGATCTGAAAATAAATGTCTATCAAATGGATAAATTTCTGTGCATTTGAACCAAGACCCAGACGTCGAGCAACTTTTGTGAACGCTTCATTGACTAGACCAGCAATGTCGTAGTCGGTTATCCGAGATCCAGCATTTGTTCGCATCCACATGTCACATCGTTGGTTGTAGGCATTTTTAAACGGTTTCATAAAAGTTCTATCAAGTGGTTGAAGCTTATGGGTGGTATGTGGCGGGTAGCTCATTAAATGAATGTGGTTTTTGCGACAAAAGTTGATGACTGCCAGTGTCTTGTGGCTACAGTGGCCATCTAGTAGAAGCAGCACAGGGCTCTCTTTTGTCGGGTGCGAGTGTCTTACAAACAACTGTAACCATTGTAGGAAAAAATCACTATTCATCCAACCTTTTGATTGGGCTACACCTACACTTTCGGTCGGAGCATTAATCATAAGTCGATCATTCATTCTTTGCCTTGGAAACACGAAAAATGGCGGTAGGAAGTGGCCGTTAGCGCTCATACAAAATAAAACTGTTATATTTTTGTCCCTCTCAGCAGAAGTGAGCTTTTCTACTTGACGAACAGCCTTTGGAGCAAGAACTTTTTGATGCTTATGCACACAGCTTACTCCACTTTCATCACAGTTATAAATTGGAAGGAGGAAATTTGTACAGTGATATCAGACTTTGAAGATTGTCATAAAAGAGATCTACTTGTGGTTTGTTAAATCCTACAGCCCCATCATGCTTGTCGACTCTGGTTCTCTCAGCGATAAGTCAGGATGTCTCTGCATAAAATCATAGTAAAAATGTTTACCTGCAACACCTTTTTCTTTATTAAAGCGATGAGGGATCTTGATAGATTCAGTCGAAAGTTAATTTCAAAAACTCCTTCATCAGTGGTAGACATCTATTGGACAAATCCTTGACATGATCTGCTAAAACTTGTTCGTACTCAGGTGAAAAGGTGTTTGTAAATCTACCGAGCTTTGGTTGGAATATCACTTCTTCACCACGATTCAATGCTGATATTTTATCATGTAGAGTACTGTTCGAAATGTTGTAGCGCGATGAAGCTTCTCTCAAAGAAAGTTCTTTGGATAAAATCTTAGTGAACGCAGTTTGTAATTTTTGTTGTTCTACGTTGATTTTCTAGGGCTTTGAATATTTTTACCTGCATCAATTGCTTTATCAATTGGCATCAACTTTCCCGTCATGATGTCCTTAAAATTTACTTGCTTGCTGCTTTATGGTAATTAAGACTTTGGTGACATCCTTCCGTGGATCCTGTAACCTTCGTTGATCGACTTAGAGATCAAATGCGTGAGATTCGTTCATGTCCAATAGCACGACATGGAAAAACTGCAGTTTTTGTACATCCAGAGCTGCAAAAATGTACACATGTCTTCTTAAGAGTTGATGCAGTACGAAAGCCGCTTCAGCAACCTTACACCGGACCTCATGAAGTAATCAAGCGCTGTGAGAAAGTTTACACTATTCTATTTAACGGTAAAAGTGTCAACGTTGGCATTGATCGTCTAAAACCAGCTTTCCTACCAGAAGGCATGAGATAAAAAATGAAAAAACTGCATCCGAAGATCATTCTCCTCTTTTAACAACTCGACTACGAAAAAAAATTAAACCGCTTGTACGTTTCCGCGACTACAACAATTAGGTATTCACTGAGGGGGGAGTACTGTGGCGACCATTAACGCAAATCGATAGATCCTAGAAAAACAAGATAGGTGGTTGTCTAGGTGATAAAAAATTAATAATTAATAATAGACATTCTGTTTATATTTAAAAATAAAAAATAGTTCCTTTTCTTGTATTTTGTAATAAAACGCTACAAAGCGATACGTATGAAGTAAACGTTGGCAACCCTGACGCTAAGACAACCGGAACAGCGAATTCATTTCATTTGTCCACTTCTTGTCTATGTGTAAGCACTTATTCTCTTTAGAATGTTGGGGGGTGCTTTAGCCCAAAGCACCTCCCTTGGTTGCGCCACATACGAGTATAAATCTTAAATAAAGTGAAAAAATTTGCTGTGGCTAGCACAGATACCACCCGCACACCTACGCATACGCGATTCTGCCCTTTTATGTTAAAGAATATGTACCAAATTTGGTTCCAATCGGTTCAGCCGTTTAGGCGGAAATGAGAGTTTGACACACTTGCGCATGCGCGATTCTTCATTCACGATATGGTTAGTTTCCCTTTATCGTAGTGTATAATACAAAACTTTATTTTATAGCATAAGTCATATAAATCATTGTAAAGCTTCTGACAATTCCGAATTTAATGTAGAGACGTCAAAAATAGCAAGCTTAGGTTCTGACGTCGCGATCGTTTCCATCGAAACAAAATTGTCATATGGTCTGAATGTCATTTTATATCGCGCCTTTGAAATAAGAATGACAGATGTCATTAGAATGTACAATCATTTGTTTTACTTTATCTACTCTTACGGTTAAAGTGATCACTTTGTCTATCCTTACGGTTAAAGAACGGCTTAGCCTACTCACTCAAACCTATGAAAATGTCAATTTAACGTATGCTATAAAATAAAATATCTTTAACAAATTCGTTTAAGCTTTGTGTAAAGGGAAAGACATTACAGTACTTTTCTTAAACTTAAAAGTGAAGGCGGTTTCTGTTTTATTCCAATCTCTAATCAATTTTAAAAAGCAAGTTCCCCTTTAACGTACAAATGCACGACATTTCAATTAGGGATGTCAAGGTTGGTGATCTCGGAACGAAATAAATCATTCAGGATACATTGGATCTGGTCTCTATAGGTCCTCTTACTAATGCCTAGAGGAAACTAACCGTATCAAACGCTGCCAAATTAACGAATCGGACTCAATTTTAATGACCCAAATACTTCGGCTTGCTGGTAACCGAAAGCTCCGAACTTGCAATTAGCAAGTACGCAACTTCTACAAAGATCGTTTACTTAAAGGTGTAGATAAACTTGAAAATCATCAAACGTTTCACTATGTATACTGAAAGAGTTGGCAAAGCTTAATTTAAAATCGCTTTACACTCAAACTGAACGAACTTAATTCCTCTACTATCCCTCAATCGGTGGACTAAGCCCCTAACTAATACGTGGAGAAACTACTGGAATATCAATGTGTGGCAAATTAAGCCGAAAGCAAACGACAGATTGAATAGACTAAAACATTTTTTATGAAAATGTCCACATGGGTTTTAAAAATTTTTCAATTACCAGTAATTTACTAGTTAAGTGGCATTCGTTTGCTAACCACTTTAATATTCTATAGCGGTGGTGGTTAAACAAGAAATAAAACATAGTCATGCATTTAAAATGTTGTTAACGGACATTCGTCTTTTGCACATTGCAATTAAAGCTGACAGTATTGCTAAGTTTTTTAGTAACGTACATATTTTAGAAGAAATGAAATTCTAAATAAAAACACAGTAAAAAATATCTTTTTTTCCTAAATTTTTAATGAAGATACATTTGTTATCAATGAATGGTTGTGTTAAAAACTGTTTATCCTGAATTTCAGTTTCTTTCGTTGCTTTAGGTTTGGTAGATAAATTCATTAATTGTTAAAGTGTGGATGCTGATTAAAGCCACCCTGCCTATACGAAGCAACTCTTGTTTGCCATATCAGTAAACGCAGTAAGTACATATTTTTTGTCAGCGGTAACATAACATTATCAGACCAGAAAGACTTCACTCATGAACTGTTACCAACTGAAATAAAAGTAAATTGTATACGAAACAGCTTATTCAAATCATGACAAACTGAAGAGATGTCGTTTGCCATTTCTTTCTAGACTTTCACGTAACAACTCCCCTACGTTCATTTCCCTTGCGCTGAAGAATACCGATTTAAATTTAGATAAGGAAGACAAGTTGTACTTCAAATACGATAATAACTTTATACAAAACTTGATCTGCAAGAATATTTCAAAGTAATGCACCATTAACGATAACAAAAAATACCTTAAAGCATAAATTCTTTACGTGCCCTAACAAAACATTGACAGTTCGACATGCATTTTGTTTGGATTGCAATTTGATTACATTCTTTCCGCCGTAAAAGAATTCAGATTCAGCTTGTTATTGAACGTCAATTGAAATTCCTGATAGTGTAACAATGTGCGGGAGTAATCTCTTCCACCACTTGTTTTTGAACAATGTTCTGTAAATAAATTACTTTACGAAAATGAACAATTCGCGCGGTAATATGAAATGGACGTTAACACTGACACATTTCGGTAGAATTGAATACGATTTATGGTTGTAGAACTAACTTAGTTAGATCTTAGAGGGTGGGTCGGATATCCTTAAGTTATAGTTTGAAAGAGCTGGAAAACTTAGGTAATTTATCGAGATGTAGGTGTCACTACAAGCGTTATAGTCAATTCCATGCAAGACACTAAATCCAAATAATGGTTTGATGTTTCAATCATTCAATAAGTGTTGGAATTTAAATAATAGAATGTTGGCGGAGTAGCGCTAACATCGGGGGCGCCAGGCGCCGTGAAAATTGGTATTTCAGTAACCACTAGAGTGATTTTTAGAAATGCGGGTTCATTGGAATGCCCCTCGTTTGGTCTAAAAGTTCTGATTATATCTTTGAGAGGAACACTAATTTTTGGATTAAGAGTATAAAAGGATTGTAAGGAACAGTTTTAATGAATACTTATAACCTAAACTCATATATGCAATCCTTGTAATATGGGTAATGCGTCACGTATAACAATTATTTTGCTAAAATTGCATAATGACTGAAGGTTGAGATGGTCAATGTGTCTACGTTCTGTTATCTCAGTTAGTATTGCACCTGCACTTGAATATCTTATTTGCGAATTTCTTGATCCGAAAGTTACATCAACCAATTTATGCCCCCTTTTTCTTGGAAGATCATTGGAGGTCCACTGAAAAAATTATGTATAATAAATAATTTGACCGCAGGAAGAATTTTGGGTAATTTTATGACTCATTCGTCCTCGCCACTTGGGCAAAATGATATCTTGGATGAAGACCGGCGTGTCAGATCGGAATTAACTAATAGTGAAGAAGATCCCATCAGCGACATTACAGGAATAGAAAACAGAAGAAATGATAATGACTTAATTAATCTCGTAGGTATCTACCTGGATGCAAATGTTTTCAAACTCCTATAAGGCTCAGATCAAGAAAGTATATGTAACGAGAACAAGCTGGTGTACAAAATTGTGTCAACCCTCAGTCGGTCGGTTTACGTAGGAAGATCATTTAAAAGATGTTCATCTCCAGCATCCGTTATGCCGATTAGAGCTGACGGTAACTGTTTCTAAGGCGACTTTTCTGAAAAAGTGGGCATATAGCCGCTGCATGTTTTCTAAAACCACCATTTATACACGGGCTATGTTTGGGAAAAGACAGCAGATACACGCCCTGAAAATTCAGGAAAAAACAGGAATGATATGATATAAAAAATGAACGTATACAGCATTGCAAGCAAGTGATATCAGGCTAAGTTTCGTAGTGAGTCGATCCTTTTTACAGTCGCCGAAAGTTCTCTTGCCAAGAAAGAAGAGAGAGTATCAATCTTATTAAGTTTTTGGTCCGTTAATTACGCGCGTTATCGTCGTGATAAAAACATAAACGAATATAAAAAAAATATTATAAAAATAAAGATTTTGGTTTTCTAATGATATATGAAGATCCAGGATCAAAACCGGCAAGGTCGTGCAGTTTAAGGAAAATATCAACGTGATAACCGATTGCGCCGCTTGACCTCACATTCTAAGAAACAAAAGGGTATCGCTGACTGCCGAATTAAGAGATTTAATTCCAACTATAGATAAGTATAATTAATCGTAATTAGGCGAATGGATTACAGAGAACAAGCGCCAATTAAGGGCCGGTTCTACAATGCGAGAATAAAACTGAGAATTGGTATACCAAGGATAAGCTTATACTTGGTTAAATTTTTGAGTTGCGTTCTACAGTCATCCGATCACCCTAGAATAGCTATACCTCGGATATCCGGGGAGTAGCTCGTTTGTAGTTCAGTTTGTGCTGACATTTGTACTGATTACAGAATTTTTTGTGATTTGTGTATTGATTTCGCGTGTCTTAGAAATAATGGAAAGTGGCGAGGGTAAAAAAGGTGCAGTAATTTTACTTGTGATGAAGTAGATGTGCTAGTTAGCATGTTGCCTGTTGCATAAAAACGTAAACTTAAGAGCAACTTTGTTGTTGGTGTTATCGCATGATTTCTGTCTGTGGTACTTTGAATTCTATCCTGAATCATTTCTAGGAGCATTTCACATGTACGCTTTTGCAGACGAAACCATATAAAGAATTCCAAATCGTCATATTCTTCAAAGAAATTTGGTCTGTAAACCATCGAATTGGCATTCTAGTTATGTAAAGCAAAATAAGGTCAGCTTACCGACGTCCGAACATTTTCGGATTAGGTCCGTTCTCAAACTCATCCCAGTCATCTTCGTCAGTCGAAAATATTTTTGTTCATTTTGATTTTTATTAATAAAAATCACAAAACACACGTGCTGTCACCTTGGCAGTAAGTGACAAACCAGAACGACATACAAAGCCGCTACCAATAGAATGGGAGAATAACTTTAATGCCTGGTATATCCAAACAATTTCAAATGGATAACTTATCCGCCATTTTAACACCTGGAATAACGCTATTCTGCAAATGTAGAACCAAACTTTCGAATGTTACCCCAAGAATAGCTTATCCGTGGTATATACTAGCATTGTAGAACCGACCCTTAATCGAGATTGCTCCGTTAGGTGCGCTCTTACAAAAATTGAAATTTGACATCGGTCCCATATTTTTCCGATATTTGAGAAAGGCGTAATTAATTAAAAACAGTTTAATTCGTTTCAACGTATCGAATGTATAAGCGTACGAGGTGGAAAAGTCAAGTTATCGGGGTAATTTTTGCGAAACTGTACCGTATTTAGATCTTTTGCATTTTAGTGGTAAACCGAAACGTAAAATCTTTTGCCTTCTGCATCTGTTGGCTTTGGTTTTTTAACTGTATTTAAATCTTTTGCCTTTTTTGCACTTGCGCCAGTTACATTTCTTTGCATCCGTACCGTTTCATTTTGTTTTGCAATTAAGTTACCGTGCCGTATTTATTGGAATTGGCTTTTAGCGAACTTTTGCTACCGCTCCGATAATTTCAAGGTAAGATTTTTGTACTTTCCGTTGCACTAGATATAAGAGCGTTCGCTTTCCCGCAGTTGCATTTCCTAAGTGACCGCCGCCATCTTATGAACCGATTCAGATTCCTGGAAACACCGTTCTCCGTTCGAGTTCCCTGGAGCACCAGACACCGCCATCTCGAATCCTGATGATTTAAGTCCGTGTACGAGACCACGCAAACACCAATTCACCCCAAATATCCGACGTCTCAACGACACCGGTTACAAGGCCCTCGCTGCGCTATAAGAAACCTCCCACAAAGAGCATGAATATTATTGACAGCTTTTCAAGGGAATGGCAATAGTTCATAGAGGGGATTAGAGTGCTCTAAAGTAAAGTTTTCGTGGAAATGCGCTAACGTTACTTGGATGAATTCATCACTATTGCAATGCATCATTTTATACTATATCATTTTCGCATAATTGAATGTTCTCTCTAATAGACAAATTGGCACTTTAAAACAAAGTCACTTAAATGAAAATAACAATCAAGGTTTACGTCGAATATCGAATATTCAGTTTAAGTGTGTGCCAATGAGGCACGGATGAAGCTAAAGATTAGATAATCTTGCTGTAATAAGCATATTATGATCGGAAGACACTTAAACTGATTACAGCTGAAACAAGTTACCCTATAAAGGAAATCTCTACGTAGTATTAAATAATTACAGGTCTCTTCCTTCCTGAAGGTACATTAAGTATCTTAGACTTTGAGATAAATTTTCTTACAAAGTCACAGAGACTTATTATAATGAGCTTAATGGTATCTTTACACAACTTCTTGAATATTAAGTTATAGAATAAATTTAAATCAATCTCATTCTAAAGGCATTTTTAATTAACAATACGAATTAAATCTTTACAGGAAGTAAATTGCCGCAAGTACGGGACAAACAAACTGTGTTCAATCACGTACAGTAATTTAATTGTTTCTCTTTCTTGTAGCGATATCAACTTTTTATTTTCTTTATTAGATCTTGATGTATCATTAAATTGCAAACGGTGGAGTAATTGCGGTCCATAAAAGATTTTGCATAATCAGGACTTTTGCAAAAATCATTAAGAAAAAAAATGTTTACAATGCACGAACAAATTTGGTTACGAAACTTTGCGCTGGTATAACTTGGTTTTCGAAAGAGGTCCATTTGCAAATTGAATGTCACAGAATGAGAGTGTTTAAAATTACGGAATGAGTTGGGCCTATTTCGTTTTCATCATAAGAAGGCAATGTATTTTGCGCATAGGTATATTTCCGAAAAAAAGCAAAAACCTTCGAGGGAAGAATTATGTGTTTGGCTATTGGAATTAAAATGAGATGATTTTCGGTGATTAGGGTTATATAATATGAGTATATAGGATACGAAATAGGGTTTAAAATGCTTGGATTTGGATAAGTTTGTTAATGGAGAGTTCTGCGGTAAATAAAATGTTCATAAATTACCATTAATTTATTTATTCATTACACAATTGAACGGAAATGTATTTGTTTCTGCAACATCTTATACTATTATTGATTAGTGAAGTCAAGTTATGGAACTGCGTGTGCTAAGTACATTTATTGAAATAAATTAACGATATCTCAACATCACAGGGCGATCCTATCAGGAAAATTACGTGTCGGTCCTACTAATAGATGTAAATATATTTGTTGGCACCTCCCATTTGTAATTCCACACGGTTACTAATTTTTCAGAAACAAGACAATGATCTATTTTCCGGTTTTCACTGTTTCAGAATTAACCTTAGTAAACTTACTAGATAAGTAGATCTTCCTTATTTTCAAGTTTTGCTTCAAATTGTTTAAAATGTCGTTAATTTTAAAGATTATGCTCTGTATTAAACGCGTCGAGGAGGCGTTGGTTGTAACTGAGAAGGGTGAACATTTGAGGTGGGTGTTTTTTGTTTTTTAAGAATCTGAGAACAGCGGTCTCGACATGTGGGGAGAATTTTCTATGAGAACACGTTTCCCTCTATAGAGACGACAGATAAAGAATTTGACCAAACGGCGTCTTGTGGTAGGTATCCTGACCACGTGACCAAACAACAACGTCCCAATCTGACATTGTTTACACAGCAATAATTATTACGTTCGCGTACAAGTGAGATATTCTTTATTTTATGACACCAAAATGTAGCAGTGATCTATAACGTTACATGGTAATTGTTAATTAGTTCATTGCGCAACATAGTGATGCGATGCTCCCTACTTTGGGTTTCAAAGTTTAGTATTTTTTAGCGAATATACCAGTCGTTTCAGAAGGTATTATACTCTGGAGATGATGACGATGGTCCAAATAGGGAAAAGTTGCGCAATTAAAGAGCTGTAAAGAAAACCAAAAAATTCCGAAGATATTCCGGAAAAACCGATGTTTGCTGATTTTGATTTTATTTTTTTTTTCAAATAAAAAAAATTAAACAACACTTTCTCATTATCTCTATTTGAGCTCTACAAGGCAGCGTTGAGTGTTCAATACAACCAGTGCCGGATTTACGGCTAGGCCCACAAGGCCCGGGCCTAGGGGCCCCAGTGTGTGAAGGGGTCCCAGTGTGTAACGGACCTTGATATAAATAAACCAACAAACGGCTGGGCTTGTCTCATCAAAACAGTCGCCAATATTATCCAATCCTAGAGGTTTAAAGCGAAACGAGTGAAACGACGATATTTTGTACTGTGCCTTTAATTCCTTGAATTTCTAAAATGACTGCGGGATAAGGGCCAGGGGGCCTCCAAATTTCAAGTACCTAGGGGTTCTGGGTCTTTAAGTCCGGCACTGAATACAACGTTTCTTGGACCATCGTATCTTCTATGGTTTCCGAGATCTCCGTGATAGATATCCTTACCTTTGCATACAGAGTATTTCATGTCCAAAAATTCTAAACCAAATTCGTTCATATTTCCACATCGAACATAAAAAGGACAAACAAAATAATGGTGATATATTAAATAGAATCGGTCGGTTTTGTTTGCGTTCTAGATTTACCTACAATTACGTTAATATTGCGGCCATAACACTATAAAACAGGTGATTATTATTTGCGTCCATGTTACCAGAGGGAATTGAAATCATAGTGACATAAATCCGTTTTGGAATACGCATACACATCACATCGAAAGCTTCAGTGTCACCTCTAAAATAGAGTAAATCAGAAAGTCATTCTACAGAAAATGCGTTTACTTCCACGAAGTCGAATCTTAATTTTCCCAACTTATCTAAACTTGCACATTTTCTTATTGCGACGAAATGCGTCATCAACGACTGGAGGTGGAGAAAACGTTACCTCAAGTAACAATGAATAGAATAAACAAAAAGGACATCTTCAGGGTAAATATGTCACAAAGTTTTGATATTTAATTAAATACGCAACTGATTTGTTTAAGTTTGTTGTTTTTGACATCCTAGCTATTGTCTTCCGTATTCAAAATAATTGAAGCGAAAGCATTATAAATTAAAACAAAAGCGAAAGAAAATTCGAAGCAGTAAAATTCAGAACACAATAAAGATATATCCCTTAAAAAAATAATGGTTGGAGAAATTTACAATTCGGAACAGATTGAAAGCTCTCTGTAGAGAGATTGGTTAAGTAAGTAACAGAAAACGTATGGAGGAAGTAATTTTAATTCCGGTTAGGTAGAATATAATGTTTGAAATTCGCGTGATTATCATAAATGAAATGTACCACCTCTAGAGTTTCGACTCTTCAATTTTGTCCAAACGCTAACAGGAATATGGAATGAGAAATTATCGCTATCTCATCAATCAGAAGTAACTTTGTAGACGCATGATAGGAATGTTTAATTCCGAGCACATTGACACGAAGCGGGTGGTTCGAGCAGATTAGCGTCACCTCAAACAAAGAAAGGGATGGCCGGGAATCGTAGTTGCCCGGAATCGGCGTCGCTTTGAACCCTCAAGACGCCCACTTCAAAGCTTTAACCCTTTCGCATAAAAGACAAATTCAAATTACATTCGTTAAATTCTATTTCGAACGTCTATACAATGACACTGAAATAAATGCGACACAAACTAATTTTATTAGAGGTTTATGAGATTTTAGAGTATCAGGGATATAGGTACACCTTTTTAATTAACGACCCTAAACGAATGTACTCCATATAAATAAAAAAAAATTAATTGCACTTCAACGCCGTTGTATTTCCCATTTTAAAATAAATAGGTGTCCTGGAATTAAAATGCGATTAGCAATATGCAAAAAATCTATTTACATAACAAAATTGATTGATTAATGTATCACCTGAATTTTCAAAGTTAAAATCATGCTACAAGCACCACCTAAGGTACAGTAGCTGAACATAGAAATAGCAATCTTTTTGTAGAAGAGAAAGCGTTTAATAATTTGCAGCAATCTGTAGTGTATTAGCGGTTAAACGTAGCTTCTAACGTTCTACCGGAGATGGCGGCTTATACGTCTTAACAAAAGTACACATCTCTACTTGTAGAGCTTTATTTTGGAAATATCTGTAACGGTAAACGAAAGGAATTATTTTATAAAAAGTGTTAACTGTAGACCAATAGAGGGCAATCTTTTCGGATTAATTTACTCGGTAATAACGTTACTGATTTGAAAATTAAATCGAGAAGGGTGTATAATTACTACACGACCAAACTTAACCCAGCACTAGACTGAAATTGAGTTACGCACTCCCTTCTCTCACGACATATTCCGGACTAAAACAGGGCAAGTTACAAGAAAAGTAGGTCCGCATAAGCAAACAATACGTACGCTACGTGATTGTACTCTTTATTTCTAGGGTTTGGGGAATACAATTAATTATAATGAACAAAATAAAGGTATAGCATGCAAGTCTTAATAAATGACTGATGGCGTCTGTTACAATTGTGTATCCACATTTTACGGATTTTATTAAAATTTAACATAAAATGAATGTGCCCATCTGAAATATGTAGCTTCGTCTCTGTTACGTCTGCATTTTCAAAATTTAATAACGGCTTTGTTTGACAAGCACAAAATTTTTCATTGGCAGCACGTTAAGAGCACGATATTGCACTTTATTGTAAAATGCTAGTTAATAAAAATTCTGTACTGAACAACTTTAGCCTTTCCATATCGCTTTACCATGCAACGTTAGTGGGTTTTTCGCAAGTCGTTACCGTAGGAACAAATTTAGAGGAAACCGAGCAAATCCTTGCAAATAGCAAAGTCAGTGTAGAGGAAAGATGTGTTAAACAGCACAAGCCACATATCGAACAAGTGAATGAAAACAATGTTGTGCAACAGGCAGTTACAGGGGAAAAAAGAGCACGGCCGTCGTCTTCCCACACTTCGCAATTAAGCTCTACATCATGCGCTAGTTTTCTTAATAAACCTTTGTTTAAAAAACCAAAGACATTAAAAAAAACACCACCGATAAACATGACGATGAACCATCCTATGAGGAATTTAAGTCGCTTTTTCAAAAACGCGATGAAGTTTTATCATATACCAAATTTTGTGAATATATCACTGAAATAAAAGGTCAAGGTAATGTAACTGAAATTACTAATAAATATTGCAATGATGGGAAAGCTATTATATCGCTTTTAGTCAAAGTTATTAAAGAAACAAAAACGTTAAAACTTAAAAATCGGTTAAAAAGGCTGGTCACCAATTTAAAAAATCATAGTGAGTACTTGAGCGATGCGGAATCTATAGACCTCTCACAAAGCGAAAACGCAGAGGGTTACTCATCGTCAGCAGAGTACCAAGATGAGGTGGATAGCGAAACTTTTTAATAATTATTAATTATAACCCTTTGTAATATTTCAAATCTAACATAATATGCTCACAAAAAAACTAAATATTGTACAATGGAACGCACAGTCTTTAGGTTCCAAAAGGGCGAACTTTGAGGTAATGCTTGCTCATTATAATATTGACATAGCCATAGTGTCAGAAACATGGTTCAAACCTGCACAAGTAATTCATTTTAAAGACTTTAACATCACTAGACACGACCGAGACGATGGATATGCAGGTGTGGCAATATTTACCAGAAAGCATATTCAGTTTACTTCATTGCACTTTAATAATCAACTGAAGAAGAAGGTAATGAATTGTGGTATTACACTGAAGTCGCTAAACCTTAGTATTATATCTATGTATAGAACAGTACGGGATGCAATAAGTGTCGAAGATTATGAACAAGTGTTCTCCCAAATACCTTCAGATTTCATCTTGGGTGGGGATTTTAACGCTCACAATAAATGGTTTGGTTCCGAAAAAAACGATACAGCTGGTAACATATTACTGAATGCGATAAATGATAATAACTGCATATTTTTAAATGATGGTTCTCCGACTCGAATCTCTCGGCCAAATCAAGGTTTGTCGGCAATAGATATCACTATAACATCTCCAGCTATGGGCCACAGATGCCAATGGAGTACATTGGCAGATACTTTTACTTGAGACCATTTTCCGATCCTTATAAAAGTAGACAACCAATATTCACAAGCTACCCTAATTTATCCAACCAGAAAATGGAAAATTATACCAGAGAAACTAATAGCGTACAAGAGAATTTTAGAAAAGGATGTCATTCCCAATCTCGCTTCGGCCGAAACGAAAATTGATTTTTTTATCGAGAGAGTTCACAGTGTGGCCAATTCGATATTTCAATGTAAAGCGCCTTTTCATGTGGGTAATAGACCTTCGCCGGTGTGGTGGGATGAGGAATG
This sequence comes from Photinus pyralis, assembly GCF_008802855.1. NCBI lineage: Eukaryota > Metazoa > Arthropoda > Insecta > Coleoptera > Lampyridae > Photinus > Photinus pyralis. The sequence goes on from NW_022170249.1 coordinate 68,565,382, forward strand.
TGCAAGGGTAGTAGAAGAACGCAAGAAGTGTCTCAACACTTTTAAGAAAAATCGAACTCTAGAAAATTATATAATATGCCAAGAAAAGTTTGCCTATTCCAAGAGGTTTCTGAAACAGAAAAAGAAAAAAAGTTGGAGACAAATGTGCAACGAAATAAATAGGAATACCCCTATTAGTGAAGTGTGGAAAAAAATTAGGAAAATTAAAAGAATTTTTGTTCCTAGCTTCAGTAAACCAGATGACGCAATATTAACAAAGTTTCTTTCACATATCACGCCACCATGGGTCTGCGAAGAGAATAAAAGGAGACTTGACGAATATCATATTGCAGATAGCTACCTGTTAAACCCGTTTACTCAAATAGAATTAGAAGCTTGCCTCAAGTCACACAATAATACTGCTCCTGGTTTTGACGACATACCATATGCACTGTTATTCAATCTTCCAGAAAGTTACAAGATGCTTCTCTTAGAAGCATTTAACAACATTTATTTGAATGGGGAAGAAGTGCAGCAATTAAAGAAGATTGTAATAGTGCCGATACTAAAACCTCAAAAAGACCCGACTCAGTTGACCTCGTTCAGACCCATTTCACTACTTTCTTGTATAACCAAAACGTATGAACGTCTGATAAAGACACGTCTTGAATGGTTGTTATTAGAAAATAAAACATTGCCTCTCAATCAGTTTGGTTTCAGGAAAGGGTGCGGAACTATAGATGCCTTGGCACTCTTGGTAACAGATGCGCAATTAGCCTTTGGTAGCAACGAATATATGAGCTGTGTTTTCTTTGACTTAAAGGACGCATATAATTGTGTTGAACTATCTATATTAGAGAATAAGTTGATAACCTTAGGTTTACCAGCAAGAGTCTCTCGAAGTATTGTGTCACTTTATGAAAATAGGCATGTGTATATTAGAACGTGCAACAATAAGAAAATTGGTCCAAGAACGGTATCGAGGGGACTGGCACAAGGATCCATACTAAGCCCAATTCTTTTTAACATATACACGGCCGACATTCATTCTATTTTTAAAAGGGGTACAACAATAATCCAATTCGCGGACGACTTCTGTGTATATAGCGTTGAAGGGAACCTAGATCGGTTGAAATCCGAATTAAATAGCATTGTCAGTGAGTCAAAACAATGGTTTAGGGAAAATGGTTTTGAACTCTCTACCGAGAAATCGGCTATAATGTTTCTTTCGCGGCATCGCAAACTCCCGATGGGTAGGATCTCTCTCGCGAATAATGAATTCCCTATAAAAACATCTTTTAAATATTTAGGGGTAGTTTTAGACAACAAACTAAAATGGACAGACCACATAAACGCTTTAGCTGCAAACTGTGAAAAGGCGCTGAATGTTGTACGAGCTGTTGTTCGAGTGAGATGGGGCATTGATCGAGACACAGCGCTCAGCTTGTTTAAAAGTTTGATAAGATCACGGATGGACTATGGATGTACTTTTTACGCGAACACTAACAAGACGAACTTGAAACGAATTGACGTCATACAGACTAAAGCCCTGAGATTGTGTATTGGCGCAATGATATCTACCCCAATCAAAGCCCTCCAGGTAGAAGCACAGGTGCCGCCTGCGGAGTTACGCAGAAAATATCTTGCCATAAAATACGTCATAAAACTCAAAGCACTTAACTGCATACAAATGTACCAACGGTTAAATAGGTTGTCAATAGCTGACCTTACGGGAAGGTATTGGGCCAAAAAACCATCTCCATTATTAGCAGATGCATACAGAGATCTAGAAGACATGGCAGTAGCTATCTACACTCGGGAAGTAATGACTTGTGACTTTCTTCAATCCTTTAGTTCTCCAGATGTCATATGCCCGAAATACAACGGTCAGGAAAACCATGATATTCAATTGTTTCAATCTATAAAAGAGGAATTGGGTAATGCCACCATTATTTTTACGGACGGTTCCAAAAATCAAACGGGAGTAGGTTGCGCTTTCTATATCCTCTCCAATAAAGAACATCAATTATTACAACTTCATAACCTGACATCTATATATTCAGCTGAAGCGATCGCCATATACGAAGCATTAAATTATTGTAGGGCGCGCCATATGACAAACGTTGTGTTGATGTCAGACTCCATGAGCGTTCTCAAAGGTTTTCAATCGAATTATTGCTCGTTCACAATGGATCCAATCTGTCAAAAAACTTTTAAGCTCATAGCAATGATGAGAACCGGAGGTTGTAAGATTAAATTTTATTGGGTGAAGTCTCATGTCAATATAAAAGCTAATGAACGAGCAGATGCGTTAGCAAAAAGGGCTATACAAGAGGGAACACCATATAATAAAATAATAACACCGAGTGATGCCGTAACCTATTTTAAGCACCAAATTTTGTTTACAAAATGGCAAAATCTTTGGGAAGACTCCAACTCGGAGAAAAGCACGCAATATGCGACAATCCACCCTCAGTTGATTCGAACTCACTGGTCGAGGAACGTTACTGTGAGTAGGTGGTATGCGACCACAATAGCTCGACTAAAATTTGGTCACGGGCAATATCCATTGCATTTACATAAAATGGGATTGACAGATACTCCCAGTTGCGTATGTGGAGAACAAGGCGACCTTAATCATATTTTCCTTGGTTGTGTGAATAACGCTAATTTCACTGACAAATTACTTAAAGAAATACGCTGTCATAATATGGAATTACCAACCAATATGTTCACCCTATTAGCTTCAAATAACAAAAAAATCTACGACGCCTTGGTGCAATTTTTGATGGAAGCTAAAATTCAAATTTAAATAAATAAAATCATTCATTGAAGAATACCTCTGTCATAACATACTTCTGTTCGTCATCCTAAACCGTTCCGTGGTCTGTTGTCTGTCGGTTGTGTTTGTCTGATTAAAAGTCTCCATGAAAGACCGCATGGAGTGAAGAGTGTCATCCTTGTCATTTTGTTTCCATTCCTGTTAGCCACATGGGCATCGATCCCGATAGGGCTATTTAAAATTAAAAAAAAAAAAAAATTCGGGCGAATGCCAGAAAAGTTATATAATTCTTCAAAATAACCTGTTTATTAACAATGTGCACGAAAATGCATCATCAGGTATTTGATCAATGTTATGATTATATCATCAGCACATAACGGTATTGGTTTCTGTGGATGTGTTGCGCACGTCTTAAGCGGAACTTGGTATCGATAGAAATTTAATTTTGAGGAAAATCAATCATGTACATATTTTACTCATAGTCAAAATGTTAATCTCGAAGGAATTTACCGCAACACATTGATTGCACTTTGGCGGTAACTAAGGATATTTCTAACGATCACGAGTCATACTCAGATACCGAAAACCCTGAAGGCGAGTTGAATTTTCTGGACATCAGGAAGAAGGTTGTCGCAACAACAAAAATAGGATCTAAGGTAAATAGTAAACAGAACAGACATTTTGGCACAAATTACAAAATAAAGAAATTCTCTGGAAACGAGCATCAGTTAGGAGCGGATGATTAATAACGGGATTAGCAGCTAACAGGGTGAATCTTAGAGATATATTGTTGCGGGTCGTTGTCATAGGGATGGAGTTCGAGGATGCTGTTGAATTGATGACGATGGTGGTGGTTTTACTTGGATTAGATATGTGTGTCCCACTTCAGGAAATTTGTGCTCTATGGTAGTAAACACGCCCTTTAAAATCAAGAATTGGCAAAAACAAATCATCAGGAAATTTTTATTTTGGCCTGGGCACGAATCAGACCACATTAATAGATGATCTCTAGTGTTAGATTCCTGAAAGTGTTGAACAAAATTCCATAAACTACTGATTACTTCCACAGCACCTCGCTTTGCTACATCTTCAGTCCATGTTTGCATGTAAGATATGTCGCCAATTGTTGTAACAGTATGTATCCCTAAGTTGTAAAACCACAACTGCCTTAAGTAGAATGCCTTGGAAACGGTAAGTTTCGGCAAGGGCATAGTTTGTTGAAGGTCAACGGTTAAATATAATACCTTAGGATTACTACGAGCATTTTCTCTGTCTGATTTGAGCAAGCTGAAGCCACTGTGCACGTTTTCTAGGTGTTCTTCATTCGCCTCTCCAGCATCACACCTACTACATGTATCACTCTTAGGATGGCTAAATGAAAGATTAAATTCTGTAGAAAATATATTTGCATACGAAGACTTCTTGATGATCTGGCTTGAGGTTTGTTATTTTCATGACACTTTTCTAAATAGAGTTTGTGCATAATTGATAAATTTAGTTGGGGTGATAAATAAAGCTTGTGCGGGTTACTATTCCTTGAATAGTGGGACGATTCTGCCGGAAACTGCCCAATATGTCTTTTTATATATTCAAAAACTTCATTAGACATTTTATGAGGGCGGTTATAATGATGGCCGCGAGCATCAGGAGATGGAACTGATGAACCCTTACGAAGCTTTTTTTATATGACTTCAACTTTTTTTTTGCTTATGGAAAACAGAGAAAGAAATGCGGTTTTACACACTTTTACTTGTTATTAAGTAATCATAAGAAAATGACTTATGCTTTTTTGCACCTTTTACCATTCGCTTTGAAGGCATTCCAGCAATACTTTTGAAAAGCAAGGAATGTTTAGCGTTAATATCTAATTTGTAAAATCCATTAAATAAAGATTGTCGAGATTCAATTGTGAATTTTTTTGTGCATTGTAATCTACAACTTTCAGGGCACAAATTGTCCAAACATACTTTTTTTTCAGGTACTTCATACCCTTTTTGCGAAGTGTATCGTCTTCCCTTTTCTGTCTCTGCTGCTGCTTTTATTCTTTTCCATGTTTCTGGTCGTCTTATCCGTTTTCTACTAATTTTAGGGGTTTCTGGGAATGATTTCAACTTTTTTTTGCGTGTATCTTTTTGTGATTCATTGTGTGGTGCTGCTGCAGTCGATTTGTCGCCATGTATAGTAGCTCTTTTGGCAGATGCCAAGGTTTCTTTACTGCTTACTATTGTCCCATTTTCGCTTTCATCACTTTCAGACTCATTTTGAGCCTGGAGTTCAGAATCACTACTATTTTCAGATTCATTAGGAGCATATTCGTCACCTGAGTCTTCGTAAACCTCTTCAGATTCTGAATCAGCTGATAGTTTAAAACATTAGTTAAAGAGAAGTGTATAGTTTTTGTTTACCTTGCTGTGTTTGCTGCTCATGAGTATTATCCAAATTTGTCTCTAATGGATTAGCTGATGTGGCAGTCTCTATGACAGATGAACCGCCACTCTTGCTGCATTCTAAAAGACAGTAAGATTAATGTAAGGTTCGCCTGTATGTACCTATGTCTTTAAAACGCGCAAAAATTCACTTTATCCAATATAAACTGATCTTATGCAACGCCAACTTGGCAAATAGCCGAAGCAGAATACAGTAACCAAATAAGAATGCAGTCACCTATGGCGCTACCACCCTACCTGCAATTTCCTCCTCTCACTGTCAACTCGACTCAAATAAGTATAGGCAGCGCACCCTTGCTCTAGCTCAGGGAGACGGGTGGGGTTCCACGTTGGCCGGAACCAAATCCTAAAAGTGATAAAAAAAGTTGTGGGCGCCACCGACTCGGATTCCCAACCGCTGCTCTAGTACCGGGAGTCGGTCCGTAGATGGTAATTTAAAGAAAGAATCGAGCGACAGCTCACGTACCCAGGGTACTCACACACTCTCGCAATCAAAACACAAATACATACAACTTGACTAGCCCTCTTTAATAACTATTTAACAAATCTCGAAAAAAATTGTAAGTAATAACAAGAGTAAATAATAGAATCTGCAACTCGTGCCACACAAACCAATTAAACGGTCGCCGAATCAAGTACCCAAAATCTCCCCCCCCCCTTTTAAAATGACAACAAGCAAATAAATAATCCAAAATTTAAAGGACAACAATCAACCCCCCCTATGACTTCGACGTCGAACACCCGAGTAGCAGGGAATAATATCGGATTTCCGATTTATCTGCTACCTCAAAACGTACCAAGCAAATGTACGCAATACGAACTATTACACCGATCAGTTACACATAAATACTTAAGATACCTGGTGATGCATCACAAAGAATCAATTTGGGCCGCCTGATTTGCTGCCACCCAACACACAAAATTCAATAAATAAATATATATATCAAACTTACCACAGTGCGAAATCACAGAAGGTTACCCATATTAAAAATCTATCATGCATAAATAACATATATAAAACCCCTTAATTGTTATGACAATTACCAGCAGCTATCACTGGTCCCCACCCTAATAAAGGAAACAAATAATTTCCAACAAGAAAAATATGTGACACACAAATAAATGTACTTGATTATGCCAGTGACGCTATTCAATAGGTATGTTAATTAAGTGAATTCAAAATCGTTACATTTAACCGGCTATGCCAGGTTCCAATATTAATTACACAACCAACAATCTCCCAGTATCTTACTTGAGATACGAAGGACTTCAACTAATTACTAACAAGTCGGGTTAAGCCAACAGCTAAATAGAATCTATCAGATTCTCTGCTAGTAATAATTTACGTGAAATTCCAAACCTCGCATCAAAAGTAACGTTTTCCAGAGGTGTCACCAGCATGTACACGAAACAACCAACAATCCACTTAGCTGTGCGGGTCCTCGCCTATCGGTAAACTCGAAGGGATCGCAATGGGACGGTACCGGTGAACAGCAAAATCGGCAACGATGTCTCGGAGCTGTCTCCGACCAGAACGATCAAGTTCTCGGACAGGTGTCGCGCTCGAACTTGGTACACGACGATTCCACCCAGTTAACGGCTTCCCTCCATTACAGCCATGCATAAAATTCCTCCGACGTTACGACAAATAACCCTCCATGCGGTACAGACAATCACAGTGAAACAGGTCTCCCCGGAACTCGAACTCGAACAGTTTTACATATCCTTCGCAGCTCACATCCAATACCAAAACTCCAGTCTGATTACACGAGACCCACGACTGTTCCCACGCCGATAAGTGACAAAACAAATACTAGATTCACGTGGTAATGTAGATCCGTCACCCAAAATCCGCTGCAAATATACCCCGTATGAAATAACGAAATGACCACAAAAGAATAAGGAATGACTCTTACCTTCGACCTGAAGCGGATGATCAAAATAAAAGCCGATAAACGCCTTGTTGCATAAAATCCGGCCAAGCCGAGTGCCAGACCAAAGCACCAATTAAGTGGATATCAATTAAATCCCGCTAAGCGGCATTGAGACAAACTCCCCAAATATCCAATTCCAATATCCAAACGGATGCCTCAATGAACACAATTAATTCCAACTTTTTAAATGCGCAACATTACTTTTCGGCGTGCTAACACAAAATGCACTCCGATCGCCATTTCCTTGTCCCACCACCGGCTTTTAATCGTAAACCCCAAGGTAACGAATTACGAAATAGGGACTCCAAGCGGTAAAAAGAGAAATTACCTCCCGGTGGCCAAATCTATACACGACACAATTCATACTGCCTAAAGATATAACTGGCCGTCACAAATCCCACCCTTACCAAAAACGACCTAAACCCACCCCTAGGTGACCAATATCTCCAAAACCATATCGACTAAGCACTCAACACAAGGACAACACTCCCGAAAAATCTAACACCAAATCTCCTAGTTCAACATCCATACCAAAACCTAGATACACCCCTTCCCATGCATACACAAACTACAGTCTGACTCACGACGCCCACATAGAGTCCTTCGGCAAATCGGCCGGCACTAGGATAAAACTAACCAAAAATAAAAATAAAAAAACGCAAGGGTTGCTACGCTCAATCTTCTGACCCACGAACACCGATGGTATCCAAGACAAAACGACCCTCAGTGGCATCACAAGAAGGTTGCCTAAAAGAGGCGAAATAAAGTTATAGGAAAGATTGCTGCACTGGCACACCACTCCCGAGCTTCTGCCTAGCCTACGGAAAAGAGAGGATCGGCAGGAGGGCACAGCTGCCAGCGCCTTACACCCCGAGAGGCCCAGAATTCTCCCAAAGAGGGGAAATGAAAGGAAGCAAGAAGAGTAGAAAATAGAACGGTATGCCAAAGATTAGTTTAGTCTCTTCAACATCGACACCCGCGACTCAGCCTCAAGACCGCAGCCAAACAAGAAGTCTATCGTGAAGCGATAGAACTCCTAAACAAAAAAAAATAAATTAACTGGGAATCAGAACAAAAAGGGTTAACACTAAGTTTGGGATCACAAGCGGAATAAGGAAAGAGAATAAATTGGGAAGGTAGACTGCCTTTGCCCAGTCACACCAACATGCAAGCACACTCCAAACATCCAGGGGACCGATCCTAGATCCTCGACACCCCACCCATTTCTTCCTATGAAGACTAAAAACCCTCCCACCCAAAACATATAACCCCGAAAATTCCCAACCCAGAAGAGTACATAGAGATTGACGTACAGGAAACCGACCCAAAAAAAAAAACAAAGAAATAAAGAATAGAATGGAAGGGCTCTGATCTTCGAGCAGGGAATTGTATCCGAAACGAAAATAAAGAGTGGATACAACCCCTAAATGGACCGTCCAACGTCCCCAACCAACCAACCCGAATATATATAAAAGCGACTCACTAATCTGGACAACGTTTCAAGTCTTTTGCATGCCAAGTGCCTCTAAACCTACCATCCGTGTCTTGTAGCTCGAACATCCACGGGGAAACTTTCTGAAAGATAACAAAGGGCCCAATATACTTTGGCGCCAGTTTCGAGGAGAATTGTTTCGTGGCATCCGATTGAGGAAAATTCCTTCGATAAACCTTTTCGCCAACCTTATAAATAACAGGACGGCGCCTCAGATCGTAATGACGTTTGTTTTTCTCCGCCGCTCTCTGTAACCGAAGCGCAACATTGTCGAAAAGCTCACGCAACGCCTTCGCTCTAACGTCCCTATCCTCCGATCGGTCAATCTCAAAATCAGCTATAAGTGGCCTATCCCCTACCGCATTTGTCGCAAAATCTCGACCAAAAGCTATGAAATAAGGAGTATGCCCCGTCGCCTCGTGGACCTGAGTTCTAATAGCACAAGTCACCTTTGACAAGTGTTTATCCCAATCCTGTTGATTTTCTTTAATATAACACCTAAGCATGGTCTCCAACGTTTTATTCACGCGCTCGGTCGGATTCGCTTGGGCATGGTAATTCGCAGTGAATATCTGCTTGGTCCCATACTCTCCTAGTAATTTCCGGAATTCAGCACTACGAAACTGGACCCCATTATCTGAAATAAGAATCTTAGGCTGACCAAACATCAGGAACCACTGGTCCTCCACAGCCGTGCAAATAGGTTTCGCAGTCGCATTTCTCAAAGGAACAGTTACAACAAATTTACTAAACAGGTCAACCATCACCAGGATATATTTAAAACCCCGCTTCGATCTAACCAAGGGTCCAATCAGATCTAAAGAAATTACGTGAAACGGTTCTTTAACCACCTTCCTAACAGCCATCAGACCTGCAGGTTTCTGCTGCTCGGGTTTATTAATGAGACACACTGTGCACCTACGAACATATTTTGCGATATCTGACTTCATCTTCGGCCAAAAGTAACGTTGGTTAGCCCGTCTATAAGTTTTGAACACCCCCGGGTGACCAGAATGAACGTCATCATGACACGCTCGCAGAATCTCCAACCGTTGCTCTTTAGGGACGACATACTTCCAGCCCTCATCCTCAACTGACTCGGAAATACCCTCCCCAAAATATCTGTAGAGCTGAGTTCCTACGACTCTCCAATCTGAGTATTTCAAGGGATGTTCGTTCACGTTTACAATCATTCGACGATACCACGCATCTCGTATCTCATTCTCATCGGCCTTTCCTACCTTTAACGAATCAATAACGGGTACAGACCTAGATAACATGTCAGGGACGATATGCTCCTTACCCTTCCGATGAACGAGGTCAAAAGAATATTGCTGTAGACGAAGATTCCAACGACCCAACCTCCCCGATGGTTCCTTTAGATTATTCAGCCAGCAGAGAGACCAATGATCAGTGATGACCTTAAAATGGGTACCCTCAATATATGGTCGTAATTTCTCAATACTCCAAAGGACTGCCAGACACTCACGTTCCGTAGTAGAATATTTACGCTCTTGTTTGGTGAGGGATCGAGATAAATAACAAATCACCTTTTCCCCTTCTTCCGGATAATCCTGACTCAACACTGCCCCTATACCAAACGCACTGGCATCGGTTTGAATTACGAACGGCCTATTGTAATCTGGACATGACAAAATTGGAGCAGACACCAGGCAACTCTTAAGTTGGTTAACAGCCACATCCTGCGCCTCCGTCCATTTAAATTTCGAAGATTTCCTTAACAAGTCTGTAAGTGGTTGAATTAGAGTTGAAAAATTCGGGATAAACCGACGATACCACGACGCAGTACCTATCAAAACACGAACCTCCGAAACTTTAGTTGGTGTAGGAATATTAAGAATGGCTGAAATTTTATCTAGGTCGACTTAAAGTCCATATTCGTTGATGACATAGCCTAAGTATTTTAGCTCACTCCGACAAAAGTGACACTTATCCCGATTCAGGACTAACTTTGCGGCTCTCAAACGCTCCAGTACTTTAGTCAAAACCTCAATATGTTGGTCGAAAGTAGGAGTAACAATTATGATATCGTCAAGATATTTGAAACAGAAAGGTTCCAAATCTACCCCCACCACTCGGTCTATTAGTCGTTGCCAAGTAGCTGGTGCTGTGTGCAACCCAAAAGGAAGACGTTTAAATTGGAAAAGACCTCGAGCTGGTACTGTGAACGCGGTTAAAGGTCGAGAATCTTCGGACAACGGTATTTGCCAATATGCCGACTGCACATCGAGACTAGTTAAATAGCGAGCGTCCCGTAACCGGTCTAAAATATTAGATACAAAAGGCAGAGGATAAGCATCTCGACGAGTGACTTTATTTAATTGACGAAAATCAACGCAGAACCTCCAAGAACCATCCTTCTTCCTTACCATAACAATCGGACTACTCCAGGGACTGGTTGATGGTTCAATAACCCCTTTGTCTAACATTTCTTTTAGCTCTCCTTCAATAGTGCCGGTGAAACGGGATAGTAACGCTGTTTGATTGGTTCCACATTATCGAGAAGTTCAATTTTATGTTCCACCAAATCGGTGCAACTAAAGGACGTGGGCATATGGCCAAAATAACACTCAATAGCCTCACTCAGCCTGCGTTCCTGGTCCAGGTTCAGGTTTTGTCTCGAATTCACGGGATCTAATGAATTCACCTCGACCTCTCCCTCAGCCGCAAATTTCCATTCCTTCGCCCGTAGATTCGGCACAATGCCCATCTGAGTCCAGAAATCCACCCCCAGTATTAAAAGTTGGCCCAGGGTCGGCACGACTAACAAATCTATTACTTTAACCGTCTCCTTCAATTTAATTGGCACTCGAAGAATCCCCACGCACGCACATACCTGGCCATTTGCAACAGTAATATTTGAGAATTCGGACTTCAATAATGGCAATCCTGTACTCCTTAAAATTTTACAACCTCTCTCCCCGATCACGCTCCTAGTGGCACCTGAATCAAGTAATCCTAGCATTTCCTTTCCGAGAATATTGACCCTAATATGAGGCCTCTCATCACCCTGCACATGCGAGAATACAAAATCTAGCAAACATTTCACCCTATTGGCCTCCTGAAATCTCCGAGATGACATAGGGCCCACATCTATCATCTCTCTTACTCGTTTTTTGACCTAGGGTTGCAGCGACGACACTCACGAGTTGTAACATCAAGTTGGCCACAGGAAAAGCAGTGCTTCCTAAGCGGTCGATCACAAAATCTAACTAAATGCCCAGTCTTCAGGCAGTTCCAGCAGTTAACGTCACCAGTGTTAGACCCAGACCTCGAATTCGACACCCTAGCCTCAGACACACCAGGTGTAACCACACAAGAAAGTTCAGGCTCAACAGAAGCTAAGTGACTTTTCCGAGAGGGTGCCTGGTAATGATCCGCTCTATATTTCCTTGTTTCCAGCTGCAAACACTCCTCCTCCAGTTCTCTCAAGGATTTAACGGTTGGTAGCTGCATGGTATAAAAAGGTGCCAAATTGCGTACAAGAATATCTAATTGTATATCAAGCGGTATGTCCCCATAGCGAGAAAACAAGGTGGTCATGCAAGAAAAATATTCAATGAAAGGCTCACTCGGTCCCTGAACCCGTGCTAAAATCTCCTGAAATAACCGCGGCCTGTAATCAGGTGGTAGGAAATGCTTCCGAAGCAATTCAGACAATTCGGTCCAACTTGCACACCTAGTGACCACTGATCGATACCATAGTAACGCTTTACCCTCGAATAAATCCAGCGCAGATGCAAACAACTCTCTCTCAGACACATGCCTCGCCTTCCGCAACTCATCGACCCGCTCAAGGAAGGACATAACTGATGTACCCTTCGGATCACCTGAGAATTTCAGCCCCCATTTCTCTACAGGTTGTGGTTTCGAAGTTCTGGGAAATTTAAATCCCGTCGCCCCTCCACTCTCTACAGGCGAAGAATCCGACTCCTCAGATAAATCTTCCTGTACAACCGGATGACTCGACCTGGCAATCACACTTAAATTCGGAGTACTCGCTTTCACAGGTTGCTTCCCACCTTCCACCCTACTGAGCAATGCTGACACCTTCCCTAACCACTTACTGCGACTTTGCAGAGTCTCCTTGCTCTGAGTAGCCCCCATAGGAATACGATTAACCCGCCCAATTAAATGTAATATTCGTGACGTACACCTCCGATAAACACTAGCTCGCCGCTCCTCCTCTACGTTCTCGATTAGACCAACTAATTCCTCATACTTGTCCTTAATAGTACTCAACTCTCCCTCGGCTGCTAAATCATACTCGGGGTATGTTAATGAACGATCGGTAGCTTCCAACTTAAATAGGGACCTCAGACTACTACGCATTTCATCTACAGTCATCTCCGTCTCACTCACACCCCTAACTCTCAATTCATACTGAAGTTCATCCTTTTTCAGATGATTAATACCCAACAATAACTTAGCCATTATCCCTATAGAATATAGCAGTAACTATCCCCAGAAGAAAATTTAACAAAAGGAACCACACAATTAATCTACAAAGACAAATTCAAGCACAAGCGGAATCATGCACCCAAAAAAGTAAAATCGAGCCCCACGTTGGGCGCCAAAATCTGCAACGCCAACTTGGCAAATAGCCGAAGCAGAATACAGTAACCAAATAAGAATGCAGTCACCTATGGCGCTACCACCCTACCTGCAATTTCCTCCTCTCACTGTCAACTCGACTCAAATAAGTATAGGCAGCGCACCCTTGCTCTAGCTCAGGGAGACGGGTGGGGTTCCACGTTGGCCGGAACCAAATCCTAAAAGTGATACAAAAAAAGTTGTGGGCGCCACCGACTCGGATTCCCAACCGCTGCTCTAGTACCGGGAGTCGGTCCGTAGATGGTAATTTAAAGAAAGAATCGAGCGACAGCTCACGTATCCAGGGTACTCACACACTCTCGCAATCAAAACACAAATACATACAACTTGACTAGCCCTCTTTAATAACTATTTAACAAATCTCGAAAAAAATTGTAAGTAATAACAAGAGTAAATAATAGAATCTGCAACTCGTGCCACACAAACCAATTAAACGGTCGCCGAATCAAGTACCCAAAATCTCCCCCCCCCCTTTTAAAATGACAACAAGCAAATAAATAATCCAAAATTTAAAGGACAACAATCAACCCCCCCTATGACTTCGACGTCGAACACCCGAGTAGCAGGGAATAATATCGGATTTCCGATTTATCTGCTACCTCAAAACGTACCAAGCAAATGTACGCAATACGAACTATTACACCGATCAGTTACACATAAATACTTAAGATACCTGGTGATGCATCACAAAGAATCAATTTGGGCCGCCTGATTTGCTGCCACCCAACACACAAAATTCAATAAATAAATATATATATCAAACTTACCACAGTGCGAAATCACAGAAGGTTACCCATATTAAAAATCTATCATGCATAAATAACATATATAAAACCCCTTAATTGTTATGACAATTACCAGCAGCTATCACTGGTCCCCACCCTAATAAAGGAAACAAATAATTTCCAACAAGAAAAATATGTGACACACAAATAAATGTACTTGATTATGCCAGTGACGCTATTCAATAGGTATGTTAATTAAGTGAATTCAAAATCGTTACATTTAACCGGCTATGCCAGGTTCCAATATTCATTACACAACCAACAATCTCCCAGTATCTTACTTGAGATACGAAGGACTTCAACTAATTACTAACAAGTCGGGTTAAGCCAACAGCTAAATAGAATCTATCAGATTCTCTGCTAGTAATAATTTACGTGAAATTCCAAACCTCGCATCAAAAGTAACGTTTTCCAGAGGTGTCACCAGCATGTACACGAAACAACCAACAATCCACTTAGCTGTGCGGGTCCTCGCCTATCGGTAAACTCGAAGGGATCGCAATGGGACGGTACCGGTGAACAGCAAAATCGGCAACGATGTCTCGGAGCTGTCTCCGACCAGAACGATCAAGTTCTCGGACAGGTGTCGCGCTCGAACTTGGTACACGACGATTCCACCCAGTTAACGGCTTCCCTCCATTACAGCCATGCATAAAATTCCTCCGACGTTACGACAAATAACCCTCCATGCGGTACAAACAATCACAGTGAAACAGGTCTCCCCGGAACTCGAACTCGAACAGTTTTACATATCCTTCGCAGCTCACATCCAATACCAAAACTCCAGTCTGATTACACGAGACCCACGACTGTTCCCACGCCGATAAGTGACAAAACAAATACTAGATTCACGTGGTAATGTAGATCCGTCACCCAAAATCCGCTGCAAATATACCCCGTATGAAATAACGAAATGACCACAAAAGAATAAGGAATGACTCTTACCTTCGACCTGAAGCGGATGATCAAAATAAAAGCCGATAAACGCCTTGTTGCATAAAATCCGGCCAAGCCGAGTGCCAGACCAAAGCACCAATTAAGTGGATATCAATTAAATCCCGCTAAGCGGCATTGAGACAAACTCCCCAAATATCCAATTCCAATATCCAAACGGATGCCTCAATGAACACAATTAATTCCAACTTTTTAAATGCGCAACATTACTTTTCGGCGTGCTAACACAAAATGCACTCCGATCGCCATTTCCTTGTCCCACCACCGGCTTTTAATCGTAAACCCCAAGGTAACGAAATAGGGACTCCAAGCGGTAACAAGAGAAATTACCTCCCGGTGGCCAAATCTATACACGACACAATTCATACTGCCTAAAGATATAACTGGCCGT
>NW_022170249.1:68580880-68696427 GCF_008802855.1 Photinus pyralis
CTTTACTGGATTTGGATTTTACACCTACCAACGTTTGTTTAGATTTTACAACAATCGATTTAATGGACGGTGTATTATCTTTTTCAACGGAAATCGTTTAATTCACAAAGACGATGATTTTTATGAGCAAAGTCAAGTGACATTTCCATGGCAATCGTGAAATTACGAACATCCGCCCACTTAATTAGACATGTATTCGAGTATAACGTCAATATGATTTCATTGTATTTCCTATTTTTAAATTATACTGCAGGTATAATAAAAAATACTATAAGATACACGTGTATACTTGGTCTTTAAAGTACTTGCAACGTTAAAGGCACTACGCTTTGCGTCGTGCCCTTAAACTCGTTGCGCGTGCTTTAAAAACTTGATTATACACTTGTGTCTTAATATACTATGCCCTTAAACTCGTTGCGCGTGCTTTAAAAACTTGATTATACACTTGTGTCTTAATATACTATTTAACACCTTTCATGTTCTACTCAATTAGTTTTATGTTCACTTCGAAATTTACCGGTGCAATTTACTATTACAATACTGCTCACAACTGTCAATAGTTTAGTTTGAACGATTATCATCTCCTTGGTTACGTTAAAGGAGTTTCAGACATAATAGATTAACCTTCATTGCTTTACTGTTTATTAAGACTCTGGTAAATAGATAGGTACCTACACGTGGGATGTAAAATTAGAACATTACTATTTGTATCGTAAAACTTCTTTGTTCACCAATACAGGCTCCAGTATTGCCCAAGTTTCTCATTGTTTAAAAATTTGAAAATAAACATAAATATTTTCGCATATGGGGAGCAAAGGTGAGGTAAAGAATTTACGTTTAAGCTGATGCTTTTTTTAAAAGATAATCAATCAAATAAATGTGTTTTTCGTCGACCTCTTTATAACAACATGAATTACTCCTTAGCGTGCTCCTTAGTTACGGGTGTAGCAATAAAGCTCATTAATGGTTAGCAACGTTAGCAACAGGGGGTAAATACACAACAGCTTGATTTTTAATCGAATAATTTTATTTTTACAGGAAAGTTTTGTCGCAGCGGAAAAAACTAGAGATCAAAAGTGCGATAAAATCGCGACAGCTTTAGCTGGAACGATTTTATTATGTGCTTTTGATAGAGAATCGATTAATTTTAGGAATTTGCATATTAATTTTGTTTGAAGTAATTTTAATATTCCTATAGGAATCGATTAATCATTACCACTTCCATGAAATAGATTTTGTATTGTTTTTATTGATAACAATTAAATCCAAACAAAGGATTTTGGTTATTTTGCTTCATTGATGGGGAAAATATTGCATTTAATTTTAGTGAAACCATTCCTTTAGTTGGGTTAAAGGTTTGTTTAGCATTGAGCGGTATGTGTATATTTTGAACAGGAAAATTTACCATTAATTTATTATGTGGTGAAGATAAATTTTAGATAAGTATCAAATTTAGCCAATGTCAATACACGTGATCACGTTTGCATTTTGTATTTATTTTAATGAACCACACCGATGTTCTAAGTCCAATAACTTGGCCAGAAAAATTGAACTTGATCGATCACATGTGTATTTATTAGAGTTCAATCAAATTAAATTGGATTTCAGATTGTAAGACGAGATAAGAGACCAAACCTCCGTAAGGTGTGGGATTTAAAAACATTTTTATTACTGGGCTAGCCGTGGGTCAAATAAAATCAATTGCCATAATAAAAAATTTTTCCAGTGCCGACTTCTAATTGTTCATTTCAGACGATATCTTGTTAATTGCTATAGGTTTGATGGTGATCAGCAGTGCAGTTAATTATAAAAACATTCGAAAGTGACACTTGGTCAGACTCCTGTCTCTCTCTCACAACCCTTGGCTTATAAAAAAAAGCGCGCGCTTTTGAAGAATTAGTCCAAAACCTTTTCAATCCCTTCGAATAAGAATGAGCCGAGGGTGAAGGGCCTATATGCCTTAGTCTGCTCAACAAGGTGACGTGATCCTTTAGAAAGCATCACCTCAATCTCTTCCCACATTGCTCCTGCGTCTTGTATTTATTGTACAAGCTAGGCGTTTCAGCTCGGAGTTTCTGAAGCTCTGCTTTTACCAGTCTTTTTTTTGGGACAGCTGACTCAATACACCCTGTGCTGTGTATGAGTTTGTAAAGATCGGTAGAGACTATTTGGAATCTAGCCCAGTTCGTGTAGTGATAAGCTACATGATAACGCCAAACAGAGGTAGGTACTGCCACATTTTGTTCAATACTCCTTTGCACGTCACTGACAGAATAGAACACCAATTTTTGGTATATTTAATGAGAAAAATATTAGAGACTTGTGCCCAGAACAAGTTGATCTATGGACTTGTGGTAGGTAAACTTTTGTAGAACTGGATATGCTGCGATCAACGATGCCAAAGGTTTTTGTTTAATATTTGACATTGACGTTCGAATTTTTTGTTGGCAGTTCTCACCTTTCGTTATTCATTATCGGTAGTCGCTTTCAACAGAATTGTGGTGTGTCTGAAGTGCTTTTAGTCGAAATGCATAACCATTTACATAGTAAAGCTAAGGAATGGGAGGCTAGTTTCATCCATTATTTTGAAATGGACTATGAAGATTGTGATCCTTTATTTCCATTGGGAAGATAGAGGAGTGTATCCTTATATAAAAGCAACTTTGTTCATATTTTTATTTTAGCGTTCGTAGACGTTACCATAGTATAATCCTTCATCACTAGATACTCAACTCCTTTTGGAAATACATACCGATTTTTTCAGCGTAGCATTTACGTATATGCGTTGTGGTAATGTCCCAACAACAACTTTTGGTATCTGAAAAAACCGTATATTCGTTTAAAGGGTTCCCTCCTACTGCATAAATTTGTTGTTACTATTTGCCTTATAACGTGAACTGTTGTTTGGAGAAAACAAAATGAAACGTGGGTAGATTTGTTCGTCGTTGGACTCCTTATCTGTCGCATTCCTCCAAATCCCACCCAGATTTACGCAGGCTCACCAATAAAGCTCTAACGAGCCTCCGTACGTACAGAGAATTTTATAGGGTAGAAAAAATGCACAATCTAAATTATATAGATACGGAATTATAATCTTGTGTGTGTGAATTTTTGTTTATGCATTGTAAGGAAATCAATTATTTCATTTATGTATAACCCGGTTTTTTATTTAACCGTAAGACACGTTGATACAGTCACCCGCAGACTGGTATCTCGGATACATCTGTAACATTGCGTCTTATGGAGCCGTTCACACACGCATACTTCTCGCATACAGTACCGGCGACTAAATTTCGGTTTCCCGCTAGGTCCAGTCGCCCGGAGATTTTACGACTTTAGGGAACTGATGGGCTATTGGTTCATATGGAACTCTTTACAGGAGGGTACCTTTTCATTAGCAACCGGTCAGTGCTGTTCGTCACCTCCGCCCGAAGAAACAAAATAGTCATAAAATGGAGCGCACCTTTGATGTATTGTATAGTAAAATGGCTTCTGCAACGTCAATTTTATCAGGTGTGGTGTGACTTTACAGAAACCCGCCCGCCACTGCACTGAAAATCGAAGTACCTCACTGCGTAAGGCTGGAATTCTGATGACAAAGATACAGTATTTCGCATACAGTACCACCGTGTAAAAGAGCTCTAAGGAAGCTAAAAGGTAACTGGAAATATAAAGTAAAAATCGCGGTTTAGAAATACAATTCTATTTCAGATGCAAATAGAGTAAATAAATAAATACTGCACTATGTGTGCATATTTAGGGTGAGATAAATGAATCAGATCATTGTAATAAGGTAAGAACAAAGAGATCCGAGTTAAATACGTCTATCGCAACCCAAAGTTAAATGACAAATAATGAGACAGGAGGCTTTAAGCGGCGTTACATGGGGCGAACCTGCGCCGCGTTGTCGCAAAGCGCGAGGTGCAATTTTAAGTCAATCAGTCCTCTGAATGGATCCCGAAGACTGAAATTAATCCAATAGCGAAAATCATATCGATCGAGCCACCGTCATGCTGCGGACGAAGGTTTTCGCAGCATTTCGAAGAAAGAAAACAAGAAGCTTGAACATATCCACGGCGTACCAGGATGCCAGAAGCGGCGTAGGTAGGTGCGGATAGCGCCGATCCTGACGAACGGAGTTAGGTCAGAGCCGGGACGTGATGACATGCGGTGGCGACGTCTTGAGCCAAAGCGACCAGCCTCAGTTGCTTATGTAGGGAAGGTAGGCTTGCCCAGGCACAAGTGGTTTTTGCTGGCCCTTGGTGGTGCTTATTAACAATTCGTCGAGGCGTCCGGCGTTGCGGCGAATGGGGCGTTTGCTGGTAGTGGGGTCCTTCCCTGGCGTTCCTAACAACGGCGGGAAGTCTATAGTCGGTCCGTGCATAGTACAGCTGGATGCAAGATAACTCTCCTTGTGAGTGAAAGCCGTGACCCGAACTCGTCTAGAACTGGTGGTGCACAAACGATAAAGGTATTTAGGAACAATCGATGCGAAGTATGTTTTGCGAATCAATGTTTCTTAACTATTTGCTGTACAGGATTGTTACGCTTCAAACCCCATTTACTAATTATGTTATTCTATTGCAGCAAGAACATACCTTAAAGAAAATAAGAACCGTTTCATAATTTAATAAAGATTATTGACTTATTATTTATCCCTTTACCTTTTTCCTTAAGAGGCCAGGAGAGAATTACTAACTGATAGCTATCGGGCGCACATTATACATAATTCCATAACAAGAACCACCCGTAATTTAATTAAGGTATGCGAAGATTAGCCAGAGGTAGGATGGAGTAGAAGAGGTATTTGTAACATCCGTTACAAAATGACACCCAAAAACGGGGCTTACGTATTAGAGTGTTCTGGAGAAGCGATGAAAATAACGGGAAGGACACACAAACAGGAATTGATGCTTCACTTGACCTTCACTGTGGAATACTGTTTGTTGAAATCTAAGAACCTCGTGCGTTGCCGGATGTTTCTACTATCGTTCTGTATTTTAGTTCAAAAAGGTATTTGGGCATTTGCTTTTATGCTTTCAGAGAAATGTATGTATCTGTGCCACTAAATTACATTCCCAACAGTTTCTTTTTGAATCAAACAGCATAGATAAAAAAGGTTTTGTATAATATAAAAAATCTATAAAAGTATAATCAGCATTGTTACAGACTCGCTTCAGAAGCTTCTTGCGATACGACCGATGTCTGAGACTGATTAGGGCAACTGCTTTTCCTTCTGCACACCCGCTTCCTCTTCCTTGAACAACTTCGTCTGCGCATCCTTCTTTTTCTTCGTTTGCAAGTACGCCTCTTTATTTTCCGTTTGCATTTGCGTCGTCTCTTCTGTAACTTACATCTGAGCTTCCTTCGCCCAGGTTTACACTTAGTTCGAAAGGGCTTAGCAGCCCTTCCGGCCTGTGCTGCTCTGCACTGGTACTTTCTTCTGCGAAATTCACTCATGTTGCACCACCGGCGAGCTCCTTCGAGCGTCAGCTTGCATGAAAGCCACGTGGGGTATTTCTTACGCAGCTCTTGTAAGAAATTTAAAAAGGGATTTTTCGAAAAGCGGGAGTTTTTTCGTCTTTTGCAGATTACGTTTGTGCCCTTCTCTCTACGTCTACGTCTTCTACATGCCATAATTTCGGAATAAAATTCTCTGAAAGGTCAAACTAAAATTTTGAAGTTAACAAAACAATCTTGTTTGATACGTTAGTAACGCCCAGACGACTACGTAGTTTCACAAATTTCCTATGCAACTAACAAAGTTTGTCTATGGTTACCACTTTATTTTCCAAGGAGACGTAAAAACAATTTTGTTTCATAAGTTAGTAACGCCCAGACGATTACGTAGTTTCACAAATTTCCCATGCAAGTTACAAAGTCTGTCCATGGTTACCACTTTATTTACCAAGGATACGTAGCATGTCCGGAGAAATACAGACATTTACACGTCGATATTTCAGAAAGAAGAGAAATGTGCAAGAATTCGAAATCTGAAATAAAATGGACAACTTGGGGTTCACGATTTCCAAGCAAGGTATAGGCATTTTCGGGTTTCAAAACACCCATTTTTTTAATACTAGTGCTTTTGATTACTTAAAAGGAGCGCAGTTCTAGGGTGTACTCAAGCAATAAATGGCTTGAGTAATAAACTAATAATTACATATTACAAGAGAGAAAATTTTGAAGACAAAAATGACATGAAAGCCTGTTGCTTGGCAAATTCGCAAATGACATTTGTAAAATGAATGCCATGAGTGAAATTGTCAAAGAACTAAACCCGACGAAAATTGATAAAACAAATTTTTCTCGAATAATATTCGAGACGAAATCAAACATCCAAACAGACATGCTCATTTAACAAAATAAGGTAACTGTGATTTGTGGCTACAGGTAAGAGCTTTGCTATTAAAAGACTGCCGCTAGTAATACCATTTTGCCAGTAGTTCAAGGTCTGGCGATAAACGTCACTTTTCTGACGAGAGGAAAGTTTTACACAAGTAAGAATACCTTTACAAATTACCGACTCTTATGACGTTACGACGTTATTTTTAGTATTTGCGCATTATGGTTACTGCTATTTACCACCCCCACGTTAGTAAGGGAGCAGAAGACGTAGTCGCCTTGAAAATATACACGAGACAGCAGGAGCAGAGACCGAAAACCTGAATGCGAAAGGAGCAGATCACGCAGCCGGAATGACGTGACGTGCTGGTATCATTTCAAATTCGGCAACAAGACCCGCACACGCACATGTCAAGTACCATACAAGAAGATTCAGGGAAACGACCAGCCCTCCGTTAACATCGGTTACGAAATGGACACATAACCACCGCCGACTCTACGTAACCAACCGCTCATCAAAAGTAGTTTTTAATATAGGTACACCGGCGCTGAAGTCTGCACATTCCCAAGGAGGTAAACAGCCTACAAAGAGCTCAACACTTCTACAGCACTTTGAAACGAGGTACCGAGGTGTACAAAAGGATGTGCATCAGCGTAAAAATCTAATCTGCTCCAACTTTTATATACTACCGCTGCATCATAGAGTAGATCAACCGCCGCTCCTCTACAAATGCTCAAGGTTTACCGCTGTCAACAGCGTAGATCTAAACACTTTTACAACTCCGGAGAGGGAGAAGAAACATCAAAGTAACGTGCTAAAGAACTTTCCCGCTGGAACAGCAAGTATTACCTTTGTCATGGACTCCAAAACCTGTTCATAGAAAACAAATCCCCTGGAAGCTGGTTTAGTGACCCATGTTGCAGTGCCCTAAGGAGTCTCTGCCAGGTCCGCTTACCGGATCCTCGATGCTTCCCCCTTTGTTCATTATTCCGTCGTTTATCGCTACCAAAATGTTTCAATCCTTGTTGATGTTAGAGTCAAGTTGTTCAATGTTACAATTTTTGCTGTGTTCAAATACCAAATAAAAACTGTAAAGGTTTTGTATAATATAAAAAAAACATCTATACAGGTATAATTAGCACATAAGTAAAATTTTTAGACGTGATGATAATCCATCATTATTATAGAGTCGCTATTAGCTTCAGCTATTTGCGATACGACCGATGTCTGAGCCTTAGGGCAACTCGAGGGGCAACTACTTTTCCTTCTGCACACTCTCTTCTTCCTTCTCGAACAACGTCGTCTGCAACTCCTTCTTTTCCTTTTACAAGTACGCCTCTTTACTTTACGTTTGCACGTGCGCCGTCTTTTCTGCAGCTTACATCTGAGCTTCCTTCGCCCAGGTTTACACTTAGTTCGAAAGGGCTTAGCAGCCCTTCCGGCCTGTGCTGCTCTGCACTGGTACTTTCTTCTGCGAAATTCACTCATGTTGCACCACCGGCGAGCTCCTTCGAGCGTCAGCTTGCATGAAAGCCACGTGGGGTATTTCTTACGCAGCTCTTGTAAGAAATTTAAAAAGGGATTTTTCGAAAAGCGGGAGTTTTTTCGTCTTTTGCAGATTACGTTTGTGCCCTTCTCTCTACGTCTACGTCTTCTACATGCCATAATTTCGGAATAAAATTCTCTGAAAGGTCAAACTAAAATTTTGAAGTTAACAAAACAATCTTGTTTGATACGTTAGTAACGCCCAGACGACTACGTAGTTTCACAAATTTCCTATGCAACTAACAAAGTTTGTCTATGGTTACCACTTTATTTTCCAAGGAGACGTAAAATGGTCGGCGAAATACTGACATTCATCACGTCGATCTTTCAGAGAAATGTACCTACAAAAATTCGAAAAGTGAAATATCACGTCCAAATTGGTGTTCGCAGTTCATAGCTTTTCAAGCAAGGTACGGCCATTTTCTGTTGCTGAAACGCTCATAGTTCTTACACTTTTTATTTCTCTTTTGGAATTACAGATATGTAATTCGGAAAATGTTTTGTCGAATGTTAAATTACAACAGAGAAAATTTTGAAGTTAAAACTGACATATAAGTGTGTTGCTTGGCAACTTTGGCAAATGACATTTGTTAAATGATTGCCATGAGTGAAGTTGTCAGAAAGCGTTAAATTTGAACTAAACCAGAAGAACATTTAGCCAACAATAATTGGTGCCGAATAATATTCAACAAGACTATTTCGCGAAACCAAATAACTAAAATGACATTGCTCATTTTACAAAGTAAGGTAACTGTTATTTGTGGATATGCTACAGGTAAGAGCTTTGCCATTTAAAAGACAGCCGTTACTATGTAATTTTGCCACTAGTTTAAGGTCTGGCAATGAATGTTCGGCCGTTACAAATCCCACCCTTACCAAAAACGACCTAAACCCACCCCTAGGTGACCAATATCTCCAAAACCATATCGACTAAGCACTCAACACAAGGACAACACTCCCGAAAAATCTAACACCAAATCTCCTAGTTCAACATCCATACCAAAACCTAGATACACCCCTTCCCATGCATACACAAACTACAGTCTGACTCACGACGCCCACATAGAGTCCTTCGGCAAATCGGCCGGCACTAGGATAAAACTAACCAAAAATAAAAATAAAAAAACGCAAGGGTTGCTACGCTCAATCTTCTGACCCACGAACACCGATGGTATCCAAGACAAAACGACCCTCAGTGGCATCACAAGAAGGTTGCCTAAAAGAGGCGAAATAAAGTTATAGGAAAGATTGCTGCACTGGCACACCACTCCCGAGCTTCTGCCTAGCCTACGGAAAAGAGAGGATCGGCAGGAGGGCACAGCTGCCAGCGCCTTACACCCCGAAAGGCCCAGAATTCTCCCAAAGAGGGGAAATGAAAGGAAGCAAGAATAGTAGAAAATAGAACGGTATGCCAAAGATTAGTTTAGTCTCTTCAACATCGACACCCGCAACTCAGCCTCAAGACCGCAGCAAAACAAGAAGCCTATTGTGAAGCGATAGAACTCCTAAACAAAAAAAAATAAATTAACTGGGAATCAAAATAAAAAGGGTTATCACTAAGTTTGGGATCACAAGCGGAATAAGGAAAGAGAATAAATTGGGAAGGTAGACTGCCTTTGCCCAGTCACACCAACATGCAAGCACACTCCAAACATCCAGGGGACCGATCCTAGATCCTCGACACCCCACCCATTTCTTCCTATGAAGACTAAAAACCCTCCCACCCAAAACATATAACCCCGAAAATTCCCAACCTAGAAGAGTACATAGAGATAGACGTACAGGAAACCCACCCACAAAAAAAACAAAGAAATAAAGAATAGAAAGGAAGGGCTCTGATCTTCGAGCAGGGAATTGTATCCGAAACGAAAATAAAGAGTGGATACAACCCCTAAATGGACCGTCCAACGTCCCCAACCAACCAACCCGAATATATAAAAGCGACTCACTAATCTGGACAGCGTTTCAAATCTTTTGCATGCCAAGTGCCTCTAAACCTACCATCCGTGTCTTGTAGCTCGAACATCCACGGGGAAACTTTCTGAAAGATAACAAAGGGCCCAATATACTTTGGCGCCAGTTTCGAGGAGAATTGTTTCGTGGCATCCGATTGAGGAAAATTCCTTCGATAAACCTTTTCGCCAACCTTATAAATAACAGGACGGCGCCTCAGATCGTAATGACGTTTGTTTTTCTCCGCCGCTCTCTGTAACCGAAGCGCAACATTGTCGAAAAGCTCACGCAACGCCTTCGCTCTAACGTCCCTATCCTCCGATCGGTCAATCTCAAAATCAGCTATAAGTGGCCTATCCCCTACCGCATTTGTCGCAAAATCTCGACCAAAAGCTATGAAATAAGGAGTATGCCCCGTCGCCTCGTGGACCTGAGTTCTAATAGCACAAGTCACCTTTGACAAGTGTTTATCCCAATCCTGTTGATTTTCTTTAATATAACACCTAAGCATGGTCTCCAACGTTTTATTCACGCGCTCGGTCGGATTCGCTTGGGCATGGTAATTCGCAGTGAATATCTGCTTGGTCCCATACTCTCCTAGTAATTTCCGGAATTCAGCACTACGAAACTGGACCCCATTATCTGAAATAAGAATCTTAGGCTGACCAAACATCAGGAACCACTGGTCCTCCACAGCCGTGCAAATAGGTTTCGCAGTCGCATTTCTCAAAGGAACAGTTACAACAAATTTACTAAACAGGTCAACCATCACCAGGATATATTTAAAACCCCGCTTCGATCTAACCAAGGGTCCAATCAGATCTAAAGAAATTACGTGAAACGGTTCTTTAACCACCTTCCTAACAGCCATCAGACCTGCAGGTTTCTGCTGCTCGGGTTTATTAATGAGACACACTGTGCACCTACGAACATATTTTGCGATATCTGACTTCATCTTCGGCCAAAAGTAACGTTGGTTAGCCCGTCTATAAGTTTTGAACACCCCCGGGTGACCAGAATGAACGTCATCATGACACGCTCGCAGAATCTCCAACCGTTGCTCTTTAGGGACGACATACTTCCAGCCCTCATCCTCAACTGACTCGGAAATACCCTCCCCAAAATATCTGTAGAGCTGAGTTCCTACGACTCTCCAATCTGAGTATTTCAAGGGATGTTCGTTCACGTTTACAATCATTCGACGATACCACGCATCTCGTATCTCATTCTCATCGGCCTTTCCTACCTTTAACGAATCAATAACGGGTACAGACCTAGATAACATGTCAGGGACGACATGCTCCTTACCCTTCCGATGAACGAGGTCAAAAGAATATTGCTGTAGACGAAGATTCCAACGACCCAACCTCCCCGATGGTTCCTTTAGATTATTCAGCCAGCAGAGAGACCAATGATCAGTGATGACCTTAAAATGGGTACCCTCAATATATGGTCGTAACTTCTCAATACTCCAAAGGACTGCCAGACACTCACGTTCCGTAGTAGAATATTTACGCTCTTGTTTGGTGAGGGATCGAGATAAATAACAAATCACCTTTTCCCCTTCTTCCGGATAATCCTGACTCAACACTGCCCCTATACCAAACGCACTAGCATCGGTTTGAATTACGAACGGCCTATTGTAATCTGGACATGACAAAATTGGAGCAGACACCAGGCAACTTTTAAGTTGGTTAACAGCCACATCCTGCGCCTCCGTCCATTTAAATTTCGACGATTTCCTTAACAAGTCTGTAAGTGGTTGAATTAGAGTTGAAAAATTCGGGATAAACCGACGATACCACGACGCAGTACCTATCAACAACCTATCAGCACGAACCTCCGAAACTTTAGTCGGTGTAGGAATATTAAGAATGGCTGAAATTTTATCCGGGTCGACTTGAAGTCCATATTCGTTGATGACATAGCCTAAGTATTTTAGCTCACTCCGATAAAAGTGACACTTATCCCGATTCAGGACTAACTTTGCGGCTCTCAACCGCTCCAGTACTTTAGTCAAAACCTCAATATGTTGGTCGAAAGTAGGAGTAACAATTATGATATCGTCAAGATATTTGAAACAGAAAGGTTCCAAATCTACCCCCACCACTCGGTCTATTAGTCGTTGCCAAGTAGCTGGTGCTGTGTGCAACCCAAAAGGAAGACGTTTAAATTGGAAAAGACCTCGAGCTGGTACTGTGAACGCGGTTAAAGGTCGAGAATCTTCGGACAACGGTATTTGCCAATATGCCGACTGCACATCGAGACTAGTTAAATAGCGAGCGTCCCGTAACCGGTCTAAAATATTAGATACAAAAGGCAGAGGATAAGCATCTCGACGAGTGACTTTATTTAATTGACGAAAATCAACGCAGAACCTCCAAGAACCATCCTTCTTCCTTACCATAACAATCGGACTACTCCAGGGACTGGTTGATGGTTCAATAACCCCTTTGTCTAACATTTCTTTTAGCTCTCCTTCAATAGTGCCGGTGAAACGGGATAGTAACGCTGTTTGATTGGTTCCACATTATCGAGAAGTTCAATTTTATGTTCCACCAAATCGGTGCAACTAAAGGACGTGGGCATATGGCCAAAATAACACTCAATAGCCTCACTCAGCCTGCGTTCCTGGTCCAGGTTCAGGTTTTGTCTCGAATTCACGGGATCTAATGAATTCACCTCGACCTCTCCCTCAGCCGCAAATTTCCATTCCTTCGCCCGTAGATTCGGCACAATGCCCATCTGAGTCCAGAAATCCACCCCCAGTATTAAAAGTTGGCCCAGGGTCGGCACGACTAACAAATCTATTACTTTAACCGTCTCCTTCAATTTAATTGGCACTCGAAGAATCCCCACGCACGCACATACCTGGCCATTTGCAACAGTAATATTTGAGAATTCGGACTTCAATAATGGCAATCCTGTACTCCTTAAAATTTTACAACCTCTCTCCCCGATCACGCTCCTAGTGGCACCTGAATCAAGTAATCCTAGCATTTCCTTTCCGAGAATATTGACCCTAATATGAGGCCTCTCATCACCCTGCACATGCGAGAATACAAAATCTAGCAAACATTTCACCCTATTGGCCTCCTGAAATCTCCGAGATGACATAGGGCCCACATCTATCATCTCTCTTACTCGTTTTTTGACCTAGGGTTGCAGCGACGACACTCACGAGTTGTAACATCAAGTTGGCCACAGGAAAAGCAGTGCTTCCTAAGCGGTCGATCACAAAATCTAACTAAATGCCCAGTCTTCAGGCAGTTCCAGCAGTTAACGTCACCAGTGTTAGACCCAGACCTCGAATTCGACACCCTAGCCTCAGACACACCAGGTGTAACCACACAAGAAAGTTCAGGCTCAACAGAAGCTAAGTGACTTTTCCGAGAGGGTGCCTGGTAATGATCCGCTCTATATTTCCTTGTTTCCAGCTGCAAACACTCCTCCTCCAGTTCTCTCAAGGATTTAACGGTTGGTAGCTGCATGGTATAAAAAGGTGCCAAATTGCGTACAAGAATATCTAATTGTATATCAAGCGGTATGTCCCCATAGCGAGAAAACAAGGTGGTCATGCAAGAAAAATATTCAATGAAAGGCTCACTCGGTCCCTGAACCCGTGCTAAAATCTCCTGAAATAACCGCGGCCTGTAATCAGGTGGTAGGAAATGCTTCCGAAGCAATTCAGACAATTCGGTCCAACTTGCACACCTAGTGACCACTGATCGATACCATAGTAACGCTTTACCCTCGAATAAATCCAGCGCAGATGCAAACAACTCTCTCTCAGACACATGCCTCGCCTTCCGCAACTCATCGACCCGCTCAAGGAAGGACATAACTGATGTACCCTTCGGATCACCTGAGAATTTC
Organism: Photinus pyralis; assembly: GCF_008802855.1. Classification (NCBI taxonomy): domain Eukaryota; kingdom Metazoa; phylum Arthropoda; class Insecta; order Coleoptera; family Lampyridae; genus Photinus; species Photinus pyralis. Next base: position 68,594,601 of record NW_022170249.1, read on the forward strand.
AGCCCCCATTTCTCTACAGGTTGTGGTTTCGAAGTTCTGGGAAATTTAAATCCCGTCGCCCCTCCACTCTCTACAGGCGAAGAATCCGACTCCTCAGATAAATCTTCCTGTACAACCGGATGACTCGACCTGGCAATCACACTTAAATTCGGAGTACTCGCTTTCACAGGTTGCTTCCCACCTTCCACCCTACTGAGCAATGCTGACACCTTCCCTAACCACTTACTGCGACTTTGCAGAGTCTCCTTGCTCTGAGTAGCCCCCATAGGAATACGATTAACCCGCCCAATTAAATGTAATATTCGTGACGTACACCTCCGATAAACACTAGCTCGCCGCTCCTCCTCTACGTTCTCGATTAGACCAACTAATTCCTCATACTTGTCCTTAATAGTACTCAACTCTCCCTCGGCTGCTAAATCATACTCGGGGTATGTTAATGAACGATCGGTAGCTTCCAACTTAAATAGGGACCTCAGACTACTACGCATTTCATCTACAGTCATCTCCGTCTCACTCACACCCCTAACTCTCAATTCATACTGAAGTTCATCCTTTTTCAGATGATTAATACCCAACAATAACTTAGCCATTATCCCTATAGAATATAGCAGTAACTATCCCCAGAAGAAAATTTAACAAAAGGAACCACACAATTAATCTACAAAGACAAATTCAAGCACAAGCGGAATCATGCACCCAAAAAAGTAAAATCGAGCCCCACGTTGGGCGCCAAAATCTGCAACGCCAACTTGGCAAATAGCCGAAGCAGAATACAGTAACCAAATAAGAATGCAGTCACCTATGGCGCTACCACCCTACCTGCAATTTCCTCCTCTCACTGTCAACTCGACTCAAATAAGTATAGGCAGCGCACCCTTGCTCTAGCTCAGGGAGACGGGTGGGGTTCCACGTTGGCCGGAACCAAATCCTAAAAGTGATAAAAAAAGTTGTGGGCGCCACCGACTCGGATTCCCAACCGCTGCTCTAGTACCGGGAGTCGGTCCGTAGATGGTAATTTAAAGAAAGAATCGAGCGACAGCTCACGTACCCAGGGTACTCACACACTCTCGCAATCAAAACACAAATACATACAACTTGACTAGCCCTCTTTAATAACTATTTAACAAATCTCGAAAAAAATTGTAAGTAATAACAAGAGTAAATAATAGAATCTGCAACTCGTGCCACACAAACCAATTAAACGGTCGCCGAATCAAGTACCCAAAATCTCCCCCCCCCCTTTTAAAATGACAACAAGCAAATAAATAATCCAAAATTTAAAGGACAACAATCAACCCCCCCTATGACTTCGACGTCGAACACCCGAGTAGCAGGGAATAATATCGGATTTCCGATTTATCTGCTACCTCAAAACGTACCAAGCAAATGTACGCAATACGAACTATTACACCGATCAGTTACACATAAATACTTAAGATACCTGGTGATGCATCACAAAGAATCAATTTGGGCCGCCTGATTTGCTGCCACCCAACACACAAAATTCAATAAATAAATATATATATCAAACTTACCACAGTGCGAAATCACAGAAGGTTACCCATATTAAAAATCTATCATGCATAAATAACATATATAAAACCCCTTAATTGGTATGACAATTACCAGCAGCTATCACTGGTCCCCACCCTAATAAAGGAAACAAATAATTTCCCACAAGAAAAATATGTGACACACAAATAAATGTACTTGATTATGCCAGTGACGCTATTCAATAGGTATGTTAATTAAGTGAATTCAAAATCGTTACATTTAACCGGCTATGCCAGGTTCCAATATTAATTACACAACCAACAATCTCCCAGTATCTTACTTGAGATACGAAGGACTTCAACTAATTACTAACAAGTCGGGTTAAGCCAACAGCTAAATAGAATCTATCAGATTCTCTGCTAGTAATAATTTACGTGAAATTCCAAACCTCGCATCAAAAGTAACGTTTTCCAGAGGTGTCACCAGCATGTACACGAAACAACCAACAATCCACTTAGCTGTGCGGGTCCTCGCCTATCGGTAAACTCGAAGGGATCGCAATGGGACGGTACCGGTGAACAGCAAAATCGGCAACGATGTCTCGGAGCTGTCTCCGACCAGAACGATCAAGTTCTCGGACAGGTGTCGCGCTCGAACTTGGTACACGACGATTCCACCCAGTTAACGGCTTCCCTCCATTACAGCCATGCATAAAATTCCTCCGACGTTACGACAAATAACCCTCCATGCGGTACAGACAATCACAGTGAAACAGGTCTCCCCGGAACTCGAACTCGAACAGTTTTACATATCCTTCGCAGCTCACATCCAATACCAAAACTCCAGTCTGATTACACGAGACCCACGACTGTTCCCACGCCGATAAGTGACAAAACAAATACTAGATTCACGTGGTAATGTAGATCCGTCACCCAAAATCCGCTGCAAATATACCCCGTATGAAATAACGAAATGACCACAAAAGAATAAGGAATGACTCTTACCTTCGACCTGAAGCGGATGATCAAAATAAAAGCCGATAAACGCCTTGTTGCATAAAATCCGGCCAAGCCGAGTGCCAGACCAAAGCACCAATTAAGTGGATATCAATTAAATCCCGCTAAGCGGCATTGAGACAAACTCCCCAAATATCCAATTCCAATATCCAAACGGATGCCTCAATGAACACAATTAATTCCAACTTTTTAAATGCGCAACATTACTTTTCGGCGTGCTAACACAAAATGCACTCCGATCGCCATTTCCTTGTCCCACCACCGGCTTTTAATCGTAAACCCCAAGGTAACGAAATAGGGACTCCAAGCGGTAACAAGAGAAATTACCTCCCGGTGGCCAAATCTATACACGACACAATTCATACTGCCTAAAGATATAACTGGCCGTCACACTTACCTTCATGAAAAATTGAACGCTTCAAATTAGTCCCTTCTGAAGGAAAGGGTGGACCCTCAACTCCAAGATCGGGGTCCCCTAAGAACAAAATAAGAATTACCTACTCATTAAATTTAAGGCACATCTAAGTTATGTTAACAATAAAAGCAATGAACAAAAATATTTTTGTTTTTAATGTACTTACCTATCTTTTGAACAAGTACTTTCGGTTCTGAACCTTCGAGGGCTTTCAAAACCATTAATTGTCCACGAAAAAACATACCTACTATTGAAAAACAACATTCCACCTTTACACACTGATTTTAAGGTTATCTTGACCTATACGCTAATGAATAAAGGGGCCAAGTAACATTTTATTATTATTTCAATATGGATGAAGGTGCTATGTGACTTTGACTCCTTTATCCAGTATAGTTTGTGAATATGACGTTACATAACCCCATTATCAACTAAATATCTTATAAAATAGTTATACTTTCACAGCTTAGAAGGGTGCAAATGCTGCCTTTACACATAATCCTTCATCCATGACATAAAACGCAAAAAATCAAAAATGTCACATAGCCCCTTTTATCCACTTGTCCCTTCAAATGTAGGAACGTTACCTTTTAATAAATCATTCCTATGTAAGTAAGATTTTACAGGTATTTTTATTTTTTTGGTTTTTTGCATTTTTTTCACACAAAAACAAATACATAACCTTTTTTTGTTCTAATTCTTATTTGTGGCTATACAAGCAATACAAATAAGGTAATTCCCATGCGCAAAAATGCTGTAGACCGGTGTAATCTGTTCGAAAGTTATATTGATGCAGTTCAAAAGAGAAATAGGTCGGTAGGAACATTATCTCGAAAGTAAACTAACAGCTGTTCAATCACTAGCTTAAAGTCGAGATCATAGTTGAGAATGTCGGGTGATTGAAATGTTTGTTGCAGGTAAAGAAATCTGCCTTGTTTTTGTGCGTGGACCACCTTTGTCTGTTAGGTGAGTTTGTTGGACTTTCCTGTTTCCCGGCAGTATGTTGAACTGACGCCAGTGGCGACGGCGTGGTGGCGGATGGAGATATAGAAAAAGAGATAATCCAGAAGAGTGTTATCTGAGAGATGATAAACACTACAAACGTACACATGGTTGGGAAATGGGACGGTGGCGGCTACACATTTAGGTGCCGGAGGTACACAGGAAGAATTAATTTTATTTATTTATTATCCCTCTCTTGTTCTGGGCCTTCAATAGGCTTGCGCCCAATTACAGAGTGACCCGCATAATGCTTTTTAGAGGTTCCTCTGCAGAAGGTCTTAAGTTGTTCTATACTACTCCGGTATTTACCTTACGAATTAGGAAAACTGCAGGAAAACCTAATTCTGAGTAGCTGGCAGAATGCTCGAAACTGGCCTAAGGTAATTCCAACTCTGCCACAGATGAGAATTTCACCTCAACCCAGGTTCGAACACCCGGAGGGAATGGTGTGAAAGAGAGGATGGTGTTGGGAGCTATTTTTTTTCAGTTATTGTAAAGATCTGTATTTGGTCGGAGTAATGGAGGTTATTATCAGGGGACATTTGCGGCGTATGCCACAAGATTTGATGGCACGAGAACGAAATCCATGATTGTGAAATTAAGAAATTATGATGTAAGGAGTGGAGACCGCTACCACGTTTACGCAGGACGCAAAGGTTCTGTGGCTGAGGCAAGATTGGTCAATTGCCTGGATGACCTCCTAACGGTGCGGTGGTCGGGAAAATATGGATAAAGGTGAGGGCTACGGTAGGTAGGAAATGGGTTTGACGGAGGTAATGGGCAGCTTGGGGGAGTGGGGATGATTCACCGGAAACGGTGTGTCCGCGAATCTGGATTGGGGGGGGGGGGGCTGCTGGTGAGCTGGGATAGGGCATTGTGGGGACAGGTGGCCAATTTTTGTACACATGGAGCAGTACTTTGGTAAAGGATATGGAATGGTTCGCATGGAGAGTGCCTACTAAACATACAGACACCGTGTTGGAGACGATGCTCTAGGGTGGATTTACTGGTAGTAATGTTCTAATAGATACCAGACTACTGGCTAAATTAGATTGGATATCACCGTCGCAATTCAAGGATTCGAAAGGCGATCCTTCCATCAAAAGCAAAATATCATCACTGAGGGCGACTGTATTAGCGACGTCACCACAGTTTCCGACACCGAGATCGTGTGAACCGGAACTTGGGGCGCCTCGATCGAAGGATGAATGTTCCTCTCGCCTGACGCCTCGCATTGCCCTCTCTGCAACAAGTCTCAAGCATCCGTAACGGCTTCGAGTTCCTCGTAGCCGCCTGTTAACTCGGACGGGGTTAGAGGAGTAACATGGCGAACGAACTCGTCCATTAGCACATCTGCGAGAGAGAAACGCCAATAGACTACAATCGCTAATTAGCGAAAGTATCTAATGGGAACTCTGTCTAATTTTGCTAAATCACCTGATTAATTGCAGAGATTTTCTAGACTTATAGCTTCGTATAAAACTACAGTGCACAGGTTTAAATAGCGAGAAAGTAAGCTGTTCTTACGGTCGCTTGAAGCTGAATCGCTAGAAGCAGATCGAGGTTTTCTTTGTCAGATGCTTCTTCAGTTTATTCAATCTATGCTCTAAGTTAAAGGTCTCTCCTGCCGGAGTTTTCCTATACTAAAATACCACGAAAAGCGCTTAAAAACAAATAATTGTTGAGGTCCATCTTGATCTTGAGTTTATTCACAAAATGGGGTTAAACGTTAATGAAGATCCAAAACAACCAAATATTTAATTGTTGTACAAATTAAGCTTAAAAACAAGCTAAAAACTCGCTGATATCTCCGAACGATCGGCCCATCGACAGTTAATGAAACTCTAAGCTTGCTATTTATTAATCTACAAACAATTGATTCTAACGACACAGAAGATAACCCATAAAGTAGCAGTAGTTTATATTACAAGAGCGGAAAACGCCTTTTATCGTGCCGAGCGTTAATGCGCCCATAGTTAACGCAAGAGGTAATATACTGGAGGAGTGGGCTTCGGAGCTGGATCTGGCTGCCGTTAACAGAGGGAGTACGCCCACCTTCGAGCAAGGGGCGCGTAAGGCCATCATCGACGTGACTTTCGTTACTGATGCGCTGAAAGACAGAGTCAAGAGATGGGAGGTCCTCGAGGAGTCGTTAAGTGACCACCGCTACATCCTGTGGGAAATAGGGGCGAGAATTGCTTTACGGAGACCACGACAGGCGGCGAAAGAACCCGAAACGGGCTGGAACAGCAAGAAAATAAACCGAGCGGCTTTGGAGGAAATCCTGAAGAAGGCCGGGAGTGCAGAAAACTGGCAGGTACCTAAGTTAACTAGGTACTAGATACCTCCGGGTTCGAAACCACCAGTTTACTGGTGGAACGAGGAAATGGCAGCGCAAAGGGCAAACTGTGTGAGAATGAAAAGGCAAATTCAACACAAGAGACGAGGCGGCGGGGATACCTACGAAGAAAGCAGAAACCCGGGAGAAGAGAGAAGGAAGCTGAAAAATCTCATCAAGAACAGCAAGGAAGCAGCCTGGAGGGAAGTCTGCGACGAATTGGACCGCGACACATGGGGGAAAGGGTATTAGATCGTAGCTCGGAAGATCGGCAGAAGGCAGCCACTGATTATAACGGACGAAGAATACGTCGAGGAGTTAAAGAACTATTCCCGGAACACCGAGATCTGGTCTCAAATGCAACAGGCGACCCAGTGACGAGTGAGGAGGTACTGGTGGCGGCCGCGGGGCTTCCAATCAATAAAGCCCCCGGCCCAGATAGGATCCCCGCAGAAATCGTGAAGGCAGTAGCGAAGGCGAAGCCGGAGATCTGGGTACGGATCGGAACGAGGGCCATGGAGACGGGGATATACCCGAAGGCATGGAAGAATAGCCATCTGGTTATGATTCCTAAAGCCACAGGGGCGCTCAGGCCGATATGCCTGATCGACTTTGCCGGCAAAATATTGGAGAAGGTCCTCAAGGAGCGAATACTTAAACAGGTAGGAGAGAAACTATCCTCGGAACAGTATGGTTTTCGTAGAGGCAGATCCACAAGAGATGCGTTGTTGCGGATAGTGGGAGAGATACGCACAGCAAACAGCGGAACTTGGAGGACTCGGGAGATCGCAAAGATAGTCGATACGAGAGAGAGAAGGGCGAGCAAGACAGAGTATAAGCTAGAAGGGGAAAAAACACTAACAATGGCTAACATCCAGGTGGCGAACACCTGCCACCGAACTGTTCCCGGGCGCGAAGATAGCACATAGGCGATACCCGGCCGGGCTTATGTATCTTAGAGAGAGGAAAGGGTTTTAGTGGGTAAACCTTACCTAGATGGGAGTCCCACACACCCCCTGCTATATTGCCAAGCGGGGGAGCCTATAAAAGGTTTCCCGAACTTCAATAAAAAAAAAAAAGGTATTTGCAAAATTCCGGATTTCGCAATTTGCCGGTAACATTTAAAACGATTGCAATTGCAGCTTTATGGAATCCACTGACAGATGGCGCCAACTACAATTGAGGTATGCCAACGAATCTCGACCAATTAAAGCGGTGAGCCTAAAACAAAAATAACCACTACGTACTTACGAAAACAAACTGTTAAACATCTTATGGTAGGAATGCCCACATCATAATAATGTTATACATTTGACATATTACAAGACAATATGAACATTCATATATTTCTGTGTTATTAAAATGAATCATTCTTAATTTATTACTTTGGAATTGTTTACGATTATAGAATATTCATGAAAATAAAAAAAACATCACTAAATAAGACCGCTATACTTGTAATTGTTTTAGCTACGGGTCCTCGCAGAAATCATTTTGGCATAAAAATTTGACGTGAAATTCCAGTTTTCAAAGTATTAATACTATATAAGCTACAAAATATTTAAATTGTCCACTCTTTAGGGAGCAGGTAGACTGTAACATATTTTTCCTTTGTTGCGGTTCTGCTATTGTCTCTTATTAAATTTTATTTAGCTTACGCTAACTTTGTTGTGTGACCTCACACTGAAAAGAATCATTTCTGTTGTATGTATGCCGTCAGGCTACATTTACATTATTATCTTTTGTATAAAAATATTCGTACGATGTAACAAATTGCGTAAAGAGTTTATAATTTGTTAAAACATCACATAGAAAGCACTTTTATTACGAGTAACATTGGTTGCATGTAGAAAAATATATTCTTTTTACGTATTGCCGTTATAGTCTTGGTCTAACGGTGTGAAAATTGCATACACCGAAAGTTGTCAAAGGGAGTACGTTGCATTCGATATGCATCTCATTGAAACGAGAACTAGAATTTCTTAGGTTGCATGGATCTCGATTCCTATGGCTAATATATTATCAATAATGACCCGGTGGAGTAACTCAAAAAATACAAAATAACCTGCAGCCCATTAGAAGACAAGTTTATCAAAGGCTAAATTCGACATATTTCCATTACATATTATTCACGTATGATTTTAAGCCTAACTCACATATTAATCGATACATTTTTAGATTTGTAATATTAATTATGATGCCAATAAATTATTGATGCTTTATCAAAACACGAAAAACTCGTTTGGCATACTCCCAAGACGTGTAAAACCCAAAGGAATTTATTACGCCGCTTTAGATGTAAGCAAAAACTATCTTTTAATTAATGCCATGTAAGGGAGCTTCTTTTTAAACCATTAAAACTTATTAGCTTTAACTTGAAATATAAATCGCAAAATAAATACATGTTGGCGTGTCTTCGGTCAGAATTAAGACGTACAACTTGTTAAGACTTAAAACTTTGATAATACACAACAACGCTAATCGCCACTAACCATACAACGAGGGATTATTGATTCACTTCCTTATCCTTCGCCATTTGTTAAGGTTTAGGTTTGCATTTTTCATTCAAATCGAAGTTACAATTAAAACTCGTAGAAAATTAAGATTTATAACTGTGGGATTATTGCTCGTTACTGCGAAGTATTTAGGAAGTTATAAGTATAAAAACTTAACGAGCCATATAAATAAAGGAATTGATGCATAACCAAAGTATTGGATTGAGACATTACCAGTAGTAAATTATTGCCTTACATATATCAGTGAAATAGTTCTTTGGATCTATATTACACACCGACGCGATATAACAAATCTATTTAGTCCTAAGGGCGCCATAAAACTTCCCAGTTCTTCTTATTCAGAGAATCTTTGTGAAATCGTCTAATTTAAATTTTTCCTTTTTTTAAATAGCAATTACAACAAACGCGTCTACGAATTCAGGTATATTTCTCACTTAATAATTTTGGTTTTTATGAGGGTCGAGGATTTAGACGTATTAATTTAGTTGTGGTTAAACGGTTCGGTTTAATGCAGCAACATAAAACGGCGTAACTTTAGTGGCCATTATCACATATTTTATTTATTTCCCCAAATCAACTGTACCGGAATCTTTCGGTTTTCGAACGTTCGGTGATGAGTGGTGGTGGTGTATCCACGGCTGGTGTTAACTCTGAACCTTGGTCTAGCATGGAGTAATGGGCTATACTTAAATAATTAATTAGGACGGTGAATAGATACACTCTGGAAGACTGGAAATGCAAGGGTCCTTCTACGTTATCTTATCTTTGGCCCCCAATCACAGGGATGTATTACGGAGTCTAGTTTTCTTTGAGCTAGTTGAATCTGTCGGAAACCGCGGAGGATGATGACTATTGTGTTTGCGTCAGATCGAGTGACCTAAGCCCAAAACCAAGAGACCAATGCAGCACTATTTAACGTGAAGGCTGCTGTTTTTTTTTAACCTACCAGAATTGAAATTACGGATTTACAAGTGAATAGCCTGCGTTACAATTTTTCCTTACAAACTTGTTAAATCTAAGAAAACCACATTTACAGGAAATATAAACCAAAAACCTTATGAAAGACACATAGTTCCCTATTATAAAATACTGAAAGCAATACATTGCAAAAATGTATAAGAAGCCATTAACGACCCCTTTTAACATGTTAATGTTAAAGCTCTTCAATGAAGATTAACTGTTGTTTTAAATTGTGAATTTCTTTTTCAGAAAGATGTGTTTATTGTTTTTTTTTACTTTTAAAGAACACTTAGCGTTCCTTTGACTCTCTGTTTTTACTGTGTACTCTTTAAAGAAAGGAGTACATGGATCAAATGTATTGTACCGTAATTTAATTACGCCATTTGAAATTAACAATAAATTTATAAAAGTCTTGAAATGGATTGATTTATAACAGTTAAAATATTATTTATCTATATTAGTCTTCAACCTTTCTTAATCTCTTCAATTATCTCAAAATTTCTATTAGTCTAAAAAAGAATGTCCAATTTCCGAAATCTTATGATCTATAAACATACCCTTTTAATAAGATACTGATACAGATATTTCTGTGTAAACAAGGTCAGTTTGGAACGTTGAGATTTAGGTGCAGGCACTTGGGAAGATTAAACGCTCATTACAACTCATTTAATCAATTTCGTGGGATTATTTACGAATAAACACCAAACGATTTTGCGTATCTGCTTTGTTTATCTATTTCATTGTAAAAGAAAGAGTTTGTCTGAGAAATGTTAAGGTTATGACAAATTTTATCTCAATTCCTGTTATCAATTTGTTTTTTTAATGCATTTGTGACAGCTCTGACTTGAATTATTGGGTATTTCGTTATTTTGTAAAAGATTAATGTAATTATTTAGAGATAAGGTGACTTTAATTCTAAAAATTGTTTGCTTTTGTAGAAGATAAGATAATTCCGAGTCAAAATTCGCGTACATGACCAAAACACGCGCCCTGTCGCAAGTAGTTGATTAGCTTATCGAGTTACCAAGGGTCCTTAATTGGTTAAGAATTTTTCGAGTTGTTGGAAGAGGGAAGTCCGTTTAAATACTGGAGTACGTATTTAAGATGCCTTTAGTGCGACGGAGATTTGGGTAATTGGTGTATTCGATAATTTGAAGGACGGGGAGTTTTCTCTAACTTGTTGAAATTGACCGTTTTACTGTGTGGGAGATCACTCAGGGCGATCCTCGCTGTTAATATCTTCGTCGTGACTCAGTGACTTCTTTCTGATACGAGTTTCCTACCAAAATGGCGGCTTGTTAGCAGCAGACGGGAAGAAAATTTAGGGGTGCTAGCACCCGCCGGTAACGGTGAATTTAACCCAAGCGTACAAAACTTCTACGTCTAACAAGAATTGTGTAACGTAAAACGTGTCTGGAACGTGAACCCTAAAAGAAATCAAAGGTAACCCCTCTTTTTTGATCACATAAAATTTACCTACCTCCTCAATAAGAGGGCTAACCGTCGATGAAGCCATGGTTGTCGATGGAAATTACATTTCGACAAATTATAACCGAAATAGAGCGATCATTAGTTATTGCCTGTACCGCTCTTATGAAGCATGGTTTTAGTAATCACTTGCCGCAACGCATGTGACGCTGAACGGATACTAAACATAACCTCTAAATCTAATCCTCCTGTTACCTCCCGTTTGATTCATTTATTTCCACAACCATTTGTGTAAGTTATCTTCTCGTTTTACAAAACAGTCTTCCAATTTGCAACGAATAATTACAAGCAGAAAATATGCTGCTTTTGCAATCCTATTTCGCCTATGCATGGAGGAATTTCGAGAGGCATATCCTGACCTTGTTGTTGATTACGAGAACTTACGCCGCCACATTCTTCGTGTAGTTAAGCAATTTCACGATACAGGAAGTGTTGCTTGTGGAAAATCTCCTGGTCGCAGGCAATGATTAATGATCGCTCTGTATATCGAAAGTAAGGTACATGATAAATAAACGAAATGCAACATGGCGGTACTTACAACTAAAGGGAAGAACGCATATGATAACCTCCACTAGGAGCACAAGCAAAATCCCGTTCAAACTAATACTTCAGGATTCCCATATAGACAATAGTCGCATACCGTCTTATTGATTCAACCCACTATTAGTCGGGAATCTGGGAGTCAAAATTCGAACATGGTATGTGAACTCAAAGATATACATTTTGAAAAATACGTATCTTGTGCAGAATTAGATGCCGATTCTGAATCAAGAGGGCGCGATGGTCGCAGGGATTGCAAATAGCCAGAAAAAAATAATTTGTACAAAATTTCGCACTTCCCAAAAGTTAGAAATTTTACTTTTACATCGCATTTCCGAAGTTATTTGTGAATATTTTTCAAGAATTTGTCATCTCACAGAACAAAAAGAAAGTCAATGTTGCCTTTAACAACCACTCTGTAAACTGTTACAGCTGCATATGCGCGAGAAGTGTAATAACAATTTCAGTAGCGAGGTATTTTCGTTATTGTTGGAGATAGAGGTATACATATACGAGACCAAATATGTAAAATGAAACAAGGTAGTTTTTTTACTAAAACATTTTTTCAATCAGACAAACCGTTTAAGAAATATAATAGGTTAAACATTTTTGAAAATGTAACGCGGGCGCGCCAGAATAGCAATACTACCGGCTGTCGCATAAATCCGTCTACGACCTACATCTACACAAAATCTCGATCATATCCGTCTGTCTGTCGGTCTGTGTGTCTATACTCTTATTTCCGGCTGAACGGCGGAATCGATTGGAACCAAATTTGGTATACATATTCTTAGATATAAAATAGAGAGCTATAAAGCTTTTAGGCAGAATCGCGCACGCTAAAGTGTGTCATAGTTATAAACTAAAATATTGCAAAACAGATATCAGAAACGTACCACCCACGGAAGATTCTTTCCATACCCATTTATTAAGAGCAGTTTATCAGTTGATTGTTTGGAAAACGGTGAGTCTTGTTAATCGTGTGCTTACAGATCCGTTCAACTTTGGTTGGTTACGTATGGATCATATGTTAATCCCAACACTTATAACAATTAGCATCCGCCCAAATCCATTACGTGAGAGTGTATATTGTAAATGTAAAAATGTAAGTAATTGTATTGGAAACTGTAGTTGAGCTAAAGTAGGTTTACCATGTATTATTGGTTGTTATTGTAAGGGTCGATGCCGCAGTTTGCATTAAGTCTAGGTGGTACGAAAATACTGTAGCGAACGTTCCATAAATTTCGATAGACATCGAGGCCCCATGAAGGAAGAGTCATCAGCGATAAAGAACGAAAACGGATGTGACGTACCTAACCTAACTACAGTCCAAGAGTACGTAACGTACTCTTTGATACAACAGACTAGGGATGTAACGGAGCTTCGGTTCCGATTCCGTAAGAGCGGAACTTCCGATTGATTTTGCACTTTCGATTCCGATTTCGGTTCCGACAAATTTTAATTGAATGTTATATCGGAGGTTTATGGACAGGCTCGGTGCGGCCACAATCAGTGCGTTCGCGTACAAATACGTTTATACTTGTCGCGCGGAGAAACCTTCCTCATCTCGTGCCTTCTGTTGATTATCTTTTCACTTGTTCTGTTCCTCGAGTATAATTTGCTTCTTTTCGAGTTACTTAATTTGTTCTATTTACATATTAGTATTGTAATCTAAGAGGTGACATGTCTCTTCTTTAAGGTTCCGCTTCCGGTTCCGATTCTGATTTCGGTTCCGATAAACCAAATTTAAAAACTCCGCTTCCGAATTCGGTTCCGATGTAACCACTTCCGTTACATCCCTACAACAAACCATGGGTGCGGGACTGCGACTGAGACGGGCTTATGCGAAAGCGTGCGTGTTAATAAAGGCCGGCAACGGTAGATGTTGACCGACAGACAGAGCGAGATGATCGAGAGTTTGTGTAAATGTGGTCGTAGACAGATTTATGCGACAGCGGGCGTGTTTAAGCGAGTATCGGCAGTATTGCTATTCTGGCACGCCCGCGTTACATTTTCAAAAATGTTTAACCTATTATATTTCTTAAACGGTTTGTCTGATTGAAAAAATGTTTTAGTAAAAAAACTACCTGGTTTCATTTTACATATTTGGTCTCGTATATATATACCTCTATCTCCAATAATAACGAAAATACCTCGCTACTGAAATTTTTATTACACTTCGCGCGCATATACAGCTTTAACAGTTTACAGAGTGGTTGTTAAAGGCAACATTGACTTTCTTTTTGTTCTGTGAGACGGCGAATATAATGAGCTTTCGAATGGTGCACACATTTTTGAAAAATATTCATAAATAACTTCGGAAATGCGATGTAAAGGTAAAATTTCTTTTGGGCAGTGCGAAATTTTGTACAAATTATTTTTTTCTAGCTATTTGCAATCCCTGCGACTATCGCACCCTCTTGATTCAGAATCGGCATCTAATTCTGCACAAGATACGTATTTTTCAAAATGTATATCTTCGAGTGCAGGTGGCAGTATTTTAGAAGCGGCTTTTTGATACCCAGATTCGTGACTATATGGATATTGACATAAAGGCAATAGCAAATAGCAATGAACATTTGAAGGTACGAAAGATCATTAATCGTTGGGTCCCGCACTTAACAGATGCTCAAAAATAAGGACGCGTCAAATAATGTAAATGGTTCAGGATCAAATTTACCACTTAAACAAACTTGACTTTTAGTCCTACTAACCCGGTCGCACAGTGTTGCGCTTATTCCTTCGGATTTAATGGAAATGTGGCACTACACCCAATTGGTTACCACGATTTGTTTATCGGAAGTTATCGATAAAATAAAATAAAAACCTACTGAAATAGGCGAATTATTCTTCATTATGGCAACGTCAGCTCTCACGCAAACTGATTATTTTTAATCTAGTTAAACTGTCGATTTATTGACCCATTGCCCGTATTCTCCTGATTTATTACCGTGCGATTCTTTCTATTAGCAAACATCAAAAATACAATACGTTGTGAAAGATTTTAGTCGCCTTATTGTAGAGTGGAAGAACACTTGACAAATTGTCATTACTAAATTGTGTATCTATTTTTTCAAATCGTTTCCCGAAACTTTTTCGACATAGACGGAGAAAAAGTTTGCTTAAATTGACGACTTCCATTTGTTTGGCTATCGATCATGTAACAATTTCAATATACCCGAAAGTAAAATTCTGTTGGATTTTAACCAACTTGTTACATTTTACTTCAACAAACTATTTCTCTAAAATAAAAAGTAGTACAGAAATTCAATGAAGAACTAAAGTAAACATGTTGGGCAAACAATTAATTATGTAATTCCATTAAACAACAAATTTATATTGTACTTCTTTATCTTAAATCAAACAATATAGTTATCTCGCGTATGACTAATAATAATAGCTAAATAAAAGCACATAGGAGAAGAAACCTAGGAAATTCTGGGCCGGCCGACGTATTGGATTAACTATATCCAAAAAGTAATTAATTGTGCGGCCTGCCGAGGTCGTAAAAATCTGTAATTGGTCTTAAAATTCAAATTAATTAAGAGCGCTTCTTTTGAGACGCCCCACGACTTAATCTGATGCCGTTCACTGCAACGCATTTATTTAGGTACTGTTAATTGCACTTACTTAATTGGTCGGATTGAAATTTCTAAAGTCGGTAGTCCAATAAGGCTCTTTGTTAATTGCAATTCCTCAGGGCGGCATAAAGGTCCCTTATCAACACAATAATATACGGCAACGGTTGAAGATTAAATTGGTTCAAACTTCGAATGGCAAAATCGTACAATCGCACAATATAATTAAATCATCCAATGCGAGATAAATGTGTAGACTCGATCACAAAATTACTTTGAGAATTACAACATATCCGGTTAATCGTCATAAATATAATATTCAAAATCTTGCAGTCATTGAATTTTTAGTGATGAAGACAAGTACAATGCACCAATAAGAATTCGTCACGCACGACACCGAAAATGAACAATACAGTGATCCTTAAACAATTTATAGTTTAAATCTACATGAGAAAATCAAAATGTTACAATTTCTTCGGGAATGACTTTACTTCTGTATGTTTAAAAATCAAAGGAAATTAATGTTTGTGTGTAGGAGGTGAAAAGAGAGGACTTTGTATTTGTTTACTTCTAGTACCTAGTTTCCATTAATTCATTATCCCATTTTAATTAGGTATTATGGAAAATTTGTATTTATTGACTATTGACAACCAAGGACTAAAAATTTTGTCCAACTCAAAAATTGAAATAAACTACCTCAAGTATTAAACTTCATCAGTTATTAAATATAGTCATTCGGATATTGACGATGCTCTCCGTTTTATACGCCATATGGTACGCTAAACAGTCAGTTGTATACTAATATAAGCTGAGACTTACTTACAGTTGTTTGGTATTTAAGTCGAGTTTTCCTACAAATTAATTTTTAACATGCCTTCCTATTTATTATTTAGAAATAATTTAACATAATAAATGATGCCGTTTTACGTGAAACACAACGGCCCAATCCATTAACTAGGCAATTCTACGATCGCACATAAAATATGCAGCCGGCCTAATTTAGTTTAGACATCGCGCGCAATCAAATACTAATGAAATAACATAAAATTGAATAACTTAATTTAACCAGTGTCTTCTTTACAAATGCCTGTACCTGTTAACTGAAATGTATTGTAAAAATAAACTTAAGATCAATAAATTATTACAAATATATTCATAAATTAATGGATACATATATACAACGATATTGTACATGAAAATATATCATAAAAGTATCAATAAAATAAAATTTATTCTACATAATTATCTAACTTTACTTTTAAGATTTATGGCTGGTAACATTGGAAATACAAATTGGAATGTAGGGATCTCGCCAGCGGGAGACATTAAGATATGTTTAAAGTTTAAGTATATATTATAGGTATTATAGGAGCTACAATAATGAACATAATTTACCCGTGGAAATTAAATTTTACTGTAAATGATCATGTAATATTCTCGTTAATTATATTTGAGATGGTGCATCTTTACGGGCGGCTGTAATCGTATGTAGAACCCGTGTAGTTAGTGTTATGAAAATCTAAAGCAGCTCGACTTACATGTTAACTCAATTTCAATTACTTAATGATCCCAATTTCAGGATAATGTATTTACGAAGCCGGTTAATTACATAGAAATATAAGATCCAGGATTGTGAAGATCTGGGTACTTTACTACGCTATCTAACTTTCATTCAATTCTGCATTATTTGCCTTTCGAATATACTTTGTGGACATAGTGTACGACAACAACACTAATGGCTATTTCTCTTGCGAGTACGAGAGCAATAATATCGTAACTCCAGATCACTTATTACCCTTCAATTATGAGTGAGTAATCGATAAAAGTAACCGAACTTAATTCATGAAAGCTGTGTTAAGGTTGAGAAGGGGTTTATTCATTTTGGGAAATGTTGAGAGGAGGGATTTAAGGCCGGTTTTTCATGTTTCATTTAAACTGATCTGATAGATATTCTGCTAAAAATGAACGGCGTTTAAAAAAAAATTTACTCATGAAACCAGAAACTTAATTTAAATATGAGGGGAAGGGCGTGCAAAATGTTGGGGTTTAATTGCGTTAGATAACTGTTTGCGTCTAATTTTGTTTTTTAAAGATACTGTAATACATTGTATTTCATTCGTTCACCACTGATAGCTGAAGTTGACAGTTTGTCAGATTCTGTTATTAAAAGAAGATTGTGTCACTTTCACAGTTGTCTATTTCAGAAGACTTCATTACATTAGCCATTACACTAATTTTAAACGTTGTTCGAAAAATACATACTGTGGGGTTTACATTATAACCTCTTTGCCTGTATTGTGCAAACAAGTTTTGAATAACATCCTGGTTGACACGATTTGTTAATAAAAAAGGAAAACCTACATCCTTTTGCTGATTGTACAATGATAGGACACATTCCTACAAATGATGCTGACTGAGCGACTTTTGGTGTGTTTTTAAATAAATATTTCTACTATTCATCCCATTAAGTTTCTTCTAATATTGGGCGAACTCTTTTTGGCAGAGAGGGATGTATGGGGGTGGACAGGCTCGGTTCTGAAGTCACATTCCAATTCTGAAGCAAAAGCTGCAGAGCGGCTCCAGCAAATCGTTCATTATCATCGTCATCTGCTTGGAAGAATCCTGCTATCACCTCCAAGGCGTTCTCTAGTTTCTTCTGGTTCTCTCTCCTGGCAACCTTTTCGTAATACTCTTGTAGTACTCCTGGATACTTTCCTTTTGATCCTGTTCTTATTTTTCAAGCTTAGAAATATTGCTATTTTTTTAGGAACTTGGGCTATCGTATTATGATCTAACTGCTATTTGTCACTTTACCTAAACGCATTTGGAGAATAAATATAACCACAAAAGACAGACTGCTATATGTTTGGGTATTAGGAAGGATAATGCTGACACGGTTTTCTAGAAAATCTACATCTGAAATCTTCGTATTAACCAACTCGTCGTCGTTCTACATGCACCACATATTCCGATTATAAGAACAATCTAAAAAAAGTTTAAAAGTTATGTGGTAATTTACAATTAGGGGAAGGTGGGGGAATACCGCGCACCTAAGGAAAATTGTTAATTACACCCACAAAAAGAAGGTTTAAAAAACTGATACTGACGTTTCATATTAAGCATTGCATAAAGGTCGTATGGGAAATTTTTTAAACATTTTTATCTTTTTCGATCTCTGAGAAATATTTTTATTTTCAAGATATTGCACTTGCGCGGTATTGCCCACCCTGCGGGGTAATTCCGCGCGGAGAGTGGGGTAATACAGCGCAATAAAACAATTAGAACAACTGATGTATTTATGTCTTTAATGAATTAAAAAATAAACTTACAAACCATTAGTAGGTATCTCCATTTGAAATTCAAAATTCTAATACTCTCTTTCCTCTACGTTTATAACAAAAGTCGCAGGTAAAGTCTTCCGCCGTATCCCAACCGCTACATTCCTGGTGCGCCCATCTTCCACATACCACGCATCTGGTTACGCCCAAATTCTCCACAAA
Source organism: Photinus pyralis (assembly GCF_008802855.1). Taxonomy (NCBI): domain Eukaryota; kingdom Metazoa; phylum Arthropoda; class Insecta; order Coleoptera; family Lampyridae; genus Photinus; species Photinus pyralis. The sequence continues at coordinate 68,613,451 of NW_022170249.1, forward strand.
TTAAACACTCATTTTCATCATACATATTTTCATCGTCAAGCTCCACATCATCATCATCAACAACGTCTAACATATCAGTGTCCGACTCTTCAGTCTCGGTATCACTTTCCATCACTTTTTTAGGTCTGTGTAACTTTCTTTGGCTTAAGCTTGCTTGCTTCTTTTTTTCCAGCTGCTTTTGCTGCTTTTGATTCTCTCTTTTTTTGATCTTCAAGGAGTTGAACCTTTATAGGAGTACTTGTTAGAATTTGCGAATGCTGTTTTTTAGGACCACCTTTTTTAATATTTCTACGGACTTTTTTTGGAATAGGTGCTATATTTTCAATGCTCACAAATGCTGCACTTAGGTTTTTTTCACAATTTGTACCTGTTGATGTACTTGGTTGTGTATCTTTTCTTTCTGAATTTGATGGTACACTGGTCATTGTGTCTTCAATTGATGTTACATTGACTTCTGTTACTTGAGGATTTTTTTGAACGTCACTTTCGTCTAGGTTACATGCGATAGAAATGTTACGATGCTGCTCAGCTGGGGCAAAATCATCAGCTGTAAATCTATCCACATTTAAAGGGAAGATTCCGGTACAGCGAAAGCCAGATTCCGCCTTTTCCATCGTTGCCACTCTGACATATGCTTTATTAAATAAATTAGCTAGCTCAGACATGTTTATTTTTTCATGACCTGTCAGCTTTAGGTGGAGATCACATTCCCGGTAATAGTTATTTACATATGAGTATGATAAATCAAGGTTTACGTTAACGAGTGAGATGTTTACTGCCGAAGCGTAGCTGAGGCAGGAATTTCGAAACGAGTAACGTTAACTGATTTAACATACAAATGATGTAAAACATTTTATTTCATACTGCTCTTTTTTCTATTAAAATGCCATACAATTTTTGATTGGAACGTGTACGCGTTCAATTGAAAGCAAAAGTCGATCACTTGATTTGTTTGATCTGACAGTAGTTTGACACATTAATACATAGGTTTAGATGGATGTCAATTGATGTTGCTGCGCAACATTTCCAGTCTGGTAAAAATTTTCAGTCTGGTAAAATACGATTTACCAGACTCAAATCAGTCTGGGAAAGCGGCGATTACTAGATAGTATGAAATAAAATGCATTTTTCAGTGGACTGTAAAAGGACACATCTAATGGTTGCGTTCTATGGGATGTGTGAGGGGGAATCGACACGACATGAATGTGGTTCTTTTTGCAAAAATCGTGCATGGCTATAGAAATGTGACTCCCATGATTGTCACACACTAACAAAACTGGATCATCCAAAGATGGTTTTGCATGTTTCTTAAAGTGCTCCAGCCAGGTGAGAAACAAATCTTGATTAATCCACCCATTGTCTGAGCAGTGATAAATGGCACCTACTGGCCCCCCTGTTTCCAAACTAGCACTCATACGCTTACGAGGATAGATGAACATTGGTGGTATATATCCGCCAGCCGCATTCATACAGCACATAACTGTAACATTTCTACCTCGCTCGCCAGAGGTGGCAACTCCAACCTGCTTTGACCCTCGAGCAGCATAAATTTTACCACTTTTATTAGGTACATTGCTGATTCCCGTTTCATCGCAGTTATACACCCTGTTTGCGGCAAAATGGAATTTAGAGTAAATTTGTTCTAGATGAGAAAAAAATCGTTTTACTTCATCAGCATTAAAAGAAGTAATGCGATTAATACTGGTGCCCTCAGGTTGCCGAAGACTTATTTTAGGGTTCCTCTTAATAAAAAGGTACAGCCAATCCTTGCCAGCCAATTGTTTTTGATTATTAAAATTATGCTTTATATTATTTTTTACAGCAAAATCAAAAGCAATTTTTCTAAGGCTCATGGGCGTTACACCATAAAAAAGGTTTGCTAGTTTTATCACATGATTTACTATTTCTTGCTCTTGTTGGGGAGTAAATATACCTTTTCTGCCTAAACTTACGCTGGGAGATGCTAGTTTCATCTGATCACGTAGCGTGGATTCGGGAATGTTGAAGTCTCGTCCAGCTTTGCGAATTGACGATCCTCCGTTAATTGCCTCTAGGGCCTTTTTAAGGCTGTCGGAGCTCCAAGACTTCCTTTCAGTTTTTCGTACATAGTTTCGTGCCATCTAAGTACCAATAATAATTAAAAAAGATGTGTAGATAAAAAGATACTATTTTGCTATAAGAAACAATGCGGGGTAAAACCGCGCACAAATTTACATCATGCGCGGTATTACCCCACCGGTACATACTGTAAAAATTGACGGATATAAAAAAAAGTAAACAATCAAATGACATGAGGTAAGGTGCAAATGGAAGCCCAAAAGATGAAGTATTCAGGTAAATTAACCTAGTCTGTGTAAGTAAAAAAAATTGACTTACTTTGCTTATTTTAGGGACGCACAATATTAGAGAAAATACACGCTTCACGTGTTAAACCCAACTGGTGAGTAATGAGCCATTTTGGCGGGAACTGCTATAATGTATGTTAGTTGACATGTTATTCGTTAGATGTCTATGCATGGATATCTGTAGATTTATTCACCAGTGGGTTGTAACATTGATGCGCGGTATTCCCCCACATTCCCCTAATGCACTAATGCAAATTAATTGTATTTTTACTTTGTAAGGTAAACATTCCACAGAGACCTCTTTTAGAAACCTATCAATCTGCTCTTTCGTTAAGACTTCTAATTTCTTAGGTTTGTAGCGGCCATTGTTTTTAATAAAGGCGATCAACTTGTAAAATTTTGTAATGGTAACCTTTTCATTAAAGTGTAATGTTGATCGCAGCATTGAGTAGGTCGCCCACAAGGTGGAGGGCTTCTTCTCCTTGACCAGCTCATTAAAGTTGGCAAGTAAAACAATTTCAAAGCCTATATACACCCATTCCTGCACACCCCTTTATAAAAGTAAAAAATTTGCTTGTAACGTTTCTTGCTTTTTTCTGGGAGTAATTTTTTACTGCACTTTCCGCAATTTTCCTTATTTCAGGGGGTGTAGAATGAAATTCGCTATCGGGTATTTTAAGATTCAATTTCCAAACTTTGGATAATAGATATTGATTAGAGCAAAACTTAAACAAAATAAATATCGGTTGACGGACCTTCCTAAATTTTGTGCTGTCAGAAAGAAATAAAAAAACACAATTCTAAATTGAAATATGTACAAGTATTTTGATTTTTCCGTCTTTGTCGAGCTTTTGCCTCCCCCAGAATCCTTGAGACTGATCGGTTGTCCGATGTGGGATTCCGGATTTAACCTACCCACCTGGGGTACATTTCCTTTATTTAAGTTCGGCATTCCTAGGGGTAATTTTGGCCATAAATCACCACGCTGGCCAGACGGGTTGGTGAGTTACGGACCTCAGCCGCCCACTCTGATTCAGTCGCCGCTGCTTGTTTTGGTCCACCCCGAGTATTTCATTTCCCCGGTACCACCTATATCTGGGAGGCTTTCCCCTATCCGCCACCTGGGGAGGCGCTCGATAGGGGACCAGCAACCCCGCACGGGATGTATATGTATAAGTAATTTGAATAAATTTAGTGGCGGCGAATTAATCTTTTTTGGTTGTTCGGGTGTATGGGACTTACATGGTGTTAATTAATTGAGTGCCGATAATACAGGGTGTGATTCCGGGTGACCAAGGAGAAAAGTTTATATCAACATATGCCCTAAATCTCTTAGTTTTTGAGCTACAGGGTGTTAAAATTTTAAGAAAAAAGTGAGTTTTATATCATAATTTATCACTCTTAAGATATTTTTATAACATTTTATACACACCTTTTCATCAAGGAGCATTTTTTGACGTAACAAATTTTTTTTAATTTTCACCAGTGACGTCCGTACGGGGTTTGAACTGACAATTTTATTTATTAAGTTTAAGACAATCCAATAATATCTTATTCTGCGAATAGGTGTAATTGTAGAACCGGGCCTTAATCCCCAAGATGAGTGTGGATTAGACATCAAATGTTTCTTTGTAAAATTTGAGAACTATTTCATGCTAAAGTCACACTTGAAAAGGGCAGAAAAATTGGTATCTGGTGAAAATTCAAGATACGAAATCCCTTTTGGTTGGTGAATCCCTAAAGTTTTCTAATTAGATATGGAAAACAATCGAAATATTTCATGTATACGAATTACATCTCTACTTTATTGAAATCTTGGCAAGTATTTCAGTCTTCGCCTCGAAAACGGCCTTCTGGACTCAACATGTGCATAACGCACTTAACTATCTGGCGGGGAAAATACAAAAATTTAAAAATCCCCAACTTTTGAATGTAATCGAACTAATAAATTAATTATCGGAGTAACAAAAGTAATTGTAAACAAGATCTGGTCTCTTCGGTAAAGACAATAACAAAGTACGTAGTGTCAGGTATAACGGAGCGATATACAATATCGTTAACCTTCAAGATTTCGTAATATAGTTGCGGTTACAGGTAAACTCAGCTGTTTGGTAGAATTGAAGCAGAATTTCCGCAGCCGGTAATGTAGAAACATCCACGCGTCGTTCTTCACTCATTAAAACGGCGGTGGACCTTCACAAATGAATTTTTATTGTGCAATATTGAGAAAATCCACGGAGAAATGCGGGACACGGATAGCTAAAATAACAAATTCAACAAAACACAACAGGAAATATATATATATATATATATATATATATATATATATAAAATAACAAATTTATATATATATATATATATATATATATATATATATATATATATATAGGAAAGACTATTTCGAAAACTGTAATATTGGCATAATTTAAATCAAATTTGGTGCAGACAATTATAAAACCATCGCTTTGATATATAAAACCTGCAAACTTTGCATGATTAAATATTCGCTATTCACGCCTCGTTTATAATGTGCAAAACAAAAAAACACGAGCGCAGTAATTACTTGCTAGAAGAAAGGACTTGGCAATTACATTGTAAAGCCACAGCTTATAATTTTCATACAAAACGTAGTATTTACTTCCATTTTTTAACCGATTTCTATTTAAATTTGGATAACAAGCCTTTTCCCATTTTAAAGCTGCCAACATAAAAGATAATCAGCGGCATTGTAATGTAATTATTGGGCATGAAACTACCCTAAGGCCAATCGAATGCCTCCATAATTATCACCTTTCGTCAACACATATACTCAAAATTCGGCAGCTAGTTTTATTTTATATCCTCTGGCCGATAGATTTTTATAAATTGGTAGAAATTCCATTCGTACAATAAAAGGGGTGGTTTTGAACATGTGTTGAATAACAAATGCGTTCGGTAGGTTAATTGGCAATTAGTCGATTGCCTTTTACAATTTTTAGTTTAATTATTTGCTGTAGATTATAATATGGCGCAAAGCTAGACTGGATTTTACCCATTATGGAAAAAACTATGTTACGCTTACTTACGATAATCCTAATTAATTATGATAATTACACGGTAGAATGTGCCGTATTAATTTTTATTTGTATCTTTAGCCGAGTTTTAGCGGAGGCAATTATTTCTCGAAGAATTTCCTGAATGTATTTAATATCAGTGACCGTTCTTTCATGCAAGTTGTAATGTAATAAGGGCAACAGTCAGGCGAGTTCAAATAATAGAGGCTTAATTTGTTTACGTACAGTTAATAATTAAAAGTCAAATTATACAGTAATTGATCCCTCCCGAAATCAGGAGTTCCGGTTTATGCACGTGTCCACTTATTACAAAAGCGGATTGAGCTCCGTGAGTTAATTGCAGCTAATTACTTAAGGAATGTTATCGACCGCTTTACTAGTAAAACTTTAGGTCCAAACAAATGACGAAATAATATTTTTTAGCACCAAGCAGTTTACTTATCTACTCTCCTATGCTACTTGCAGGCCAACAAGACAACCTTTAAAATCAAAATGGTTAGTTAAGAAATTAAAACCTTAAGTGCAATAGTTACCCTCAATTGGTACCCAAAATCTAATTTTGAGACTAGATGTCAGTTTTTTTTGTTAAAAACTTTTTTGAGATTTAATAAGCTTTGGGTTGTCGAACCATAATCAAACTTTCTCTTCTCTCAGTGAGAGTTCCTATTGACTGCTCTGAGATAATGAAATTTCAAATTGTACTTAATTCGTAATAAAGGGATAATTAAACAAAGGTCTTGAAACTTTGTTAAGTAAATACTAAGCGTTGGGGTTTCGCCGCTTGCATAAAAGTTATAAACTTCATTTGTCATGCGGCATATATACGAATGACATGAAATAAAGCAGTAAAAAAAATGTGTACAATTAGTAGTGCAATCCGCGATTCTAATAAGCTTAAAACAAGCGAAAGCACCGAGCATCCGTCCCTTTCGATGTACACCTAAAAACAAGAAGCACTTAGTTAGCAAACCGCGACTTCTGAGTTTACTATTTATTTGAGTTAACAGGGGTAGCGCAGTACATGATACAAATTAATTTAAAAGTGGCGGTAACATGTGTTGAACACAACTTTGCCAAAGTTTCGAACGTAATTAACCGTTTTCCTGTTAACAAATACGTACAGCCTGGAACACGTACGGCGGATACTAATAGCGTTTCTTGTAAATTTTCTGATAAATCTATGATTTTCGAACTCTCGAGTTTGTATTTTCGCCCAACTGAGGCTGTTCATTAAACCAAACCAAATTAAACCATAAAAATTGCAACATTGGAAAATATATACTTCAAATTGGATGGCCGTAATTAAGAGAATTTGAACAAAATGCAAAGTTTTTGAACCATAGCTTAATGGCATAATGAACTTTTGCAATATCCTGAAGTTAATGCCACAACACAGGTTTGTTTTATGTCATTCCGAACGAGTCGTAAAACAGAAGCTGGCCGAGATAAAAATTTACACTTCCTGAAGTAAACGTCTCAAGGGTGGTCTTTGAATTCAGAAAACATAAAAAGCAAGTGACATTGCAATTTTCGCAAAAATCCGTGCAATTTTTTCCTTTCCTTTTATTTGTAAACATAACTTAAAAGGGACAGTATTATAATTTAGTGTGCGAACGTGATACTATTATTTATGACAAGTATTTGAAATTTATAATTTTATTCGTTTTCTGTCTCGCATGAAAATTTTCTTCCGGGGTTATGTGACGTAAAGAATAATGCATGTATATTATGCTATTATCATCGTCCCTAATCGTTTTACTGAAAACGCATCCATAAACCTATAATCGAAAACTTATTGCATTTGTTTATCACCTTTCAAGGTAATTATTAGCCAGGTAAGTGAGTTTTTACTGGCGATAGGAGAAGTTGAGTCATCTAGAGCCAGTAAAAACTATTACCTGGCGTATAATGTACAATATTTTATTTGTTACTCATTTATAAACAATAGTAAACGTAAATAATTAGTTCTAAAATTGATCTTGAAGAAATGTCTAAAATATCATGTTATCCATGTAACAGAGACTTCGCATTAATTCTGGCCAATGAAATTACTAGATTACTAACTTGTAAAATTTTTACAGGTCAGCTGTCAGTTTTACAAGTCAGTAGCGTTTAAACATGCCGTTTACCCGTTTGCGTTTTGTCTTGTTAATCAACGTTTACAACTGAGTAACAAATAAAATTGTTTCCATTGAAACGTGTATAGTGCTTGCCCCTAAATGTTGAATTAATTTGAACGTTCAAATAGTTCCGATAAAAAAGGAATTATAATATGCAATAATAAAAATATAATAATTCATTTTCCCTCTCTGCCTTTGGGGGGAAAATTGATCCATTCCCGGTGGTGGTATAGGGCGGTATGAGAGGCGAGGTGTCCAATCACCTCCTTGAGAATCATATTTACCCCAGCCCTATATAGTTTCCGGTTCCTATAATGATACAATTCCTCAATTTTTCCCCCACACGCTGACAGCCCCACAATAATGAACACGTTGACGAACTTGGAAAAACAGTAATTGCTCAGGGGTTGGATTGTCAGCAGAGCCAGCAAGGAGGGAGGCGGAGCGCATGAGTACAGATTCTTCTTCGTCAAGCTCTTCAGTATGAGAAGACGATATGTAAAACTATACTGCTTTTACAGTAGCTACCGAAATACAGACACGTGAGTGGATTAATAAAATCAATCAATAAATTGTTTCCAACAACTTGGAACAGCGATCATTCTGTTGTCCAAAGTGTCCTCCCACTGTTGGTGTGACACCGTTGTTTTTTGGCCTTGAACGAAACTCATAACTTTGTCCAAAAACATTTAAGCCAGTTTAATATCTTAACCAATCTGGATTCAGACCAAAGTATACTTGTGCTACGGCTCTTATGAATGTTGTGGCCGGTATCGTAAGAGCCACAGAAAACAAGCTCTTGACCCTGTGCGTCAACTTTTATACTGGACCCACCACCATACATGATGGACCCGTCACTTTAGCATCATCGATGATTGCTGGAGAAATTTGTTATTGGCGTTGGGGTTCGAACCCACGATACCTAAAATAAAAGGCTAAAACGCGTAACCCTTTGAGCTATGGAGACTTTAACAATTTTATAGTTGGTAGTAGTAGTAGGTTGAAATCAACTTGACCATTAATTTTAAAATACCCTGTAGAAGGGCGATCAGAATTTAAATCATTCGCATGTAGCGTCACGTCAGTGTTGTTGATTTTGGAAGATTTTTGAAATTCAAGTTAACGGAGCCATAGGTATAGGGCGCTAAAGAAAAGCAGTCAAACGTCAAAAATTTTCAATAACTTGAAAACCTTTGATGCTAGGTATAGGGAAATGTGGTATCAAACTACGTAGATTTTCAAGTAGATTTAGAAAATGCAATAAAATATACGGTGTTCTGTTTAAAATAAGAAAGTTGATATCCATATCCGGTAAAACCAGAAGTGAAGTTATGATAATATGCGCGTCGTGCCCTTAAACCCGATGCACGTGCTTTAAAGACTTGATTATACACGCGTTTCTTAATATACTATGATAAAAGAAAAATCCTACCTAGTGCGCCGAATTTCGGGTTGTGATCTCTCAAAGTGACAGCAACGTGACAGTTCTCATGTGTGGTTAATAACCACATTCAAAAGCTGCCGAGAAAGCCTACTGTAGAAGTGAAAAAACGGTTAATAATCATGCCATCATAGGTTAGTGGTGAAAAATAGTATATTAAGACACAAGTGTACATATAATCAAGTCTTTAAAGCACGCGTAACCAGTTGCAAGTGCTTTAAAGACCAATTATACACGTGTATCTTATAGTATTTCTTATTATACCTGCAGTATAATTTAAAAATAGGAAATACAATGAAATCATATTGACGTTATACTCGAATACATGTCTAATTAAGTGGGCTGGGTGTTCGTAATTTCACGATTGCCATGGAAATGTCACTTGACGTTTGCTTATAAAAATCATCGTCTTTGTGAATAAAACGATTTCCGTTGAAAAAGATAATACGCCGTCCATTAAATCGCTTGTTGTAAAATCTAAACAAACGTTGGTGGGTGTAAAATCCAAATCCAGTAAAGCCTATTATAAAGAATATGAAAAGTTGTTTCCATGGATGAATAGGAAGTTACTTACGAATAAAGTCTTAAATGCATCGATAATGCTGGCATATATGAAGGAAATGTCAAAGGTATTTAAATCTTCTATCTTTTGGTGCATTCATTCAAAACTTCAAACAATGCTGCGATTAAAAAGTGGAACAGATTTGTAAGCATACCCTAAATTACGCGCGGTTATTTTTACAGAAAGCGACCTAAGAGGATTTTATTTCAACCCCAGATGACAGTTTCAAGTCATACCTGAAGTATCAGTATTAGCAACTTTAAAGCACGTGTGTTTTAAATGTCTTTTTTCGCTCGCATTTGAGTGTTTAAAACGGAGATTGTGATTCAGGTATAATAAAATAGTTATTTATATAACAAGAGCGCGAAGTTCAATTTCGCGCATTGAGACTGAAGGTATTTTGACGAGGCGAAGCCGAGTTAAAATATCAGTCAAATGCGCGAAATAACTTCGCGCTAGCGTTATATACAATATTTTTTCTACAACTGAACCGATTGTTAATTAAATTTGCTGTTTAAGTTCAACTTTGTCACGTGCGCGAAATACTTTTTTTCACTGTTGACGATTTCGTGCACGTTGTCAAGGGCAACCTTACTTATTAATTAACCGTTTAAAAATCTAGTACTTCGTGCTTCAAAATTCGTCAGAAAATGACAGGTTTTTTTGACAGTTGTAGAAAAAAGAAATAGAATTTTTTTCGAATTCAAAATTGCTTTACTTTCTAAGCAGCACCAGCGTTAGATTCGGACCCAAAATATGCAGCTTCGACTCCATTTGACAGACTTCGGTTACGGTTTCCGAGATCCCGAAACGATATTTTCTTACAAATACGAGAAGCGCTGCAGTAACTTGTACCCATACAGCACGTGCGTCGCACATCTATAAAAGTTTAGTGATCTTTATCTTAAACTATGAACGTTTCCTTGTTTACAAACTTGCGACCGAATACTTGCAATATATGTATCACATCACAACATTTATTTTATTTGATGTGGGTATCAAAAAGATGATGCTTTGATGTATAGAACACGGAAGCGCTACACAATAGCAGCTAAGAATGTGAATCGAAAACAACTAAAACAGTGCTACTACTTTGTCTACCGGTTACCGTATTATGTAAACTGTGTAGCCCTACCAATTATACTCGTATCTTAACAAAACAGTATTAATAGTAGACTATATTTATAAAGGACCGTCAGTCAAAAGCAGATTGACAATCCTATTATATTATAAACATGCATCGAACTGGGAAATTCGAGCCATATCAATCATAACGAGTCAATTTTGTATTAAAATGTTTTTCTTGTTGTTTTCCATTTAATCAAAGCCATTAAGTGTCCATGTATGTATTTATGGAAATTGGTTTCTTGGCTCCTTCATGTTTTCGTACCCTAATTGCACTTGGCGCCGCAAAAAATTAATCCAATATTCTTTAAAAAAAAATCGATTCGTGCTTCCGAGACTGCGTTATTTGGGTAGTGTACGACGGGATGGCTGACAATTTCGAAATCATACCCATCTAAACATTCGAATCGCTTTCAAACGTCTAAATCAACGTGTGGAAGCGGTATTTTTGTTAAAATCAATCAAGGTAACATTTTTAATTCAAAGCGTTGCCAGACACTGGTGAGTTAATAACGTGTGTAGGTATATCCAAAATCTTCGATTTGGATTTGCGATACAAAATTTCTCCGCACCGGGCCGAAGGCACTACACGTCGACACATCGATAAGTAATTTCATTTGCATCTCTAATATATGGTCTTCTGAAGTTTTTGTAGGACTCTCAGATCGCTAGATTAAAAACGGCGTTGCAAATATTATTAACGCACACCTATCTCTTTTGGTTACTTCATTGCTCGAAATATGTATAAAGAAATTACAAATAATGCGTGTTTCTGCATGGCGTATAATATTTTTGATGATGCTCAGACTATAGTATAAAGTGAGCTCTTTCAGTTTTGGGTCTTTGTTCGTAACTTTAACTAGTTTTGAAAATATTTCGTAATTGGCCTTGTGGTGATTTATAGTGGGTTGGACACGAAGAGTTATAATAATGTAATAATAATGTATATTTTGCCCAACAGATGAGTATCCAATTAACGGACAAAATTCATATAACAAATAAGCAAGCAAGTAACAAAAAGAGAAATTTAAATATCTGAGAAGAATAACAATAAATAAATTTAAAAATACACTATATAACAAAGACAAAAAATATTTAACATTTCTTATAATATTAATTATTAACAATGAAAATCTAAAAATTGAACCTTTAGCAAATACAAGATATCATAGTTTTTAGAAAACATGTTACAATACTTACACAGTAGAGTAGTAGAGAGCCGATGCTATACGATCCCAGACATAGAGAATTGTAGAATTAATATAAATTGGCGAAAATGTGGTTACTTTTATGACTAGAAATGTTCGGTCCAGTGCATCCGTAACAAATCGAGAGATTTCGAAAATGGGTAAACCGGTTTTGTATCCGGGGGGGTAGCGTATTTTTCGAAAAAAATTTTTAGAAGGTGTAGGAAATGGGCTGTTTTTGAAGAAAATGATAGAATTTTCGCAATGGCCTATTTTTAAAAAAAAAGATTGAAAATGTATTAGCAGGAGAAATCTTTGGCTATTGAGCAATAGGTGGCGTATGCGTTCATTTTTCAATAATTTTAATGTAAGATATCGAAATCCTCTTCCCGAATAGGCACAGATCAAAGGGAAATATTATCTTTATAAGCTTAATATCGCTACTTTTGTTTAACTAATTGTAATTAATGGCGATATAAGGTGATTTCTCAATAAAACTTTTAACCTAAGCAAGTAGGCAAGTTCTTAAGCACACCTGTTTAACACAAGTAGCGCGTGGATTTTAAAGGTGAATTTCTACTTGCTCATAACGCAAATTTTTAAAAAAAACCTTTAACCTAGAAAATGTTCGTGAGAACACTTCTTTAACTTATTCTGTACATCGTTAATTTGATTAGGTAAGGTGTGTAATAAATATACATATAACCACAATTATTTTATTAAATAACAATACATGATACACGTACATGTCATTAAGGAAATGGGTTTCCTTTGTCGACTGAACAGCCGTCCTTCAAGGACCACGAGGAGGTGTCGACCCCTGGAAGGATGTAGGAATTTCGGTAGAATAAGGATTGGTAAAATGGGTTTACAACAATGTGGCAAGTGAAAACGGAAAAAGGCACTTGTAAAGAATGATTGTTAATCAATAGGCGATTAAATTAAAGCGTATTAACTTACAACTTGACGATAATATGAAATCACGGCCCACTGTTCGGTCCTCCCACTGGTTCCTCGGGATCTTCTCCGATAGGCACAGGGGAAGGTGGTGGATAGAGGTCGGAGCAGCTCGCATGAATTCATGAATAAGGCGAGTCCGAGAAACTGCACGCTTAAACAAGAATTCCGCAAGATACCCTGACATATGCGCCTCCCTGCGACCATATCGTGGAATTCCTCCTCGCACGTCTCTCCACAGCCTCTCGATGTTTTGGGTGTGCGCGCCTGTGTCGGGATCCACGAAGGTCAAGCTGTGGTTAACGGTGACGTGACGGAAGCCTTCGGCACCTGAACACTGGCAAGAGCGCCAACAATCGGAAATGATTGTGGTTCCTAAAAATGTAAACGTTAAAATTAGCATCGCACTAGTCTGCTAGGTACCAGGTCGTATGTGCTCTCGTAAGCTCAAGCAAGGTATCCGTGGTTCGATCCGGAACTGGAACGATGAAGACGTTGCCCAGTCTCGCTCGTTCCCTCCGAAGATGCACTGGTCCTCGATTCTTCTCCCACGGTTGTACTTCTTCTTGCCGATCTCAACGGTTGTACTTCTTCTTGCCGATCTCAACGGTTACTCCTTCTCCACCTAAAAGAACAGAACGACATGTTAAATAATCCATACATACCTCTCGACAGAAACTGCTCCAGTCGACGAAGGTCCTGGACGAAACTTGCAGCTCTTCCATGATAAATTCTTCGGATGGCGAACCTTGAGCCAGCACGAATCGACACACGGTTGGGACGTCCAGATGAGATCCCTCGAAGAAGGTCCCCTTCTTTACTGCTGTAACAGAGAACGAGCACTTTTTAGTCTTCCTAGTTTTCGGTACTTTCACCAGACGCTGGCATCTAAAACGAAGTCGGATATCTTCCCGTGCAAGTAGCAATCCTTCTTGCACGTGGGGCAGGCAACGGGTCCGGGAAGCACCAGATGATCCTGCAAAAAAGAAATAAGGTCCCGTTCGCGGTTACACAAATCTGAAAAAGAAAGAAGTGTATTATAGCAGCTCTGACATGCCATGATTTCTTTGAAAAAATCAGAATACAAACGATAAACGAAGCGAAGGTAAAGCGTCTGTTTTTTCAGCAGGTGCAAAGCGAAATGGCGTCTACCGTAACGGGGTGGCCGCTGGGTAGAACTGCACCTGCGCATATGAATAATCAGATTATTGATTTATTTACACAGCGCCTCCTTTATTTTTGTAATGGAACATTGTATAAAAATTGTTATTAGCTTTATTTGTTATAAACAATTGCGGTGGGTTTGGTATGGTTTTTTAGTATCGTGGGACAACCCCCCCCCCCGGCCCCTGTGAAATTTGGTTGAAATCGGCGTTACCTCCCGGATAATACACTATGAATAGAAAATGTTTTTGGCAATGCAATCAACCTGGGTAAACTTCGAAATATCGATGTTGCGTTTAATGCTTAACATCGCTCGGAGTATTGAATAATTCGTCCAAATTGTGGAACTTTTCTTAGTTTGTCCCATCGACTGAAAATGCGTAATTAAAACATTTTCAGTGATGGAAGTTAACTGGTGCTCCATTGTCCAATTTACAAAAACCTACCACCTTAATACAAATAACATTCCTAAGGTGGTTAAAATTTATACATAAGTTAAATTACATACTTTTGCATATTTATTCAGTTACGCTTAGTTATTAGCATTACTAGTAACTAATTTTAGTGGTATTGTTTGCCCCGTAATCGTTCATACTTTATTAAACTTTTTGTATTACAATTTTCCACTCACTTAATTAAATATTTTTAGTAATTTATTTAATTATTTTTATCAATGTTACTTACTATGTATTTCATTTTTTGAGTATCCTTGCGGCTTATAAAGTGTTACTTTGCTCTGGAATTGGAAACTTTGCCTTTCTGTTGAATAAAAATAAAATATGTAATATCTAACATTGCATCTTATGGAGGCGTTTACACACGCGATTCTACGACTGGAGACTGATGGGAGTATTGGTTCATCTGAAACTGTTTCATTAGGACGCTACTGCACTGAAAATACTTCACCGAAACAGCTCCTCGCTGCGAAAGAACGGTTTAGAATGCCCAATGTCTGCAAAGTATATTTGGCATGAATTCTGACGACAGAATGTGTCTCGGATCCGTATCTCGCATACAGTATCCCCATGTAAAAGAGCTCTTAGGGTCTATTACGTCTCCCGAATAATCAGCAACTGCTTCGATGTATAATCAGACAGTGAACCAGATGAGGATTTTAGGTTCAGGTTCTTCAAAAATTATGTTTTGTCACCAAGAAAATTGGGTTATATACACCTGAAGCACGTTGTAGCCATGAATTGAATATCCTGTTTAAAAACGATGCTGGGATTAACGTTCCAAAATTATTCAACTAATATCAATATCGGTATTTTTAGTGATAAATGGTTAAGGTTTATTTTTCACTTTGTTATAGTTAGAAAATTTGATTGTTTATACAATGCGGTCTAGATAAGAGGGTCACCTCAATATCTCTTTTATTGGGCGCGATAGGAAAAGTTTGCAAACATAATTTGATATGTAACATTACGATCTATCCGATCGCAAATTGAAACTTCTGGCGTTGTAGAGCATATAGATATATAAATTCTCAACGTCTTGTCACGTCACATTCGATTGAAATATTATAAAATAAACTTTTAAAGGTTTTAAGGTCTCGTCATAGTTTGTCTGGCAATCTTTGTGATCAAATCACTATTAGATAAGTTTAAGAACAAATTAATTTAGGCGCGATAGTGGTTTTTATCTCGTTACGTAACATTTTAGAGGTCACACCGAGATTCAGTTAAACTTATCTAGCACGGAGTGGTAATAAGTGATACATGATGCAGAAAGCTGAGAAAGCGAGAAAACCGTTGAGAGAGAAAGTTAATAAGTGTGTGGTGTTGCTGGAGAATCAACTGGATTGGACCATGATTGACTCCAACAATCATTTGCTCCAGGACGCGCATTCAAAGTTAGAGGAACTTGATGATAAGATTTTGAATGTGTTGGTGAATCAGGAGGCTTCAGATGAAAGGATTCAAGAAGAATCAAATGAAGCTGATGTGTATCGAGAAAAGTTCAGCCTTATTTCTTGTAAAGTAGCTAGAGCTCGAGATGACGATCGAGTTGAGAGAAGCTCGATCACAAGTACTCCTGTCGCAGGAACTAGTGGGAAGAAGAGGTATAAGTTACCGCAGTTCAATCTACCTAGTTTCAGTGGAGATTTGAAGGATTGGCTTTGTTACTGGGGGAAATTCAAAACTTTGCATGACGATAATGAAATCAAGACAATCCATAAATTCAATTATTTGAAGATGTCCATGGTGGTTGGCAGTGAACCAGCAGCGATTGTAGATAGTAGGAGAAGCTGGTTATAAATCTGCTGTTGAAGATTTAAAGGAAAGGTATGGTCGTGAGGATCTTCTTCTCCAAGTTTATGTAAGAGAGTTGCTGAAGTTGGTGATCCCAAATGCAACAAGTAAGAACAAGCAGGTGAATTTGTCCAAGATGGATGTTGCGCTACAGTCTCATCTTCAGATCTCTTCAGTCCCTAAATTTGGACAAAGCAAATCCTACAACCCGGATCTATCCTTTAGTAGAATCTAGTCTTCCAGATTAAACTTTGCGAGTTTGGCAAAGGTATTCGGAGAATAAAATGACTGATGGTGCTGGCAATGTAAATTCAAACAAATTGGAGGCACTTATGGAATTTTTAAAAACTGAAGCTCGTGCTGAACAGCAGATCTCTCTGGCAAGAACGGGATTTGTCAACACCAAGGAAGGAAAGACATCTGCTCAAAAAGGTCATGGAATGATTAGCACAAGAAGTGAAGTCGAATGTCCAGCAACTGCAGCCAGTCTGTTAAACGGTAGTAATGAACCTTGTATTTTCTGTTCCAAAAGTAACCATGAACCTAAGAAAAGTAAATTGAAATACGAAGAAATGATGACGCTAATCAAAGTGAAACGAGTCTGCTTGAAATGCTTAAGGAAGGGTCATAAAGTTAAAGAGTGTCAGGTTCCAGTGGAATGTTCGAATTGTAACGTTAACCATTTAGTGCTGTAATGTCCTAAGAAGATAGAAACAACTGAAGATATTGAAGCAACCCTAAACAGTGGATTGAATGTTGTTTGTAGCAATGAAGTCCTATTAAAGACAATAGTTGTAAGGGTGCAATTTGGAACAAGAGGAAAATCAGTGTTAGCTCGAATTCTTTTTGACGATGGCTGTCAGAAAAGCTTCATAAATAAAAGAACTATTCAAGCTATTAAGAGTAAACCTATGGATGAAGAGGTCATCAGGAATATTCTTTAGCTGAAATCGACATTGTGATTGGCAGTGATTATTGGGGAAAGCTGATCACTGGAAAAATTCTTAAGTTAGAAAATAACTTAATTGCCGTGGAGACATTATTTGGATGGCCCATTTCTGGTGATACTAGTGGGTTCAGCGTTGCTCAGGACAATATACAGATGTTTTTGGGTATGAAAGAATTAAGTAAGCTTTGGAATCTAGACTTAATTGATCCAAGAGAACAATCTCTCAGATATAGAACAGGAGGCCGAACCGATCCGATTATTCAAAGAAACAGTAATTCGTAAGGAAGATGGGCGGTATCAAGTTACACTTTGGTGGATAAATCCTGATCTGAAATTAGTTATCAAAAATAATTACAAGAACGCAGTGAGGAGGCTGTACTCAACAACGAAAAGATTGGAAAAGGAAAATAAGTTTGAAAACTATCATAATGAATTCCAGTCGTGGTTGCAAGGAGGGACAATAGAAGTAGATCCAGGCCAAAATTTAGATGGTAATTTTCTGCCACATCATCCTGTTTTTAATGAACTACTCCTGTTAGACCAGTTTTTGATGCTTCCATTAAAGAAGAAGGACAACCGAGTTTAAATGACTGTCTGTTGAAAGGTCCTAACTATATCGAGGATCTTCCTTCTGCAATCGCAAAGTTTAGGGATGGTGAAATTGGAGTGGAAGCTGAGATGGCTTTGGGACACCTGCGTTATTATTTGACAGATGTGAAACTGCCTGCCTGATGTTACTTCCCCTTTGTCTTTTGTGTTAAATAATGAATTTAAGAAATCCAAAAAATTTCCGGAAAGGCCCCGCTGCATTCTTCGCATCTCAATGTGTTTTGTACATTCTTTACTACCGATGTAAGTAACAATGTGCTCACTCACATTACGTCGGACAAAAGAATTTATCATATCTTGCTTTTTGAGCATATCGCTTAAAGAAATGTGCTCTTCTTCGGAGAAATTAGTTATATCTTTGGTATGTTTTATTGATGAACATTTTAATATTGGTGTCGTTTCTAAGGGAACACAATTAGGTATCTATTCCACCACCTCTTAATTCTGTTCTTATTAATAATAATTTGAGCTGTAGGATTATTGTTCCAGCCACCTTTAGTGCGAATTGAGGAGAAAAAGAGTTCAAGTGATCTTGACTGATTTTATATACACGTAAACATTGGAGATGTTCATAAATCATTCCAATAAAGCCAGTTTTTCTGTTCCCATTGATGACTACTATGCCATTCCGCTGATGGTAAAATATATAAATATATATATATATATATATAATTAGATAAGAAAATGATCTTTCATACTTAGTGGATTTGTGTTTAGGAATATTGAATTGATCTTTACGACGGATGTTAATGTTGTAAAAGTGCGTGGGTGCGAAACGTAGGACGGCGATTTAGAGGTAACAACTTTATGAAATAGGACCGAGGCATGAAGGAAACGTCTTTTATTCATATTAAGAGAGAAGAAACCTCGTTTAACTTATGTGAAATAGGAAAATTTCTTTTTATCCCAAAGATAAGACGGAGACATGATTTCTGTACAATTTGCACTCTTTTAGAGATATGTTTCGTGAGCCGACTCAACTCCAATCATGCCACGACGCCGCTCCTGGTCGATTATCAAGGCAGAGTTATTAACATCAGGTGAAAACAATACAAATTTACAATACAGTACACCTGATTCCGTCTAATGAAGAAGAAGTCTACAATTATTTGCCGAAAGCTTTAACAAATATAAATAGAATTCAAAAACAACCAAGGAATGCCCTTGTAATTCCCTACCAATTAGAATACAATCTTATCTCTCTATTTTACGTTTTCTTAATCTTAATCGTTAATTATTATTTACAACTGATGTACCCCAAGATTAAAAAATTAACATGAGGAAATTATGCCTCATCACACATTTTTAATTTCATAGCCTTAGTAAAAACCATCTACGACAAAGAACGTCTAAATGACTCTTTAAATTGATGTCAATGAATTATCCGCTCCATTGATGAGCGATTTGATATTCCATACGCAAATCATTTTAGCCGTAACGAAACAAGGATTAAAAAACTATAATTAAATATCAATTGCGAGTTTCATTGGATTCCACGCATTTTTGTTGGCGCCATTGTAAATAGACCGTGGCAAGGTATGCATTGAGGTTTTATGTAGACATTTCGTTGTGTCAAAAAGGTACAATCGATAGATTCATATTTTTTTATTATATACTAAGATGTTGTTTTAATTTAACAAAATTGCATTTGCGGCGAGGTTATAAAAAATCTAAATAAAAACACACCTAACGAAGCGTAGGAATAAAAATGCGAAAACATCTAAAAACGGGGATCATCGCGTTTCCGGTTTTACGCTGTCGGGCCGAGAATGAATATAGGGGTACATTAAGTGTTGGGAATTTTTATTTTCGGGGTAGGTTTGTTAAGCAACGCTTTCGTATAATAAAATTTCACATAAAGTACAACACAGAAGAATGTGCGAAATTAGATGATGAGGATGCACGCCTACACAGCTTACATGAAAAATTGGCACATTTGTGTCATTGTCTCAATTTTTGTATGACACATGAATCTAATCTGTTACCCTCCTGTTTAAACTGCGAAACAAATTTGTTTTAAAGTGCTGCGCTTTATTATTAAAGTTTTCGAATTTCTAAGAAATTGATTTCACGAGAGGATTTTAGCTTGACAGCTGTCAAGGAATATACATTGTTTGCTATAGTTATTTCATAATAAATCTTCCATGAGTAATGATTAATGTGATTCTAATGGTTGTCCGAACATCTTATTTACGTTCATCATCAAATTTGACTAATAACAAATACGTCATAATATCGTACCAACAAGTCGCATGTCATGTCTTAATACAATTTTTTCTGTAGTGGGGACGGAGTTTACTTCCCAATTTTTACTGGGCGTTCCGACCTTCAAAAGCAATTCAAGATTGAATGGATTGTGTCAAACGAACATTCATTTTGCATCTGTGTTCATCACTGAAATGTCCCAGTGAATGAGAGTGTTCACTCCAATTGGTGATAAAACGTAGCCCTATAGGTATACATTCTGATTCGACTGGCAGTGTTACAAAGCTCTGGAGCAGACAAGGTCTCTTCAAATTTCCTGAAAAATATAAAAAGCGCAGTATTCCACCTCAATATATGCTAAGTCATTAGTGTCATTACTAACAGTGGTTATCACGAGTATCTAATTAGATATATTGTGTCGATATGACAAAAAACCGCATTACTAATTTACGCAATGTCCGTTTTGGGAATACAAGCACGACAACCCTTCTACATTCGAATTAAATATAATAGCTCATGCAAAATGCATAAACCTTTTCGATTTTTTATTTAAAGTGCTATCTAAGATATGCGAATTCCTTGTATCTAAAACCCTGTTGGAACGTACGCTTCAGCCGGTATAACGGCATGTTATTTCAGAAACACATTTCGCTTAAATTGACATTTTTCTTTGTTTAATGGTTGCAATATTATCTGGAGGAGAGCTTAAGGCTTTTTAATATTCAGTGTGAAGCAAGTAACTTTATTAAGGTAAAGTCTTTCAATTTTTTCTTTTTATTATACAGTAGAATCGCTAAAGAATGTCATTTTCTAAAATACATCGAACAGAATATAATACATAAAATTAAAACTGAGGTATTTCCGTCGAAAAAATAGCTTGGCAAAGCGCCGCTTCTACTGTAATTAAAACTCGACAAAAAATGTTAGCATAACTCGTTAATAAACCAAAACGATTTGCATGGTGTTAGCAATAAATGAGACATTTAGAATGGAAAATTGTGCAAATTGATTTTAATTTTAAATCTACAGTAATCGATGCTGTTGCTCTTTCCACTTCGCTTGTTTCTAATATTGTAACGATTAAATTGACGTTTCCGTTGACATTCTATATTTTATTTGTTTTCCTTGAAATGGTCGTGTAATTTATATTATTTGGAAGTTATATAAAACGGGTGTTGTAACCTGACACTTAATATTTTCAATTTGGTCATTTGCGGTTCACAATAAAAAATGTAACAAATATATAGGTACGTTTGATAAAAAATAAACCGTCCAAAAAATAATTGATGAATTAAAGTAAGATCAACTATAATCAGCATTCGCAGCATCCGTCTTTTACTGCCTCATGCGCATTTATGTAGTGGGGCGATCCACTTTCAGTAACATTTTTAATTGTAATAGAATACTAGCAACAATACAGTAAACTATTCATTTCACGCATACGAATTAAAAATAGTCCATTTTATTTTATTTTTTAAATATTCCGTCTCGTTTATAATTAATACATTCTTTTTAATCTGTTTATGTACTTTTATGGTATTTATTATTAAGTTATTCATAATTGCACCAAAGTAATAAAATGTAACTAGCGACTCAACATAACATAACAATGGAGCTACTGATATCACTAGCATCCACTAATCCTATTTACGTCCCCCTGTATTTTTGGAAAATCTGGTGTGGTTTGCCTACTTTCCGGGTTTATGCGTAAATTGGTCCCCGGTTTACTCAGGTCGGAGATTTGGATCAATTTCTCTTACTGCACTGGAAAAAGATAATTAATAACGGGGCGCAGCTTTCTGGACCAATCTGTCTTGCTCCGTCATATGATTGCACTTGAAAATGATAATAAATAACGGGCCGCAGGTATCTGGAACTGCGAACTGATCCGGAGACCATCCTGACAGGTTGTCCTACTTATCGAGCAGAACTCGAAAAGAAAAACTATAAAACCCCCGCGCTCCCCTTCTCTCTCGATCCGCCGGACCCCGCAACAACCATCGTTAAAATCTAAGACCACGATGACCGCATATGAAGACTACGCAACGGAATGATCAATGAAAAATAAATCGATTCATTGTTACCCATGATTTTTCTTACAATAGGGGACAACGAGGAGCTCAAGCAAGGGGAAGAACCGATTTCAAGTTCAGGGGATGAGGATTCAGATTGGACGGTAGTAGGTGGCATCTAACGTAGGAATTTTACAACAGTCCTTACCGGTTGACAAATAAAATTACTTCCAAACCGATTTTTCCTTACATTCGTATACCGTCCTTATCATATTTCCATCGTCTCCGCATTTATCTTGAAATCCTAAGGTGAGAGTGCGGTGAGGGGATAAAAGGCTCGGTGTCACAGTTAACGTTCACGGGGGAATTACGATGCTCTACGTTCTTGGCGACACTAGCTAGTTACCTCACCTAAAAATGTGTGAGGCCCCTGCGACAAAGCAGCATTTATGGCGATGTCGTGAATCTTCGAAAAAAACTATCCCAGGTGAATAGAGACGACGACGGCTCACAATCCCACACTGCTGACCTAGAGTCAATAGTCTGCCCCAAGGATTCTGGGAGGGGCAGCCAGACATCGCAACTTTTACTTTTATCATTTGTCTATAATGGAAGGATATATGTTCTGCAAAGTGATTTCGACCTCTCACCAGAAAAACATAGAATACGAAAATTTAATTTAGTTGACAATGGTTTTTATCTCTTCGTGTGGATCTTTCAGCAAATCCCTATCTCATCCACAGTTCAATTCTAACCTCCACTTGCATAATTAAATTCTAGGCTTTTCTTATAAATGGCTTATGGCAGTTGTATAAGGAAAGAGAATAATTGTTTTTAACACAAACAAAGAATAAACGTCAAACTGTTTGTTTTTATTTCAGGTTAAAAAATAATCTTTTCTTAAAACTGAAAAGTTGATGAATTATATTTATAAAAAACAACCACAAAACCACAGTAAATGATTTCGGGCTTTGCATTTCAGTACAGGTTGATAAAAATAAACGCAATATCTCTGCTTTCTCACCATCAATTCTTAATTCCTTTTAAATAACTATTAGAAGTTAACTTTATGGACATAAGAAACAATTATTTAATTACTCGGCGAGATTGGCAGATTACTAGCGTCTGGTAGGTCTGAAAATAAATCGATACTTTGCAGATTTCGCTCGTTTTATTAAACTAAAACTCGAGAATGCTGATAGCAAACGCCTAAAGCTTCAATCGTTACACATTTTACCGTAAAATATCTTCCCAGTATGCATTTAATAAACTAATAGTGCATTAGCAATCTTCGTTTTACCACAACATTAAAGGTCTTATTAAATATTTAAAATCCCGATCAAACTCCGTTGACAGATTATAATTTGGTATGTAAATTGACAAGTACATATAATTAATGGGTTTAGGAGGGAGTAATGCTCTCATTTCAAATTGTTCAACGATTAGTTTTCAAGTTTTGTACCAAAGAACCATGTGCGAATGCGAATTAGTATTATTCGAAGAATCCCGTTCACATTACGACATTAATAAAAAATAAACTGGAGCGGTGCTCTTTGTAATTAATATTTTCACATTAAACATATAATGACAGCTTGAAGACGTTTTATCTTTTAAGCCCCGAACAGGCCTTGGTTACAGGGTACAATTCGGTGGGATATCCATTTCAAAAGTATATGGCGCGTTTCGTTGTTTGGACGAAAAAAATATTAATTACTCGTCGCATACCTAGATGTATGTGTGGTATAAATACAGATATGATAATTTCATTTAATCATATATTCAAAGACCAAAATTAATGAGCTGGTTTAACAAGAAGCCATCGGCAAGTTATAATTATCGTATTAAGCGAGTATATTTTTTCTCACGATATTAAAAAACGAAGTTTTTAAAACATTGTGAAGGCGTAGATTCTTTGATAGTGCAGTATATTAATCATTGTTAGTGTGATTAAGTAGGTACTTGTGGCTGTATTTTATTGATAACAGACATGACTGTTGATTACAAGCCTTTCATTTTATAGTGTTCAATTATGCCCATAACCTGAAAGAAAGATTGTGTTTTAGTTGATTCGGTAATATAATGAACAAATAAGTGTTGGAATGAATAGACCAAAGTAATTATTGGATGGAAAACACTTTCTTAGTTTGCTGTCGTGTTAAGTATTTCAAACAGAATTATTTAATTTAAAAAAAATTGCGAAAAATTTGGTTATGAAATTGATTGTTAATGACTCCTGTTTAAAAGATGACAGATAATGATAGTCTGCGCTACAGTTGCGTGAGGCAATCCCGAATTTATTCTTATGAACTAAAAGGTGTGAACTCGCCTTATTATACAGTATAATGTATGCCGTCGATACGCTTGAAGAATGTTGTTCAGATGTTGATTTATAAGAGTTGACTGAAATTACCCTATTATGGCTATAATTGATTGATAAATAGGCAGTTTTTTGTTGTAAACAAAAAATAAGAAACGATCGTCTAAATTTCTAGCTTCTGTTCCCTAAGTAAGTCAAAACTATGGTTTAGATAATTTAGCTGTGTAAATGCGAATCGCAAAGTAGAGACAACTACACAAATTAATGCCGCGAAGTCAAAAATAATCGGTGTAGTCCCAAATTGTTGCCTAGTATTCAAGTGTGGGATGTTCGGGGTTGTAGGCACCACGGATTTTAGTTGTTTGTTAGAGTCGTGCCCAAAAAATATAAAAAATCCCTTCGATGGTCGGGGAAGCTAAGCCTGAAAGAAGAATGGAATAAAAACAAAATAAAGAGAGGGCGATTATGCGGTGTTGGCGTTCACATGAAGTATTGTTGGAGCAGAATCTGAAATTCTTTCCCGGTGAATTTGTAACGATTTATTTTCTCCATTACGAAGCATTATTATTGTTTATGGTTTATTACTTGTCGAATATAATGATGGTGTCGATTCTTTTTCCTTCGTAAGCCATAAGGTATACGTCAATTAAACAAACAGCTGAATCTTCCGAATATATTGATCTCTGGCGATTGAACTCATAATTTGAGAATTTCCGAAGTAATTAGTGGACGGGATTCACCTATGTTCCTAGTGAGGATATACATTTGCGTTTTTTCCTTTTTTATCGTTAAGTACCGACATGTGCATTTCGTTTATTTAGAGTGTACCTTCTTTAAGTTTCGGCTGTATTTTATTGTACTGCAATTTCCATCGACAATTGTTGCTTAATCTACGATTAGCTATAAGAGGCAGGCCATAACGAAGGAGGGTTACCTTTGATTTCTTTTAGGGTTTAAGTGTAAGTTCAAGTTCACGCTGAAGTTCAAATTCCCGATACGTTTTATGTTACCTACTACTATTTCCAATTACTATAGCTTCCATAAAACGGATTCACTACTGAAATATTCGGTGCAAAAGCATAAAGTAAAATAGAGCTATTTGACAATATAATAAAGAAACAGTGACAACAGTGTTCAACTGTGACTGTGATAAACAAGGAGAACCAGGGGACCGTAAGTATAACTGGTTTCCTTGTTTCAAACAGTTATTATTTACCGCTCGCAGCCAAATGTCCTTGAATATGTGTGATAATTAACCACTTTGCAGTGTATGCACCACACCTTACACCAATTTTAGGTTTTCCTGTGTAGTTGTACTTCTTTAAAGTGCTTTTTCAATACTAGGTACTACTTTCTTTTTTCTTATGGACGCCATATTGAACTTTTACGAAATGAGATACAGGACAAAAAAAGAAACCATAGCCATGTAGATTAGGGTGGAGTGAAAATATAAAAGTTATAGTTAAGATTCGGCTTGGTGATGGATTGATGCTCTGGACCAATTTGTGACGTGTGGTAAAATTTTACATATACAGCGTGTTGCATCGACAGGCGGGACATAGGAAATTCAATGTAAATTGACGTCCCTAATTATTCTACAGGAAAAATCTATTTGAGTTAAGCATTCAAATCCGCATATAAAAGAATAACTTTGGATGCTTTTGATTAACCCCTTAACGAGATATTGTATTGATGTTGTGTCTTGATAATTGTGGAAGGACCACTCCGATTAAGGAGAATAATAAGCAAATTTGCTAAACTAAATGAACTGTATTGAATTTACTGACGGTACGTTGTGGCATTTATTTTTATATTAAAAACAAACTCTAATAATGAAAACTAGATTAAATTAGTGCAAATTGCACAGATATTGCCAAAAATATTTTGTAATTCCTACTTTCTTATCGCACCATATTTACAGGGGACAATTGGGGTAAAGGTTGACTGTCAAATGATGATGCCATACTGAAATTTAATGCTTTATGTCTATTAGTAGTATCGAACATATAAAAATTAATGTATCCAAAAGATTAAATGTGTCTTTACACATATAAATTAAGTTAAACCAAGGTCAACTAACAAATATTACAAATAATTCGTTCAAATATTCCTTCATTGGTTGCTAGACAATGACCCACGCGTTGATAAAATTCTCTTCTTACATTGGCTATTTGGTAAATTGAAATTCTATTGCATTCTGCAGAAATAGCATTTTTTAACTCTTTTTAAATGGCGGGGAGAAGGGCATCGAGGTGAAAGACATAAGGACCAGCGAGAAAGGATTTAGATCGGTGGTGGTCCTAGTCAAAAGGACACTGGAAGAAAGGATGGACAAAATAGAGAGGGTATGGATAGGGCTAGGCCCTAGCCGCTAGGGCGATGCAGGGTCAGAAAAAAGGTGGAGGTGCAAAAGTGCCCAAGTGCTGGGACACGCACGGAAGAGAAACGGCGCCGGCGTGTACAAAGCAAAGTAAGTTGAATAAATGCCTAAATTGTGGCCAAGAGGGCCACTATAAGGCAAAATGCACCAATCCCAAATGGTGCGCGGTGTGCGAAGCTGACGGCCATGGACGATGGGCCTGTCCCTACTTCAAGGAGGCCGTCCGGAAGGAGGAGGTATCTGCAAAACAGTCGCCGGCATGGTTAGCCCAAGTAAACCTCAACCGTTGCTACGCGCCGCTGACGATGCCCTAGAGACATTCGCACGGGAAAGTATTATAATAGGGCAAGAACCCAACAAAAGATGAATCTGTGATAGCTACAGTGATCTAAACTGTGGTACCTATATTAGTGTTAAGGATTTTAATGTTTCAAAATGTGAGCGTGAAACTGGTTTTGTGTGTGTGGATGTGCCGTTCGGTGTCATTTATTCGTGTTATATATCGCCAAATAAAACCCACGAAGAATTTATGGAGTTCCTGGAGGAGTGGGTGGAGGCAAACGGCTTAAGCGTTATAAATAGTGGCACGGCAACGGCTTTTGAGAATGCGAACGGAAGCTCGGTAAGCGATGTGACGATGGCCATCGAAGAAACTGTGCCTGGACGGTAAGCGATGAGGAGAACCTAAGCGATCACCGCACCATCGAGTTTTGTGTCTCGACACTGGCTCCCCCAAAAGCAGAAAACAATAACACGACCCGCCGGAAATATCGGAAAGCACGTGGGCGAAGTTTGTCAAAGCTTGCGATAAGGAAAACCCCCTACGGATTACACAGGGAGGAACCCCTGAAACACTAATAAAAGGAATCTCCAGACTATGTCATAAACATTTCTCTAGGAAAGGCTCAAAGCGACCGGGGCGACAAGCAGTCTACCGGTGGAACAGAGAAATCTGCGACGCAAGGAAGACCTGCGTAGCTGCCAGAAGGGCAATGGTGAGAAACAACCGCAAAAACCACGGAATACCGGTAGATCGGATTAATTATAGGGAGCTCTATAAGAAAGCCCTCAAAAAAGCCATTTATAAAGCTAAGACCGGCGCGTGGAAGACTCTCATAGGACCTATGGCCTATGAAATAGCCACCGGGAGGTTGAGGATGCGTCAAACTACGAGGGTAGAAGATGACCAGCTCGAGGGATTCATCGCGGACCTTTTCCCAACACACGAAATTCAAAATTTGCAAAGAACACCAACTAAATTAGGAGACGCAAGACCAATAACTCCAGAGGAGGTCATAGCTACAGCAAGAAGGGTAAAAGACAAAAAAGCACCAGGGCGGACGGCATCCCGCCCAAGGCCACCAAACACATTTTCACGGAGCGCGCAGAAGGAGTGGCGCAGATCTTGGACCAATGCCTCCAGACGGAAAGATACCCAGAAATCTAGAAAAGAGCCATGCTGGTGCTAACCCAAAAGCCTGAACTGGTGTCAAAAGAATAAACTTTTTTTGAACATTAATAAATGTAAAGTGATGTCTACAAAACTTGTAGAGCGTCCTTTCGTTTATACAATTGATGAAATACCTTTAATCAGCGTCAACACCACTTGTGATCTTGGAATCTTTTTTGACAAGAGATTAACTTTTTCGGTGCACATAAATGAACTTGTAAAACGTCCATTAAAATACTCGAGTTTTATTATTCGTACATGTACTCAATTTAACAGCTACAAAGCTACAAAAAATATCTTTATTTCGTCTTAGTTAGGTCTCAACATACTCCAGTATGGAGCTCTGACTTGGGACCCCTCCTACAAAAAGTACGTTAATGAACTCGAATACACTCAACGCCGCTTTTTAAAATACATCCACTTCCGTTCTGAAGGAGTTTATCCTGATAAGAGGATTCCCCCAAGACGCTTGTTAGCGCAACTAGAATAATAATTGGTAATGGGCTGTAAAATGTTTGTTGCCCAACATGTAAAATTTATAATAATTAATGAACAAACGATATCAATTATATAGTTGGGTGTGGCACCTACCTTAAGGTTAGGAGATGTTGAAAAATGGGGCCCCAGTCTTGTCACAAGTTGCAATTCTTCACACACGATATGTCAATCTTGTATGCATACTCTGTTGTCAAACATGGTAGTGGTTCGTTCTTGCGCACCGCACGCACGCGGATATACGTCACGAAATTGGTACCATTACCCATAACCGAATCGTTTGAGATTACAAAATAAATTCATTTTGAATTTTTGAATTAAGTAAACGAAAAGAGAAAAGAAATAGTTATTCTTGCCCGAACAACGCTCTACATGAAAAATTTAATGTCCCAGCTCTTTCAATGAGAAGAAAGCACATCATTCTATCTTTTCTACATAATTTAATTCATGGACACATTGACTGCGTCTCTTTGCATAACCAATTGTTTTACATTGCTCCACATTTATCTTAGAACAAATATATTATACAATTCGCGTATATATATATATGTGTATATATATATATATATATATATATATATATATACATAGAATTCCATATTAAATATCACGGACATCTTTAATGATCCTTTCGGTTTGATAATAAGTGCTATTAACAATAACAACTAGAATATATATTTATCTTTTGTTTAATTTTAAGTTTAAATAAGAACCTGTTTTCATTTGTTTTCTATAGTTGTTCCTCCACGCATCTATTGTGCTATAAACTTTATAATTTTGTTCAATTATTTGGGTATTTACCTGTTTGAACAATAAATGCTATTATTATTATTATTATTCCAATGGTGAGCCACGAATTTGAACCACCCTGTACAGTGATTACTACCCTCGTATCTTCTCAATTTCATACGGGGAAAGAGAAGTAAAATACCTTGGGCTACATTTAGACAAGAGACGAAAATTCATCTTAAAAAGCTCCAAAATATATGTATACTGGCTTTTTGGACGAAACTTCCAATTAATAATAATAAAATAAACGCCTACTATATAAAACGATCATAAAATCAATGTGGAGTTACAGTATCCAGTTGTACCCCACAACTGCGCCAAAGCTGCAAACCTAAAAATCATACAGCGCATCCAATGAAAAACTTTAATAACCATCACAAACTTTCCATGGTAGATCAGAATATACCATTTGCCAAAAATGAAATGGCAAGATTATCCACGAAATGTAGTTTGAAGATACACGACCACGACAACGACTTGATAACTACCCTTTATCATCAACCAACAAACTGGCGGCAGAAAAGATAATGGCCAAAAGACCTTCCGACACAACCTGAAATAATATAAGTACCCAAAATTTTAAAAGCAAACATCACTGGATGAATACGTGTAGTGTGCACTAATTATAAAAGATTTACTTATTACTCATTTCAATATGAGTAGATTGTAGATAAGCACATAATACTCGTAAAAAAATGTTGTGACATAGTCTGCGGGAACAGTATATCAGTAGTATTTGCTTTACATAATAAATCACTGGACAATTTTTAAAACGAAACCTGGTTTTTCAGTAGCAATGAGCAAACTATAAAGCCGGTTATTTCATTGTCGGTTATTCGCACCAATGGACTAGGCGGGTAATTACGATTAATCAAGGATATTCGCCAGCATTCGTTACGGTTTGTGTGCGCAATCGAAATTCGAAACAAAGTGTACACAAAACCGCATTTATTCAGAGAATCTTATTAGTTCTTACTTTAGGGAGACATACAAATTAAAAATGCAACAGATCGTTCTCCAGTTGCACCAACATTCCGGTTGGCTAACCAGACAATTGCCGATTAATCGCGATTAACTATGTATCTGCGAATAACCGGGTATCCGCGCTTTTAATTAATTAACAAAGTTTGCAAAATATCCGCCCACATTCGGTTTTTGTTGTCAGGCGTATTGTTAGAGTGTTCTATGGGCATACTGAAAGTGGTACACAACAATATAATAAGAAGAAAAACTAAAAACACGGCTTGTCGAAAATACAATAGAGAAAATTAGAGTGGAGTGGAAAACTAAAGAAAATCATAAAACACTCGTTTTCCGAACGTAAATTTTTACGCTTACTTTTATATTAACGTTTCTAGAATTTGGATGTTTGAAATCTCTTCACGTTTCGAGCTCAAATTCATCGCGATAAATCTCGAAACCGAAATTTCGTACTTAAATATAGTCTACTTCTTAATTTGTTTCCTTGGGATTTTAAGGGAAAATAATTTTATATTGAAACAAGGTCGTTAAAATCGTTATGGCCTAACGAACGACAGTCAATAAATAGGGATAATTGCTGGGCGTAGCACCAATTAACGCATGTAATTACACCTGGTCCAATTTTCAGTTGATCCCACTGAATTAGAATCGGGTCGGAGCGAATTGTTCTAACACAGAATAAATATTCATTAGTCTAATTACGTAGGCCAGATTTACTATAAGAATTACCCTGAACTAAAGCGAATAGAGCTTTAGAGGGTATTCAAACCCACTTATACCGAGGGTTACTTCACAGAAAGTAATAAAATTGTCGACTACTTTCGGAAGGCATCGCTCCAAACCAGCAGAAGAACACGGCCCCCATGTTCGATTTGCTGCAGCATGAAAGTAGTAGCCGAAGCCCATACCTACCAGTTTCCAATCGTCCGTCGTTCATGGCGTTGAAACAATTGACAGTTTTCGAATTCGTGTTCGAAAAGACGTGCGCTGAATTCATTACATTCGATTTCGGGTGGTAATTAAGTTGCGAGGCGCCACCTTACGAAATGCATTTAGCGCGCGGTTATAAAACTTTTTTCTCTTTTATTAAATGTGTTTTTCGGCTGTATATTTTATGTGGACTTTGTAGCAAAACATGTTTTGCCGAATTAGATATTGACACTGGTAAGGAACTTTGCCACAAGCGAAACAAAAATTAATTTTCTTTGTGTGATTAATCAACGCTTTCAACAACTCTTTAATTACTTAGCGATCGTATTTACTTTACTATACTACTTTCAAATATATTACCTATAATATAGTGTCAAAGTGTCACTTTTAAGTTAACAAAGAAAAATTATCTTCTTTCACAATGACAAAACTGCAGATCGTGACGCTACTGCAATAATTTTCAAAAGCACTTTTCTCCTTTAATGACTTACATTTTATAAAATTAATTTAAATGTAAGCCCACGGTAGTCTTGCATTTTTTACCTTTGATAATAATTAATTACTGATGATTTTGGAAGAATGTTGGCGCTCCGTTTCGGGGCTGTCACCATTTGTATACATAATTATGTTTATGATCAACGAAATTAAAAACAGGAAACGTAATTTTTTCTGCTTAATGGCTTTCACGCATCTACCTGTCTTTTTATGTTGAAATTGTAGGGTAGCTTCTCCAACAGTGAATTCGATTTTTCAGGTCATATAACGACCAAAATATCCGTTTCATATTTACATTTTAAATCAGTTTCTTTTTGTAAGGGATGTGTTTACCAATAAAGTGAGTTTTTTTTAATTATCGCGAAATAATTAAGACTAAAGCTCGTTTTACATGGTCAAATTTTTACACGTAACTTTACAAGTATTTTTATATCTAGGATAAAAATGAAATTTTATTGATAAATGATGTTGAACGCACCTTTTAGATTTTACGTTCTAAAGAATTATGGTTTACATAATAAAAATCAAAACATATTCTCAATGTTTACATGTTGAAATTGACAGAACTTGTCCCCTTTTACATCGAAAACACGTAAAAATTTAATAAACAGGTTTAACAGAGATTCATTAATATGATTAAGAAGACATTTACTGTATGATTAGTGAATTTTTCTATTTAAAAGTAAATTATTAATCCATGTTTGATATTATTGTCAATATTTTGTCCCTCACCCCACTTTCATTTAACTACTGACAACTGTAAGTTAATAATATTTTTTATTGACTTACGCAATAGAAATAAAATAAACAATTAGAACAAATAACTTCACCACCTCAATATTTCTGCTCTTGCACTTCACCAGTGCGTATTTGCGAAATTGAGTAAGGATAACGATAGATCAAATAGATGGTTGGTAGTCGTGGTAATGCTATTAGAATGATTTTGAAATGTGAGATATATTTTTACAAAAAATCGGCACGGAATTATACAGGGTGTTAATTAATTCCATGCAGATATTTCGGGGGGTGATTGTACTTGTGAAAATAGGGAAAATATTGCAAATAAATGCATGGTCTAAACTCTAAAGGGAGTCGTTTTCGTCATACAGGGTGGCAAATTTCAATTTTTTTTCTCGTATTTTGTGTTTTCTCTCTTATGTTCTGTGATAATTGTTTTAAATTTGATACATCAATTATTTTTAGAATCTCTACAATAAAGTATCAAAATAGTTGATCGCAGTATACAGGGCGTTATATTTTCTTGAATCGGCTACAATTTTATCTTTTCAAAGTTTTTTTGGAGCACTCTGTATGAATTTCGAAATTAAATTTGAACTTTCTGTTCCTTTGTTTATCTTTCCCGTCTCTTGCACTATTCTCGTATCTGTAACCGTTTTCGATTTATTTGCAAAAATATTCATCGATGGAAATTATGTGTACGCGAAGCAAAGCAGGAGTAAAAGCTGTCTTTATGATATGTGATTTATTTTAGAGCAGCCGACAGGGTTACCAACAATTAATTAGTTAATCAATTACAAATAAACCAAAATTATAAAAACCATTGAAAATGTCCCTTACTAAAATGCACGAATCAAGAATTCGCCTCGTTGACTGGCGGACAAATATTCCAGGAGTATTGCGAATAATATCGCATGAAGCTAGGTTCTTAAATCCTCTTCTGTCGGGACTGGGGTCTGGTACATTATTTTCACGTGTCCCCAGAAAAAGAAATTCAGGTTGTGCAAGTGTGGGAATCTAGGGAACCATGGCTGAGGACCTCCTCCAACGTTTGTTCAAAATTTGATTGAGAAAGTTTCTGCATGAACCACATTGGTTCTGACAAGAATTGGTACCTCTTCTAGCAGCATTGGAACTTCATCTTAAAGAAATTGACCATAATATTTGTCCGTTTCGCAGTTACTGAAAACTTTTCCTGGAAAAAAATAAAATATTTGACAGGGATAGATTATAAACAATAATTGTTGTCACAATCGAGGGTGATTTAATGAATTATAGTACAGCAATCGAGTCTGACACTATCACACGAAGACAGTTAAATCATGGAGATAAATCTCCGCTCTCCTACCCTTTCGGGCTTAAGGCACCACCACCCCTCGCTAGGAAACCACAGTCGAGGGAACCCACATCCAACCGACCGCCAGCACCAAAATTAGCGTGGAAATCCCTCTTTTTTTAGAACAACTTCCAAAGACTGGTTGTTACTGCAAAATTTGTTAATCGAGATAAGTTATTTTGTTGAAAAAGTGAACTTTTGTAATGCAGTTTATGTGTATATATTGTTACTTATCCCGTCTAGGCTTGGATCCGTTATTTTCATTTGTAAGTATCATAGGCTCCTTATGTCTTTTCGCCAAAATAGTGTAAGACATGTATTCATTTTTGTGAGCTAAAAACAGTAAAATTATGGTGCAATAAAATGAAACATGAATAAATATTTTTACTACACGAATTAAAATCATGTTATAAAAACGGGACAAAACACACATACTAAAATCGAACATATATAATTATATCAGTTACGCGAATTAAAACTTATTGTAAAACGGGACAATCACACATATTAAAACGGTTGTAAAGGGACCGACATAGATTTGTCTATTTACAGTTTTGGGAGACACTTTATTTGGGGGGGGGGGGGGGCAATGCAGATTGTAAAATATACCTTACCTAATCGTCTTCGTCCTCCGTTGGCACTATGAGCTCCTTAAAGAACGTTTCTAGTATTATTATAACCTCCGGGTGTTTAATTTCACCTAGGTTTAAGGTAGTTCGCTCTATCTGGGAACGTTGTAACTTTGTTTGGGCTAACTATCTCGCATTGGTACGCTGTGGGTAGGGGCAATGGTAAAATGTGTGCTCGGGGGAAGATTCCTCTCCGCAGGCACATTGTACGATATGTCTTTTAAGCTTAAATTTATTGAAGTAGTGGCTGTATGGGCCGTGCCCTGTAATTGCCCATATTGTCTCCCTATTCCACCATGTGGTGGTTTCAGGTACCTGGGGCACAATCGCGTATGTAAAACGCCCCTTTGTGGTGTCGTCCCAAACTTTTTGCCATTGAGCCAACATGTCGTTTCGCGCTTTAGTATTAAGGTGTGATTTAGGTATTTGCACTGTAACCTCGGTATTGGTATTGCCGTTTCGCGCCGCCCTATCCGCGGCATTGCTTTCCTCTGACCCCGTGTCTTTGCTTTCCCATGTTATGCACACTTTAGTGCCAGAGTCCCATAGATTTGTGAGGCTTTTGTGCGCTATGTTTATCTGGCCCGTACCGGCTTTGAATACATTAACGGAATTTACAGCGCTCTGAGAGTCGCTGACTATTACGCTGTCTCGAGGGATTCCTAGGATGTATTCAAGTGCTAGGTTGATAGCCGCTACTTCGGCCTGGTAGGTAGTGGAGTAGTCGGGAAGCTTGGCGACCCTAATTTCGGGGGTGTGCGTACCTGAGTACACAACCATGGCCGCCCTGGTGGCTTCTACTGTTTTGGACCCGTCAACGTAAATATGCTGTGCGCTGTTTATATTATTGTCTACCCACTGACACCTGTGAGCAGGGTGAACTTTGTCTTTCGGGATGGGGGCTCTCTCAACGTTAGCCTTCGACATCGCGGTGTATACGTCGAAGATTCGTTTGGCCTCGAGGAAAAGAGGCGGAATGTTAGCGAGCACCTCCAAGCTCCTAGTGGGGGTGGTGTTGTATGCCCCTAATATCCTTAATAGGAATGGCCTTTGTATGTTCTTGGAGATCCGTTTGACTCGCGAGTCGAGGCTTCTACTGCCCCATATCTCCACTCCATATAAGATTGCAGGTCGGAGGGCATGGAGGTACATGGTTTTAATATTATTTTGAGACGCTCCCCAATTTTCACCAGCTATGTAAAACAGTCGGCTAGACACCTTAGCCGCTGTGTCCTTGATCATCTTGACGTGGTCGATAAAGTAGAACTTGGGATCTAACAAGATCCCTAAGTGTTTAATATTTTGTGTTGGTTTTATCTTGCCGCCTGATACTGAAAGCTCAGGGGGACGTATGGCACTACCCGCCGGGCAGAACATGTACTCGGTTTTTAGCGTGTTGTATTCGCAATGATTCAGCTTTGCCCAACTCTCACACTCTCCCCAGGTCTTAAGCCAGCCAGCCTCTATACGCTTTGGCGAAGCGCCCACCAACACCAGGACTTGGTCGTCAGCAAATGCCACGGCCTCGACCGATGCCGGCGCACACTCCAGCCCACGCATGGCACGGAGCCATGACTCCATCATTACCACCCACAAGATCGGCCCAAGGCAGGATCCTTGCGGGCAGCCACGGGACAAGGTGACAGCTCCTGAATCCGTCACAATTGTGCGATTCAGCAGGAAGCTAACCGTCGTGGTGTAGATGTTTCGTGGGGTCCCTATCTCCCAATCTATTAATTATTGCCGCATGCCAAGCCATATGAAAGGCGTTCTTTAGGTCCAAGGTGACTACCGCAGAGTGAAGTCCCTTGTCCTTATTCGTCCTGACTATGTTCATCAGGGTCTGTATAGCCGTTATGGTGGATCGACCTTCATGGAAACCGTACTGGTTGTCAGAAAGATGGCCCCCTTTCTCCATAAAATAAGTAAGGCGAGTGGCACACCACTTATCTAGGACTTTACCTAGTACCGGCAACAAACTTATTGGTCTCATAGATTTTCCCCCTGGTTTAGGGAGCCACACCATCTTCGCAACCTTCCACTCTTCGGGGAAGTGCCCTAGTGTGACACAGACATTGTATAGATCTAACCACCATTTTGTGTTTCGTGTTATTATTCGCTTGGCAATAGGCCACCCTATTCCGTCATGCCCGGGCGCCTTGTGATCTTTAGCGTTTCTGATAATATAAAGGAGTTCGCTTGTGGTCATACAAGGATCGTCCGGTGACGTGTGCCGACCGTTGTTTGAAATAATTCCCTCAAGATCGACCCCACTATCGTCCGCCGGAAAATAAGTCTCGATGAGGCCCCTTTCCGACTCGGACTCGCTTGTAGCCCAGACGCCGGTTGCCGGGTTTTGATACGTCTGCGGGAACAGATTCTGCTTAGCCTTTTTGGTGTTTAAAATCTTTGCTTGTATAGCAACCAGTGCTCCCTTGTTCAAATTACCCCCTGTTCTCGTCGTACCTGTGTTAGTTGTGAAATTGTTATTATTGGCCATAGTCTATTTTGTTTATCGCTAACTTAACCCTTTTGACATATACCGGGCAATTTCTATCCATAGATGAGTGTTCTGTTTGCTGGAGGCCGAGGTTTTTGCAATTGGCGCAGCATAAGGTGCCCGATTCGCACTTATCAAGTCTATGTTTTTGAGCGCATCTAGGACAGATATCTTCTTTCTCGGTGTACCGTAGCTGTGTGTGCCCAAAAGCATGGCATTTGAAGCAGCGCATCACACGAAGACAGGTCGGAATATTAAAAAAATTCAAGAACGTTAATTTAGCTACTTTATTTATTTGAAATAATAATTAAACGTTAAACTATACCCCCCGTGAGGACATGGACATTTGGTTTTTGGAAGCATATATCTTAAACCCAATTTTCCAAAATAGTGATTTTACGTCTCTTTTAGCGCATTTTTTAAGAATTAAAAAAATGTGCTATTGTTTGCGTTTTGTCCGAACCCACTTCTGCCGTTTTGAACTACATCTAGGGGAATTGTCCTAGAGTCCTGAAATTTTTTGCTTGAAGGTGTGCCAGACGGCCATCAAATTTCGCTGTCTTAAAGCCCCCTCCTCTTCGAGCCCTTATCGTGATCGGATATATTCCCTTATATCTCCAGAACGGATTGTCGGAAGAGCGTACTTACAAAAGGCGATTGGGACGTCTGGAAGAAATATATGCATTGATGATGTCAAAATATCTCGAAAACGGTTTGTCGGACGATTTTGATGTATGCCAAGCGGTCTTTAAATGTTTATGTATAAAGGGCCTCTTCACCTTATAACCGAACCATTTACTAAGGTATTTCGGTTGAAAAAAAATGGGCTTTATCTCTTTATCTGTACAAGAGTTGTGCACAACTTATATTGTTTGTAAATGTATTCGGTTAATAATATTAAAGAAAATTATTGAATATTTGTGAAAAAATAAAAAAGAAATCATACGATATATTCCATAATGCTAAATAGTTAGATACTATATTCAGATAGCTAGGCAGGTAGCTAAATAATAATAATATAATTTATTGCCATAGATCGTAAAAAACACATATAGGCATGGTCAGGTATAAACAAGTTAACAAACAATAAAATAGATGAGTACTTTACAGGAAAAAACAACATTTAGAATAAGTTAGCTATGCGGTGTCGGTATACATTAGTAAAATTCGTCCAAGTTATAAAAGGAATGTGTGATTAAAACAGAGTATAAAGAACGTTTGAAATTTCTTTTATTCTGTGCATTTTTTATACTGCCCGGCAAACTATTAAAATTGTTTAGCCCTATTATGTCAGGGGCCGTGGACGTAGATTTACACCTTGCAAAAGGTATGTAATACATATTTTTGACTCTGGTATTGTAAGAGTGGATGTCTTTATTACGGGCATACCGACACCCGTGCCCATATATATACAAGCACATCTCATATATATATATATACACGCAAACAAGGGTCAGTATGCCGAAGTCTTTAAAGATGGCGCGACAAGAAGTCATGCTGGTGACCTTTGCCATTACGCCCAAAACCCGTTTTTGAGCTACAAAAACTGCCTTTGCGCTTGCACAATTGCCCCACAAGCAAACACCATAACGCAATCGACTGCCAATTTGGGCATGGTAGACAGAAATTAATTGCTTGATATCTAAAACGTTTTGAAGATGCCTAAATGCATACGACAGACAGTGTAACTTAGATGCTAATTTATCGCAGTGTGTTTTAAATCTAAAGGTGCTATCAAGATATATCCCAAGATACTTTGAGCAAGGGGTGTCTAATACAACGCTGTCTTTCAAACGAATATTTAGCGCACCAAGTGTTTTGTGAGGATTATGGAACTGCGTAATTACAGTCTTGTCGGTATTGAAATATAGTTCTAAATTGTTTAGGTAATTAGTGAGGTTTGTTAGCGAAGTAGTGCATTTCATATTTAAAGTTACCTTATCGGAGTCGGATACTATTAATGAAATATCATCAACATAAAGTACATGTTCATAAGAGATGACTTGACTAATGCTATTAATATATAGAATGAATAACAATGGGCCAAGAATTGATCCCTGAGGGACTCCCATAGTTACTATTGCTTTTCCGGAGACACTACTTGTGGAGTAACCAGTTGCAGTGGAACCTAAAGAGACAAACTGTTGCCTATCAAGAAGAAAAGAGGATATCCATTGAAGGGCAATGCCCCTGATTCCGTAATCGTTCAATATATTTAATAGTTTGACATGATTTACACAGTCGAATGCCCTGCTCAAATCACAGAAGATTCCTACAGGGCATTCTCCTCACTCAATATATTGCAAAAACCTATTATAAAATTTTATTAAAGCTATATTTGTAGATTTACCTTTTCGAAAACCATGTTGGTTTATCGTAAGGATGTTACATTGATCCAGAAACTTTGTCGATCGATCCAAGAAAGCATATTCAAAAATTTTTGACAGGCTTTCAGATAGAAAAGCTAGATATATATTTGATCACCTTATTCCTTAATAGATTATTTAAGGTTTACTTGATACCCATTATAAAAGCAAAATAAGACAATGAGATTGCTCAAAACCCTCTTCATTATAATCCGGCAGTGAATTCTGATTTTTTTCCAAATTTGAAAGTAAGTAATGTATTCTTATAGCTGTATATTAATACAAATACAATTGAAATTGAGCTACTAACTTGAATATTGGATTAGGCAATATTAAACTTTTAAGATAACAATGAAAAATATTCAGAAAATAATAGATGAACAACTTATCAAACAGGTAACGTTAGAAAATAATGATACGTAATATTCCTACTTAATAATTCTAAAAGCTCCAAGCTGCTGGTGGGAGTTCTTGGTGAATCTTTTTAATTTTTGGCCTTAAAGAGGTTATGAATGGGTCGGAAGTTATTAAAAGATGTTTAAAGATATCTTCGTTATTAGCTTGTCTTGATA
This sequence comes from Photinus pyralis, assembly GCF_008802855.1. NCBI lineage: Eukaryota > Metazoa > Arthropoda > Insecta > Coleoptera > Lampyridae > Photinus > Photinus pyralis. The sequence continues at coordinate 68,653,410 of NW_022170249.1, forward strand.
TTTTTCTAGAATGACTTTGTCGATAGTGCCTAATTAACTTATGATTAGCCTCTTATGCATCTTCTCCCAACTGTCCAATTGGAAGCAGCGCGTTTTCAATTGTCAGCTCCGTGTATTAAAATTTTATGCACAGAGACTGGCATATAAAACCAGTTATACAATTGTAAATAAAGATGTGCAGTTTCAAGGCAGTAGTCTTTAAATTTAGTGTTATTTATTCGTTCCCCAGATGCTATGACTTTCAAAATAATGCCAAAGTGTGTGACTATAGTTTCATCTAGGCCAGTAATTTCAGCACTAAGAGCAGGGTTACTGAAAAAACGACTTGCAGCATTGCCATTATTAGTGTTGCCTTTTCCTTGCTTAATTACATCTATTAGTAATCCGCAATCGCAATCTAAATTGATTTTGGATTTGAATTTTTCTGTTGTTTTTAAGAGTTTTTTTGTTCATCACTTCGTGCAGACCACGATTTAAATGGCAAATTATATGCAATGTGCAAAAGGCACTCAAAGCAGCGAATCCATGCATGTAGTGACGACAGTCCAAAAGAAAAATGTTCTTTTTTTGTAGTTCGTTGTGCAGCCAATTCTAAATTATTCATTTCTTTTGGTACACAATGACATATATAGCATCTCATCGAAGACTTTTTATCAGTAAGTATATACACAATTTTACCATCGACCATTGTTAATAATAATTGATGTTTTACTATTATGTTTTTGATTTAGTATCTAATAAGTTATCTATTTCTGTTTGAATTTCTCGAACAATAGATTTTACAACAGACGCACTTTCTTTTCCAAAGTGAAATTGAATTGGACGACAATATCGTGTTGATCCAGGACAGTCGTTTTGCCATAGGATTATGCCTTCATCAACATTTACCATTCTTATGGGCGCCAAACTGCAAATAAACGTTCCCCTGTCATCGTAGTCATGATTACTGACAGCCATATTATATTGGGATTGATCAGAAGTTCCATCGCAGCCCCATTTAGAAATAAGAACATAATTAGTGGGAGCATTTTCTGGATTTTAAGTTTAACGAATGACTCTGTTATAGCATTGAATAAGTAACTATGATTACTTATTCAATGGTTATAGTTAATGCATCTTTCTTAGGATAACAATGTGATTTGGCTTGCTGGATTTTAAAATAGCTCGGAAAAGTGTTCGCATATACTTTCTAATGATATTGTATTGATGTTTTGATCAGCGGCGGCAAAAACACTAAGCGCTTGTTCTTTTGATATGACAGGATTATCTTCTTCTCTTTTTTGTATGTTCTGGATATTTCTCTAAAAAATTCATAATGTACTGCGCATCTTGGACAATCGTTCTTAACAATAAAATTAATCGTTACACCATTGCCAGTACTGCCGAATCAATCGTGGGTATTGACAACATGCTAATTTTCTAAAATGAAAGTGTCCCTACTAATTCCCTTATTTTCAAATCATGTACCGATTATATTCTGTTGTGAAATATGCAACTCATAAAAATGCGTATTTCTAGAGATAAACATTAAGCTTTCACCGCCTGTATAATGGGTTTTTATTACAAATACTTAAAGCAAATAGCCATAAAAATTAAAATTAAACGCCTACAGTTTTTTTTGTGTATCCAACATGATTTACTCATCAATCAAATTCGTCGAAAAAGTGTACCCAGTTGTAGATTACAAGTAGAATTGTTTGAATTATTGGAACTGCGATTCCAAATTAACATCTTAATTGACATGTCGAGTCATGCCCTGCTCTGACAATTGAAAATTATCGATGATGTATTGAATACGTGCATTTGCTAAATAAATATTTCCCTCTTTAAAACCGTTTAAAGACGTTTTGCGTGTCTAAAGCGTATGTAAATGGAGGCAAAGTTCGTTCCCTCGTGGAATCGTTAAATTGTGTATGAAAGGGAGTAATTTACTTTAAAAGTAGGTAACTTTAAGTTGTCATAATCATATTTATTCGGAGTAAAAGGAAAAATTCAGAAGTTGTAACAAAAAATATTCGTGCTTTCATCTATCTGCTTTTGGTATACTTAGTACATTAAACTATAAAAAATAACAGTGCTACCTAACGGGCAATAACCGCAAAGAAGAGAATTATGTATGGAAAGAAAAAAGAATCGTAACAACTAAATTATAGAAGCGGTATCTTCTCTTAAAATAAATGCATTAACGATAATCTCCAATTAACGACTGATTTGCTTATAAATTGTGGTAGTCACGGTAGGTGCTTCATTATAGTTACTGTTTAATAAGATGATTATATGGATAGCGAGAAGTTGCACGTGTCGACAGAGCACGAGCTGACCTTATTGAACTCCGGACTCCGGTAGTCGTGTATATGAGACTGGTCCATCTCAAAGCATTTATACTAAGCTAATATCTATTGACTTTCTTCCACCAGTGAAATGAACGTGAGGCACGTCGATTGCAAAGATAAAATTTCAAAAATACGCAAAAGAATGCAATTGCCGTTTGGAATGTATAAAGAGCGTCTAGAGAGATTTTATTAAAGAAACTCTTAGTCGTTCCGTCAAGACATGGAGTTTGCTAGAATATAAAAATTCCCATACATTAATGGATTGCTCAAACAGTCACTATAAATTACAGTTAGGTGTTTGCATTACAAATACAAATATCAATTGAATTACTATGTGACCTCTCAATGGATGATGCAAATTACAAATAAATATGTAATCAACTGTAGCATTACGGATAGATAGAAAAATACAGCTTATATCGATTTTATTCGTCTCGATACGACTTATATTAACAAAGTTAGAATTTAGTCTAACATCTCGACTATTTAAAGATCCTAATTAAATTCCTTGAAGCTCAATGCACAAGATAAGATTTAGATCTAGGGAAATTAAAGTCATTCATGGAATACCCCAGGGTTCTGTGGTTGGATCGCCTGTTATTTTTATGAACGCCATTTTTCCACAGCACATTGCAATGTATACCGCTAACATTACCGTAAATATAATTGGAAACTGAACCAACTTAGAAAAGTACTAAATTGGTTTCTTACGGATTACGACTAGGGCAAATCACATTACCTTAGGAGGCAGAATGGGACACATTAAATACATTACGACTTATGGAAAATCGGTGTGTCAATGGTACATACAATTAAATTATGGTTAATTTCTAATAATACCGGGAATAATTAATTAAAAAAGTTAATTTAAAACTTAAAAGAATATTAGGCAGATTTCAAGTCGCAAAGGGACCTCGGTTTTAGAGCACTTGGTAACTACGAATTATCATTTGTTCCTGGTGGCTCTCTTGATTAGTGCTCGTCTAAAAATCACCTGTGTCATATTTTAGCTGAAATCGTAACTGTGGGGAATTCTCATCAGTCCATTGAACAGATTATCATGGAAAACTGTTCGAACCTCGTCATTTTCAACGGTATGTACTCGAAGAAAAGAGCTGAAATGGTAAACGCTAAAGATCGGAATTGGAAGAAAATGCACAAACCTCAGAGATGGAAGGCGAGCTCACATATGGTTCAACAAACGATTTTTCAGTCAGTCTAAGCGAAGAATTTCCCTTAACACGAAATCTTCACAATGAGCGTGTCGGTAATCTTCATTAAACTTCAAGACAATTGTAGTAAACTTGTTCTCTATTAATAAACACTATTGATGCTTTCATATATTATATTCAACTTCCTTACATCTGACTAAAACTACTACTGCACAAACTACTAATTACAAAGTCGAAAGAATTTAGACAGGAGAGAAAATTTAAATGTAAGTCTTGGCTCACTATAGCTATCCAAAGACCACTACAAAATAGAAGCTGCAGGATCATTCCCAGGGCCACCATACAATTTAAGATCTTTTAAATGCCAAGTCCCGGCCTGTAAAGTACTATTAGGTTCTTTAAGTTGGTATAACCACCTGCCCAGTTTCCTACGAACCTTAAACAGTCCTGCGTACTTAGGTGCAAACTTAGCGGAGAAATATCGGAAGCATCAGACAGAAAACATAGTTCTTTCTTAAAACAAGTTGGCCTATCGCAAATTCATCGGGACGAGGACGCAAATCGTATGTGAAGTTTTCATGGACATTAGCTGGAACTAGAATTTTTAGGATGGAATTAACCTTTGAGAAAGATGCGCTAAAAATGAAATTCACTTATGTGTATTTCATTTATTTTATTTTTTGTACTCCGTGGACTAAATCAACGTGTTTTGTCATTTATTTAAGGGACTAAAGTGTCGCGACTAGGAACAAAAAGTGACAGTACACACTGAATTGTCAAACACAATTTAATGATTAATGGTTACTTTTATATGTACATTTTTATTCTTTCGCCATATTTTACACTTATTATACCGTTTGCCATATATCTTTTTAAACCTAGCTCGAGCTAGAAAGCTTAAAAAATTATGCTCAAGTATGAAGCATTTGAAATAAATCCAAAGGCATCTCGAAGATCTGTATGCTCATACAAGCAAATCGGAGGATGGTGTCACACACAACCAAAACTTTCGCCACTTGCCTAGTATTCAGGATAAAAAAATAACTTTATTGTATTAGATCTCATTGTAATATTTTGCCAGTCTTGAGCATTAACTATCTTCACGCATCTTAATAAGATTCGTGCGTTCTCACAGGCTCAGAAACAAGCACCCCTAGACCAAATTCCAAAATGATTTAATGCTTCTAGGTTACCTTACATTTACATGGAAACGCGCGTTTTGTATATCGTTTCCGATTATCATACTAATTTATTCTGTCAGCTAGTTTCAAAAACCTCTGATTAATTTTAAAGGTATTTAATTACATCCGTCACGCTGTACCGAATGAGGTATTCGTTTCCGTCTTCATTTCCCAACTACAGTCGAAGCTTTAATATTTAAATTCATTACGTGTATCAATTACAAGAGAATATTCCTTTCAGGCGGAACATTTCAATATTACACAATTAACTCCGCGAAAAAGTTACGGGTAATTTTACCTCGCCTATCTTATTTTATACAGGTCTCATTCTACTGATGTAGATCTTCGCAGAAGCTTATATTAAATTCTTAAGACAGCCCTGAGAGATGATTAAATATCTACAGAAACGGAAATGTAATTCAGCTAGGTCAGGTACAACACAGCTCTTACATCTTGTAAAAGGTGTCTCTGGGGAAGTGTGTTTCTGAAATCTGCTGTTTCAGTACACATTACAGAATAAAGACAGCGTCCCCACCGGAATCCAACAGCTGAATGCCACGGTTATTACTTTCGCAAGAAAATCTTACAACCGTTGTTACTGCGCTCCTTTTCCTAAAAGCAAATTATCTGTAAACGTACTTAAAACTTTTTAGTTTTCCACTGAGAATGATTCACTTTATTTTCATACGGAGCTTCGTGTAAAAAAATCAAGCTCTCTTCCAAAGGCTTCTGGAATAATGCAAGTTGCAGTTGTAAAGCGACGACTTCATTGTGAATAAAATATCTCGATAACTTCCTTACTTCAAAGTAACAGTTCAACTTCAGTTGGATTGAAAAACAAATCACGTTCTACGAATCGCCGAGCCTTTTGCAACGCGCATTCAAGCGGACGTGGTCAGGCACTTTTCAATTGATTCTTAGAGATAATGGTCCTCGCCAGAGAAAAGCTTTACTGAACTGATTACAACCGTGAATTACGAACTGCATTCAAAAGTTAAATCAGTCGATAATTACGGGCTGCAATTTGCAAAACAATCTTTTGATTAGTTTCTTTTCCGTTCGCGAATAAGATGTTTATGAGGGGAACCGGAACCTCCATCGGCTAGGAGTAATTCTTTTCAACGGAACTTAACGACTTCCAGAATAATTTAAAAAAAGGACTGTTATCGTGCTCTAAATAACCTAGAACAGCTTTGACGTCACTGTACCGCTTTACTTATAAAAAGCTAAAGTACACTGAATTAATTATTAAGGTGGGGTATTTTTTTAATGAATCCCGTGAACAGCTTCAATTTTAACTTATAACCCCTCGCGCTGGGGTTTTCTTAAATCACACAAGCTTTTGTCGATATATATATTTAAATCACGGCGCAGTTTAGCCTGATTTATAACCAAATTTCTATAAGGATTTGAATGAAGTATGGGTAATCTAATAAATTTATTGCATCGAGGTTTGTATTTGTTGATAATTTATATAAGACATAAATTTATCAGCAGAACAAATCCCCGAGTAAAAAATGTGTGGATAAACTTAAAATAAATTGAAACTTGTATGTGTATATGAGAATCACAGTTGGTTTTAGATAGACAGACGGGAGAAATTTTCAACGTTGCTGTTGATAAGTCGACGGGGCCACCCCCTATTTGTATACAACGCACGTTATTCTCGAAGACAAATGGGAATATACATAGTTTCCGTGTATCTATGTTACGGGTGCTATACTGTTTTCGATGTTAGCACTTTATTTTAAAAATGCCTTCGCTCTTAAAGCGTCTAGTGTATGAGTGACAAGCTCAAAATACTCGAGAAGCTTTTAAATTTCAGTTCGAATGTACGTCTGTTACAAATTCTTGTATTGCTCACTTTTTAAGTGCATTTATTTACATGTATAAAAATTCAATGGGTATTTAGTTGAAACATGACACTATAACGATAAAAACCAAAAGGATCATTTCATCTAGATAATTAAATCTGATTGCGTCCTAAATATATTTACTTTAAACTAGAAAATTAATTATAAAGTTTATGGCTGGGGATTAAATACTACGCAAAAAGGTCAAAGTTTCCATCCGTATTTCTCGCGACCTTTCTCATTTGAAATTTTTATGTTCTGCTGATCAAAGCAAACAGAAAGCTTACATTTCTCTTTAAAATGACATAAATCCTTGTTGTAATTTAATTTTTATATTGATTTTATAATAAAGACCTTACTTTTTCCTTGGAACAAAATGAAAATGAAAATTTTCTTAGATAAATTTCTGAGTTTAATCTCCCTGGTTTGTATACATTTACCCCGTTTCCGATCTATGTTTACTATACAGAATCTTTCATTCTAGTAAAAATTAGTGGATTGTTTTGTATCAGTAATCCAATCGGAAGATTACTTGAAGCTGTCGCTTCTTGTGGCTTTTATTGCACCAAACAGATGTGAAATACGATTGGTAAGGGACTAAAGTGACAGTCGGCAATGAAATGTCAACCACAATTTAATATTTGCTGCTTGCATGTTGGTTCTTGCACCATATTTTGTAGTCAATATACTGTAATTCAAATAATATACCGGGTGACTTATAAAACCGAACATAAGCAATTTGAAACATGTTGTTTGCAGATTGTTGCTCCCCATGTTAACTTAATGACTAAATTTGAATGAGGTAAGGGAAATAAACCTATCAAACACTTGGATGGCCTCTAGTGGCGAACTAAAGAACTAGAACAAAATTAGAATTAGAATAAAAATCGAATGTTAAATAAATTAAGAAAAATATTCAAGTAGATTCAACAGTTTTACATTTACATGATTCCATACAACAAAAGATGTTGGTTTGAAGTTAAATACTTATCGGTGTCGCGTTGTTTTGAAGGCTTGGATTTTGTGTTACCGTGTGCTGGAAAATAAGTATTGTTTAATTAAAGAGACTGACTATCTCTATAAAAATATTCAATTTCATCTTGAACACCAGGTTATGATCTTTGGTTGACGATGACCTAAAGTGTCGGTGATTCTCCAGTTAGAGTCACTGTCACACATTCGTCTTCTTCGGGCATCTGCAAGTGGTTTTAAAAAATGGGAATGCTAATACAATTTTTCGTCGCCTTTATAACCGAATTAAACCTACTTCTACGTTTTCAAAGGATCGTTTTAAATCCCCGTTTGAAAAAGTAAAGTAGCGTTTTATATACAGTCGCCTAAGCAATATATTAAAAGGGGATAACTTAATTTCACTACCGCCTTTGCACCAGACTGACAATTGCCTAATTTTTCCGCAATCCTATATATTTCGGCTTTACCCGGATAAACTGAATAAATAGACGTGCCATCAATTTTATATGGGGCCAATCTACCCACCTTTGAGATCCCGTTCCAAATAGAAGAATGCCAATAGATAAACGTGTTTTATATTTGCATAGCTGGGACCTATTCATCGAATTCCAATTCACGAGTTTCAATACACGAGTTAATATTGAATACTGGAAAACGAGAGAGTTAATAGTAAATTTTGTGTGAATATCTTTTATTCGGTGGCTTATTTCTTTTTCTTTTCAGGAAAAATGGTGTACTCTGTAGAGACAGTGTTAGGAACGTCTGTCAATCTACCGTGCGATATAACTCCACCCGAAGCGAAAGACAAAATGCATATACTGATTTGGTATAAGGATAAAGTGCCAATTTACACGTAAGTTTTTTACGCGAGAAAAATAATTTAGAGTTTACACATATACGATCTGGAAATAGAGTCGATCCCTTACATTTGTAAATATCCCTTTTCACCGCTGACGACGAGGACGGAGTATAAAGAGATATTCAGTCAACATGTAATGATCCGACTCTCATTCTAAGCACGTTTTCAATTGGTCATAAGTAGTTGATGTTGTGAGAGTTCATCCTCTGGTTAAAGCTATATCACGCAATTCAAACCTATCCCTACAGAGGTTTAGTTGAGTAATTATTTCCCCAACTTTGATAATCTACACCACAAATCTGAGGGGAAATTTACGTAATGATATTTTATGTACAGCTTCGACTCGCGTGGAAAGAAGCTGGAACAAGGGAAGCATTGGTCTATTGAATCACTGAGTGACAGAACAGGCTTCAAATTTCAAGATGATGTCGCAAAATTGTCTTTAAGCAATGCGAGAGAATCCGACGAGGGAAGTTATCAGTGCCGTGTGGATTTCAGACGAAGTCCCACACGAAATGTGCTTGTAAATGTCACTGTAATCAGTAAGTTCATTGATTAGTTTTATTATTTTTACATATTTTTATTATTGTTTTAAGACTACAACATTTTGAATGTGCGGCATTTGGTATTTGGATGACACACTGTAACTATAAGTAAAGAACTAATTCGAGAAACGTAATTACTACACTACGCTGTTTAATTTATAAAATGATCCTCTACAAGTATCAAATTAGATTTTATCGAACTTCATACGTTGATGTGCGAATGGTTAAATTATTTGTGCGCCAACTAATAAAAACTTTGACGTAACAGCAGAAAACAGAAGCATATAAATTCGCCCTTACGGATGTATCTAAGTAATTGGTTGGTTATACATAATTGATCAGCAACCTTTTGCGTGGGGTTTCAAAAATCAACGTCACAGGACGTCTTGTACAAGGGCTTCGCAGCAAATCTGTTCACCTACGGGAATAGAACGTAAGAGTTAAAAATAAACGTTGGTTTTCAATACAAATTTGATATATTCGAGTTCGAAACAGATTGCCGAAACGGAAATACTCAGCATAAGTAATAATTTGATCAGTAGTTCAATTCACAAATCTTACCTTCCATCCTCTAAATCAAGTTTTAGTTTAAAGTTTTAGTAGTTCATAGTGAATAATCAAATTCACAGCGGGCGTAAATAAACTTGAATTATAATGGGACGGACCTTTTTGAATTAATTAAGTTTTGGGTTTTTATTATTTTTCTTGTACAATTTCCAAATGGGGAGGCGTATAATTAATCTACTGAAGTAGTTCTAACACATAGAAACATACACCATTGTGCCACATTTATCAACTATGGGGAACATTAATTTTATCGTTTAAGTATTCATTTTGTGTTGTAGCAATTATTTGTATTGAAAGGTATCGAGTATATTATACTACTCGTGAAACCACAGCTCTTATTTACTTTTAATGCTTTCGCCTCGGCGCTGTGATAGAAATGGTAAAATTGTGGTTCGGGCGCCTTAATGGTATCTTCCGCTGTGAATTTTGTCACGCACTTTAAAGTTTCTTAAAGCTCAAATCGCGGTCTCTTCCGCAGAAAACAACGGAGCTATAATTGTTAAATGACTATCAAACAAAGGTAGTAATTACAATTCGATTGTATCAATAACCAGTATGTAATCAAACGTTATATCAAGGAGTCGTCGAAAATAAAAAAAATTACCTTAGAACTTCAGATCGCATCCTTGTGAGCTCAGAAGAGGGCGTTCTGTCTAATCTGTAACATAACAACACAAACAAAACAAAGAACTAGAGTAATAATAAACTACTACAGGAATAACTTACATTTAAACCATTAGATTACAGAGGAAATACCTTGATAAGTTAAAGAAATAAGATACTTGATAGGGATAGAACATAAACAATAATTGATGTCACAATCGAGAGTGATTTAATAAATAATCTCCAAAATATTGCAAATAGGACACTGTAATATCTAGATCTGAAATGTTAATATTTAAATTTACATACATTTTTAGTAAAAATGTAGTCATAGAAAGTATTAATATCAAAAACAGGCTTCCGCAGAAAACAACGGAGCTATAATTGTTAAATGACTATGAAACAAAGGTAATTACAATTCGATTGTATCAAAAACCAGTATGTAATGAAAAGTTATATCAAGGTGTCGTCGAAAATTAAAAAAATTACCTTAGAACTTCAGGTCGCAACCTTGTGAGCTCAGAAGAGGGCGTTCTGCCTAATCTGTAACAGATAACAACACAAACAAAACAAAGAACTACTACAGGAATAACTTACATTTAAACTAGTGGATTACAAAGGAAGTACCTACATGACGTAAGAATATCAAATTTAATTTCGAATTTAAATGAAACGAAACAATTGAATAATGAAAATAGTATATTAAGAGACAAGTGTATAATCAAGTCTGTTTAGTCATATTTTGATAGGTATTTATATTTACGTGTAATTTTAAAAAAGGCAAGCACGAGTACTTGAACAGTAGGCTTGTAATATTCTGTCAGTTTGAAAATAAAATAAAAAAAAATACTCAAAAACGCTTGAGTACAACATGGTCCTTCGAGCAGGATTAATCAGTTAATCTAATAACAAGTTGGTACGGAAAACAGGCAAAGAAGCGCGGTTTAAATTAGCTACTATTGGTACATTTCGGTACGATTATACACGTATTGCGGTTTGCAAGTGAATTTTAAAGCTACCTACAGTACACAAAGGGTATTAGTGAATTACGGTGCATCGGATTTCTCACACATTTCACTAATAATTTTCACGGACATTGTTGAATTGCACATCGGACGGAAGGAAGAGTAAGTGACTTCCAATTAGTTACCAAATACTTACCTTCTTACATTACTTACAATACAATTCATTCAAACATGCCTCATACAGACGGAATTGATGATATCAACGGTGACAATGCGCGTAAAGTTCGAATAGTTAGTGGGAAAACGCGCTACGCTTAAGGGAACTCTTACAAAGTTCAAACATTGGTTTGCGAAATTACCGGATAAACAAGGACTTACGGACACTCGGATTAATCAATTAAAAATACTCAAAAACGCTTGAGTACAACAAAGTCTTTAAAGCACGCGCAACGAGTTTAAGGGCACGACACGAAGCGGAGTGAGTGTTTAAAACGGAGATGTGGTGCAGGTATAATAAAAAATTAGTTTCTTCAAACCTTCACTTTTTCGAACGGAATCATTTTGTTGGTCGCTTCACTTTTTTCTAAGCGAAGTGTCTAATTCACAAAAAGAGATTTACTTCTGCATATGCTAGCACGCGTCTTTCGAAATGTTTAATACAATCGATCAATTTGCGTTTATTAAAAGGTGCTTCTCTTAACATTAAAAAAATCGTCTGCGCATATGTGGCCGTAATTTTTGACATGTTGCATAGGTATAATCTATCAATTTGCTTTTATTAACAGGTACTTTTGTTAAAATTTTAAAAATATGGATCCATGAATAAGAAATTTACCTCTGCGCATGCGTGCACGCAGCTTTTGAAACGCTAAACAGAATAAATCGATTTACTTTTAATAAAAAGTGCTATTAAAATTTCAGCAAAATCTATTCATAAATAAGAAAGTTATTTTGAAGGGCCGGCATGTTGTCTTTTGATACTAGCGATTGAACTTTTCCGGTATATGATTTCGGTAATCCACGTGGATTGTTACAGACTGTACTTCTCAGATAATCAACAAACTCATCACCTCTTTCGATACTTACATCGACTAAGCGTGCGGTGACATTAAACGGTGAAGAACGCTTTTTGGTCTGAGCTAGGAAGCTCTTCTGTCAAGAATTTGGCACATTTTATAACGTATATTCTTAGAATTGTATATTTTATCCATACATAGAATTTTTTGTAAATGTGGACTATGTATACTTTAAAGGGATGTCAGCTATTACCCTTTATCATTAATCAAATTGTGATTGTTTAACACGAAGATGTATGACAAAGACGATAAGGTTGAAATATTGACATGGGGTGGTTGCCTACAGCCATCTATTCCATGCCTTGATACTAAGTATCGTGATTCCATGCTTTTGATCCATTTTTTTAAAGTATACATTTAAGAAAATCTCCCTGTATAAGAGACACAAATAGGTATCTTTACTGACTAGGCATTGTCTGCATATCCTGTGGAATGTAAATTCGATAATGCAATTCAACATTTTGAACGGCAATTCTTAGGAAGAAGTATAAGGACTATAAATTTCAGCTTTCCATTGCACCTTTCTCTCGGAAATGATGACCTTTCCTTTCTTTCCATTGTAAGCTTTGCTGTCGTGGTGCGGGCACCATGATTCGTCCCCAGTCACAATTGCGGAAAAGAAGTGGTCGCCCTCATGCCTGATACCGGATCAGATGGGTCAAAGCAGCATCGAATCTCTCCGTCAGTGGCGAACGTTCAAAATTTTTGGCATCCATTCAGCACACAAAAGCCGATAACTGAGAAAATCATGAATTATCGTGTAAACTGAACCGTGATGTTCACACGCTTTGCCACTTCATCGATGCTTATCTTTCGTTCTTGTCAATATGTACATACTGTTGCGGGATAGGTGGCTTTGGCCTGGTCTTGGATCGTCTTTGCGCAGCTTCGCGTCCTTCTCGGAACCGTTCTCACAGTGGCCAATGAAATGCAATGTTCATCATACACGACAGTCTTACGGCTACTAACTTTGTTGGGACAGACCTCCAGCAGAGATTATCCTTAACAAGGTGTGTTCATTGATCTATCATAACCTTTTCCAACATTAGAGTCGTTAAATTAAACACAAAACCTTCCCCATATTACATTTAATTGAACATGACGTAAAGCAACTAGTTTCGGCCAACGGTCATCTTCTGGCTTGTAGAGATTACACATTCAAATGAAACATTCTAGAAGTTACACATAAAAACTATAACATTATAAATATATTTCTGTTTAATTAGTCTTAAATCACATTTTTTTAAATTAATTCTTTGTACGGCGCGGATGGACGACGCCATCGAAAAGGGACATGTTTAAAATAGACAGCTACCCTCGCATAATTTTTTCATATTGAAAAATAGACGAATTAAATTGATGACTCTAATGCTACATTGCAAACAACATAATCAGATAAATGTATAACATTATTATCGGCACATTATAAATTTTCTAACATTACATATAATCAACACATTTTAAAAGATCAACGTTGAAATCACCCAAACGGAAAACGTTTAACACACTTTTAATGCCATATGGCGAATAAAGTAAAAGAGCATTATAATAATTAGGTTCATTGTCTAAAATCATGACATCAGGTTGAGGTTGACTGGTTCGTCTTTTTTGCCATTGGCGACTTTGTCGTACATATTTTCCGTTATGCTCTTTACACTTTATACAGTAGATCGTGTGTGATTTCTATAATAAGGGTGTTTTATCTTTTAATTTAGTAAAAAAATTTTAAATTGAAAAATGGTGGTGCTATTTTGAGTTTTATTTCTATGTTGCTTTTTTTGAGAATAGTCTTTTTGTCTATTAATTGTGGAATGTACAATTTTTTGTACACTGCTTATTGACTGTAGAGGGTGAGTTTTGTGAGGGTTGGGTCAAGCCCGAGAAGAGTAAATTATTGGCTAACTTATAGCCATTGTGTGAAAATGTTCTTAAGATTTAATTTTACAGTGTTGATGTTGTGCTTGAATGTATATATATACAGTGTTCATGTATCGTGAATTTTATCTTCGAGAAGTATTTGAAATTTGTCTACTTGCTTCTTCGTATCTATCAAAATTGTCTCTTTTTAGATCTGGAGAATGATTTAAACGACTCCAATGCACGCACAGCAGATTCAAGAAGCCTCTGATCTTACAAAATCTTACTTGTTCCGTTGGATCATTCCAAACTGTGGTTCCAAAATGATCCAAATAGAGCGGTTTCGAGACCACACGTCGGGAGTAGAGTCGACTGAAACCGAATAGTGCTATGATTTTTTCATCCTTTCTATGTACTTACTTGATCACCCATGGAACTTCGAGGACGAAATGTAACTGACCTGACCGTTCCCTTTGTTTGCATGCTGTTTTAAAAAAAATAGCTAAGGTTGGTTCTTACTCTGCTAGCAATTCCAACATACCCATTGCTCGATGAGTTCTTTGGAAGGCTTCGAAATCGCATGCCCCTATAGGCGCGCTCAGATGCACGCTTCCAGTCACCGAAGCCTTATCAATTTTTTAAAGTGATTATTTATCAATATACATGGCAATGTATTCGCTCCCTAGTGTAAAACAAAGCCAGAATCGATCGACAGTCGATTGAGTTTTTGAAGATTGTATGGTCTCGCCTGATGCAACAACTAGATTATCTTGGCTACTATCGACCTCATCTCCATCTATGCATTTACTCTTCTGGGGACCATTATCGAAAACTCGATATGACGATCACTCATGATACCATCTGTAAAGAAATGTTAAGAAATGCACAATGAAATATGGCTATATTATAGATCACAATATAAATACAAAAATACTTACGTGTGTTGGTAGATATACATTCAGATGAATATGCTTGTTGCGAGACGTCCGTAGCTTAATAACATTTCAGGAATTCCCCGCTACAGACGAATACTTGATTTAAATGCACGATTGTTGCATATTTTGAAATCTTCACAGCAAAATTTAAATAAATCAGATTCATTTTTCGATATCAAAACCAATAACAAACATTTGGTTCTAGATTCCAATACCTATTAAAAAACTCGTTTAACAAATAAATATCAAAATTAACTATTTAATAATAAATAAATAAAAAAAACAACATACTACTTATACAGTGATATTCATTTAGAAGTAGACAGAGGGATTTGTGTGTTTTGTTTTCCCTATGTCTACTTTTAAATGACAAAAACTCTTCTGAAATACGCCTAATTTCATGCAACCGAAATATCTTCTCAAAACAAATGAAGATCTGCCTGTCATATTAATTAAATGGAATATTTTTGCTTTTGCTTCCGTATCTTTATTTTCGTTCGTGTGCGATGTATTCAATTGACGAAAGTTGATATTGTTAATTGGTATAGTGCCGTGAGAGACTCATTTTCTGTGTTGATCACTTTAAAATTAGTGGTTGTGTAATTGCGACACCGTAAACAACCCTCAGTTTTAACGGAGGATATGAAACTGAACATTTTAATTTTTGTGGAAGAGAATCCCATAAGAAACTTAAGGGAAATAGCGGCCGAATCTAATATCTCTTTATCATAACCTAAAAGTATACTCTCTTTATTCAAATACAGAATGACAGCGCAGAATGCGTGCGCATGTTATTTCGGTAGCATAAATTTAGGCGTCGTTCAGAAGAGTTTTTGTCATTTAAAAGTATAATTGGAAATCCATATGTCTGCTACTTCTAAATAAATAAAACTGTATATCTGGAACTTGCAATCAGGACTTTCTTACATATGTATCATGTGTTACGGATTGAAGTGGACAAATATGGATATATTATTATACATTCAGCACACAAAAGCCGATAACTGAGAAAATCATTAATTATCGTGTAAACTGAACCGTGATGTTCACACGCTTTGCCACTTCATCGATGCTTATCTTTCGTTCTTGTCAATATGTACATACTGTTGCGGGATAGGTGGCTTTGGCCTGGTCTTGGATCGTCTTTGCGCAGCTTCGCGTCCTTCTCGGAACCGTTCTCACAGTGGCCAATGAAATGCAATGTTCATCATACACGACAGTCTTACGGCTACTAACTTTGTTGCGACAGACCTCCAGCAGAGATTATCCTTAACAAGGTGTGTTCATTGATCTATCATAACCTTTTCCAAGATTAGAGTCGTTACATTAAACACAAAACCTTCGCCATATTAAATTTAATTGAACATGACGTAAAGCGACTAGTTTCGGCCAACGGTCATCTTCTGGCTTGTAGAGATTACACATTAAAATGAAACATTCTAGAAGTTATATATTTCTTTTTAATTACTATTAAATCACATTTTTTTAAATTAATTCTTTGCACGGCGCGGATGAACGACGCCATCGAAAAGGGACATGTTTAAAATAGACAGCTACCCTCGCATAACTTTTTTTATATTGAAAAATAGACGAATGAAATTGATTACTGTCTAATGCTGCATTGCAAACAACATAATCAGATAAATGTATAACATTATTAACGGCACATTACATATAATCAACACATTTTAAAAGATCAATGTTGAAATTACCCAAACGGAAAACGTTTTCATGGATTGACAACTAGACGTGCTCACACTTTTAATGCCATATGGCGAATAAGGTAAAAGAGCATTATAGTAATTTGGTTCATTGTCTAAAATCATGACATCAGGTTGAGGTTGACTGATTCGTCATTTTGCCATTGCCGACTTTGTCCTACATATTTTCCGTTATACTCTTTACAGTTTATGCAGTAGATGGTGTGTGATTTCTTTAATAAGGGTGTGTTAGTGTGGTGTCACACTATGCGTTTTTACCGCTCCCGCTAAAACGGATGCGGTTTGACAGGATGAGATCTACTTGTCACACTATTCCGGTCTAACGGGATGCGTTTTTGCTATATTTTGGCAGTCTAAGTAGTGTCATGGCTCAATTATTGTTAAAGATGGCTTGAGGCGGAGGGGTTATTGCGAAAGCAGATATATCCTCAATATTGGATTGCTCCTTTTAATTCAGGACGAGAATCTAATAACAGCTCTCGAAGTTTTATGAAAAAATTTCGAATGAACAAGAAAAATTTTTTTGTATATTACCGAATGTCCAAAAATTCAATTTCTACCCATGATTTCTCCCTATACAGTTTGTACTCTTTAGATTGTTTTTCCCGCAGTGCAGTTTTTGCATGCACGCACTCGATGAATAAACCCACATCAAACATTGTAAACCTAACAAAACACCCAGTTGCAACGCTCAGTGTGACAACTGATGACAACCAACGTGGTTTCATGTCATTGTGGTTGTCATTTCATCCTGCGCAGCGGCAGCAGGATGCGGTTGCATCCGGTTGGTGCGGCGAAAACGCATATATATGACTGGTACAATTTAATAACGTGTGCTATTATCATCCCGTCAAACAGGAGCGTTTTAGCGGGAGCGGTAAAAACGCATAGTGTGACACCACACTTATCTTTTAATTTAGTACAAAAAATTTGAACTGAAAAAGTATGGTGCTATTTTGAGTTTTATTTCACTGTTGCTTTTTTGAGATTAGTCCTTTGTCTATTAATTGTGAAATGTACATTAATTTTTTTACACTACTTGCTTATTGTCTGTAGAGGGTGAGTTTTGTGAGGGTTGGGTCAAGCCCGAGAAGAGTAACTTATTGACTAACTTATAGCCATTCCTTGTGAAAATTTTCTGAAGATTTAATTTTACAGTGTTGATGTGCTTGAATGTATGTTTTGAGTGAAAATGTATATACAGTGTTTATGTATCGTGAATTTTATCCTCGAGGAGTATTTGGAATTTGTGTACTTGCTGCTTCTTCGTCTCTTTTTAGATCGGGAGAATGATTTAAATGCTCCAATGCACGCACAGTAGATTCAAGAAGTCTCTGATCTTACAAAATCTTACTTGTTCCGTTGGATCACTCCAAAATGTCGTTCCAAAATGATCCAAATAGAGCGGTTTCGAGACCACACGTCGGGAGTAGAGTCGACTGAAACCGAATAGTGCTATGATTTTTTCATCCTTTCTATGTACTTACTTGATCACCCATGGAACTTCGAGGACGAAATGTAACTGACCTGACCGTTCCCTTTGTTTGCATGCTGTTTTAAAAAAAATAGCTAAGGTTGGTTCTTACTCTGCTAGCAATTCCAACATACCCATTGCTCGATGAGTTCTTTGGAAGGCTTCGAAATCGCATGCCCCTATAGGCGCGCTCAGATGCACGCTTCCAGTCACCGAAGCCTTATCAATTTTTTAAAGTGATTATTTATCAATATACATGGCAATGTATTCGCTCCCTAGTGTAAAACAAAGCCAGAATCGATCGACAGTCGATTGAGTTTTTGAAGATTGTATGGTCTCGCCTGATGCAACAACTAGATTATCTTGGCTACTATCGACCTCATCTCCATCTATGCATTTACTCTTCTGGGGACCATTATCGAAAACTCGATATGACGATCACTCATGATACCATCTGTAAAAGAAATGTTAAGAAATGCACAATGAAATATGGCTATATTATAGATCACAATATACATACAAAAATACTTACGTGTGTTGGTAGATATACATTCAGATGAATATGCTTGTTGCGAGACGTCCGTAGCTTAATAACATTTCAGGAATTCCCCGCTACAGACGAATACTTGATTTAAATGCACAATCGTTGCATATTTTGAAATCTTCACAGCAAAATTTAAATAAATCAGATTCATTTTTCGATATCAAAACCAATAACAAACATTTGGTTCTAGATTCCAATACCTATTAAAAAACTCGTTTAACAAATAAATATCAAAATTGACTTTTTAATAATAAATAAATAAATTTCAAGTCAAAAACAACAACATTACTTATACAGTGATATTCATTTAGAAGTAGACAGAGGGATTTGTGTGTTTTGTTTTCCCTATGTCTACTTTTAAATGACAAAAACTCTTCTGAAAGACGCCTAATTTCATGCAACCAAAATAACTTCTTAAAACAAATGAAGATCTGCCTGTCATATTAATTAAATTAAATATATTTTTGCTTTTGCTTCCGTATCTTTATTTTCGTTCGCGTGCGATGTATTTAATTGACAAAAAAATTGATATTGTCATAGTGTCGGTAACAGTTTAAGGATCGTAAGACTTATTTTCTGTGTTGAACACTTTAAAATTAGTGGTTGTGTAATTGCGACACCGTAAACAACCCTCAGGTTCAACGGAGGATATGAGCATTTTAATTTTTGTGGAAGAGAATCCCATAAGAAACTTAAGGGAAATAGCGGCCGAATTTAGGCATCGTTCAGAAGAGTTTTTGTCATTTAAAAGTAGACATAGGAAATCCATATGTCTACTACTTCTAAATGAATAAAACTGTATATTTGAAACTTGCAATTAGGACTTTCTTACATACTTGCATCATGTTTTACGGATTGAAGTGGACAAATATGGATATATTACTCGTATTTCGTAGACTGTTTTGAAAAAAAACGTAAAAGTTGCTGCGAAATTCAGATATTTTGTTGAGGCCCCGGGTCAGTAGCGGGCGCCTTCCCTCACCCATACCCGACCCTGATTATACAATTGATGTCATTGGTATGTTGAATAAATTTTAATTCAACCCGGATTTATCAAAATGGTGCTGACGCAAACAATCATAATCAATAACATATATCTCCTCAGGGTGTAATTTGTTCCTTTAACTATACGGTGCTTAAGATCTCGCGCCGCGAATAAATTCCCACGCAACGAGATCGCATCTACAAAATTGTATCCAAGAAAGTTAAAAGAGTTCATCTGCGTCAACTGAAAAATACGAAAGGTGAGATGGATTATGTAAATAAAACAATAGGGAGAGTGTAGGACACGTCCTTAAGCTATTATAATCCATCTCCAGAAGGTTTTGAAATAAAGGGTAGATTAATCTGCACAATTGTACAAGTCCTACACATCAATCACGTGTCTTCCATTACTCCGGAAAAATCCTCCGAAAGTTTTCAGGCCTACGCTAAGAAAGCAACAAGATAAATTAATATTTCACTGCGGAGTTTAACGATTTTTATAAGTACATATTTTAGCTCACGCCGCCGCTCCTTTGCAATAACAAACTTTCGCTGAAAAATTAATCTCCCTATTCACAAAAACAAGGATGAATTTTAATCAATCATTTGAAAATAGTACAAATAACTTGTGATGTTATTCGAATGACAAAGCAAATCATTGTCCATTTATGTGCGAGGAAATAGTAATTAATGGTTATGCTTTAAGGAAATGACTGTGCTTACGAATGAGAATAGACAAATTGAAAAGCTGATTTCTTCGCCCCTGTAGCTCACACTAACTATACATTTTCTCCATAATGCGTTTGACTGATCTGCTCAGATAATTATAGAAACTTCATTTCGCCTATTGATCATTAATAAATGTAAATCAAAGTGTTTTTAAACAATTGTTTCCTCTTACCTTAATTTAATTTAGGGTTTCCTAATTTCCCAGCTCAACATGTAGTTAAATATTCTGATGCCATAAATTATTCCCATGGTTTTTCTCGACTTTTCATTTTTGGGTTTCTGGCACGATAACGAAAAAATCGTTATTCCGACCCTCAAAACACTCCATACATAAAGTAATTCACTCTAGTATGCAACGAGCTGCTGGAGTTGCTTTACGAAAAATGGCATTTGGTCTACATTCGGTCTGCGCATGCTCCATCACGTTTTGGGGAGGCGATAAAACTTTCTTTTGTAAAGCTATAAATCTTAAATACATAAAGGGTGTACCCACTAAATTTCGTAGAATTCTGACTATTATTGTGGTCCTACCGCAAATGCAGTTTTCCAAAGGGGTATAACAAGTGGGGTATTTTAAGATTCTTACGTCAGTATGGGTTGTGTTTAAGGGGTTGATGGGGATAATTAAAAAAATGTCATTTGGATTCTCCTCGATTTTCAAGAAATGGTATTTTTTATTTTTTTGATATCTTTTTAAAAAAATCGCCAGTGAGTTTTCAAAGGCTCACACTGTATGTAAATGTTCATCTATTCTTTTCAATTAGAATCCTTGCATGCCAGAGACGCATGTACTACGCATATAGCATTGTCTGAAAGCCAATAGTCTGGTTGAAGGCGTTCATCGGGGATAGTTTCGTCGAAGTTTTCTGTTGGAGTACAAACACGCGATACCTTGGCATTGTCCAAAAATCGTTGCGCATTTTAGTTCGGTTCTCCGTCATGCACAAGATGAGGTCTTTTTAAATTCCATGGTAGTAATGAACCACTGAATCTGTAGTAGGGAACCTTCAGTGTCCGAACAGGGTCAAGGAAATCGTGGACCTTCCTTAAACCCAACAGTTCGGGAGATTCCTTTTGTAATCTCATTTTTGGGGAGGGCATCATGAGACTCTGGAATGCAGCCTTGGAGGATATAATGACATAGCATAAACCTATGTTCTTATGTCCTTCCGAATCACCCCTGCAGCTGATTCTACTATTCGAAGCCGTTCCTCCCTTTCGTTCACTTTTTTTCTGAACTTTCCGACAAACTTTTTTACTCGATATTTCGAAAACAATACCAACTTTTTTATTCCTAGTGTCTTCGTACTTTTCTTCAAACTTTTGTTTTACTGTACACTCGTCAGGTACGTAGCCTTCGACTAAGTCAAACAATTCAGGCAGTAATTGCACTCATCATTCCAAGTACTTTTTAGCCGCTCAATTACTTCTTGACCACATTTGTTATTTCTTTTCATAACGGCTTGTAGTTTTTTTGTTTATTATTTACACGTACATCCCGTGTTTCATTATGTTCTTGTATTTTTCTTTACCTTTGTAATTTGTTCTCTATATAGACGTTAGCGGTATCTAGGATTTTTTATCCCTTATTTCAGGGTTACCTAGACTTCGTTACCCTCCCTAGCCGCGTGGAGGCCTCTGCATACTATTTAATTTACTATTATCCTATTTTTTAAATATTTTCTTTTAAACATTTATCATAAACATTTCCAAAATGTTTTCGGATTTTATTGTTTAATAAAAATACTTCACGGTTTTTGGTAATGGCTATTCGATAGTTGAGTTGGAATTTAAGATCTATAAAATCATTTCTTTCTATTTCAAAATGTTTACAATTGAACAGTTTTTTCGATATCTTGTATAGGAAAGGAATTATGATGGGATGAGTCTTAGATGCTACACCCAATATAGTATATCGTATGTAAGGAGACACTTGGGTTAGACATTTTCTCTAATGGTTATGTAACACTCGGTAACAGGATCCACTTACCTAGAACATTTTCTTTCTCAAACCAGGGAAAGGAAAAGGGGAGAATGTTCCCGCTTCAAAAGCTAATACTTTTAGGCTCCAATTGCATATCCTTTCTTCACAATTTTAGTGGGTGTGATACAACGTCAGGAAAGGAAAAACGTGAGTTCTACCGCCACGATCCAACCGTTTGTAGCAGTTTGAAAACGGTACTAGAATTTCATTTTATTTTCATGCAATATTATAGTATTACATTATTTTAATAAAGGTTGAATGCGACCCAAATTTCGAGTCGTTAGTTACGTTTTTCACTTTTAAGTTGTCGGATTGATAACAGACTTCAATGTTATTTTTCTTTGATCAAATTGTTGATAACATTTTTCTTGTAATGTCCATATATGGTCATGTAACGCTGTATTTCAAATCCCACTGGGTAAAGATAAATGGTCATGAGCTTTGGATAATAAAAAGTTTTGAAAGAAAGAATCGGCATGGCATTAAGTATGTACTAAGTTGTGGTTGTTCCCGATCGTGAGAGATTTTCCCGTGTGTCCAAAGGTCGATGGGTTATTAAGCAATTAGCGAAAGCATCTTCTAACCATTGAACCAGTTAAGTTTGAACCGATATCCATTTATATGTACGGCAACAAACATTCCGGAAAGGACCTTTAAGGACCGGTTAAATCACTCTAATGTAAGTTATCCATTCGTCTCGAATTTCTATTACCAGTGTTTCCTTTTTCAGGGGATCAAGCACCTTATTAAACTATTCCGACCATAAAAATTTGTTATATCGATCCATCGTCGAAGTTATTTTGTTTAAACTCTCCAGTTCGGAGGTCATCGTTAGTCTTTTGTGTTGATTCGATCGTAATTAGTATTATTTTAGTTATTGTAAGGGAGTCATTTCTCCCGTTTGCCTGTGTATGTGTTGGTGTGATAAGAGAGATTTTATTGAATTCCGAGGAACGGTTTGACTTTGCTGAAGTGCAGTGCACCCCGTTAACATCTTAATTACTACGCAACCTTCTTGAAAGAGCCCACCATCCATCTGCCCAGCCGCAGAGCTTGGACGTGCACTACCTGTTCGACGGAACTTTCACCACCTTCACCGGGGTCCAATAAACATCGACAACGCGCTATCGCTTGGTGATATTTGTATTTTTTTTATTTATTAGTTTGCATTTTAACTTACTGTAAAATCGACCTATTGTGGCTCAACTCAAAGCCAACTTATTACCTTAATCAGTACGCTTGGTATTTAGGGATCATTTTCATTTTCATTAACTCATACAGAATTACTACTGCCGGTAATGGATTTTGTAACGTAAGGAGCTCTAATACGAATAATTAATTTCAAACCACCCACCAGCGTCATATTAACGTATTCATTTACAATTTCGTTTGTTTCTTTTTTTTATGTACCTAACGGTAGATCGGGTCACATATATTCAGGAGTTTTGATATCCATAATTTGTGGAGAATTACCCATATTTCATGTCGGGGAGATATTACTTTTAAATACGTACTTACATATTCATTTAGAGCATTTAAATTTTGTGTTTACGTATTTATGAGGTACCATCGTACCATTTTACTGAAAATAAATTAATAAGAAATTAAATATTGGCCTTATTCAGCTAAGCTGTACTTCTTAGATTTCGTGGCTGGCTGAGAAATTTATGTTGAAGCTAGGTGGCGCCCCGAAGACTTAAGAACGAATAGTATGTATCTGTAGCAACCTTCAAGTTTGGATTGAGTCCCGTGAACCACTGACGATTATTTTTAAATACCTCGCCCTCGCCCTGAATAAGAGCGTATCTCGCCCCGCTATTAAGTCAATAGAGCTAGCTGGCCGGTTAGCGGTGTGTGTTCTGCACAAGGCATAGTTATAGCGCCCTGCTTTTTCCTCAGCGTCCGCGTTATACGTTGCGGAAGTAGCAAGTACAGCATCCGCAAAAAGAGGCTGATCTGCAACTACGGTACAATGCGTTCTTGAAACCTAACCTTTCGGCCCTTACTGCAACCAGAACTGCTGCAAAGTTGCATTCATTCAGTGTAATTTCAATCCAGGCAACAATCTGCCTCCTCAGAATTGGGGAGGCAAAGGAGGGGCAAATGGAAACCTTGAGCTGACAGTCCTACGAACTTTGTGGTGATGTCCGCGCAAAACGGTCACTTCAAGTGAAATACTAAAATTTGTCGGATCAAAAGATAAATTTTAATTTGCCAAAATAGAGCAATTACAAATGTATCAGACTCCTTTTACAACAAACCGTGAAACGATAGTCTGTGTGGGACGGTGCAGTAAATCTCTAGCGCCACCAGAAGTTACTTCGCTCCTGGTCAAAGATTGGCGGAATGGTTTCGGAAGCCAAAGATAAATCCCCCAGAGAAACGGTCCCCAGGGATCGGACGGCCACTGTTGAATAATCTACAGCAGAATTACGGCACGTGGAAGACAAAGACATTTCCCAAAGCGGGAACGGGATCAACAATTATTTAACTACATATATTTACGGGGAAACAAATAAAAAAACACTTACCTTGACATTAAAAGTAAAGGCCAACGTTCAAAGATCAAAAAGACCCCTCCTTCGTAACGCTCCACTTTATATATAAAATATATATAAAATTCGGCAATTTCGGGAAGTGAGACTGGATTTTCCAGCAATCACGACGAACTGGTACAAACTGCTACAAAATTAAAACTTTAATTAATTCTACCCGATGTCATAAAAATCTGGGACCCTGCACAAAAATCAAGATAAATAAATATCAAAAATTTTTCTTAAAAAATACAATATTTAATATTAAAAATTAAATTAAAATTTTAATTTTTTTTTAAAGCGCGCTTCAAATGACAATAAGTACACTCCGGCGTTTACTACATCTAATTAAATACCTACTGCTAATTATACTTACCTAATTACCCGGGCTAAAATTTCTAAATTCAAAAGTCCAGGTTAATCGATTCTTGAATTTTTGGGTCATCGTAAGATCGCGATATCTTTGTACACTTGGGCGTCCTTGCGATTTGAACGCTATTGTTCGTCTGTACCACTATTAGTCCTCCACTGATTCTGTGCGGCGAGACGAAACTGAAATGATAAAATATTAATTTTCCTTCATCTTCCACATGAAAGCTTCCGTCGGCTGCAAAAGAAAAGAATGATAATGAATCCAGTTAAAAAAATTAATACTGCACTTTTTGAGCAAGTGGTTCACACGGTAAGCTCAGGCAAAGTAGAGGTAGATCGCGGTGAATATCGGGGTTCTTGTACACTATCAAAACGGAACAAAAGGGAAAAGTAGTAATAGCAAACCGTATAGGCACCACTTAGTCTTTAGTAAATTTTAAAAAAGGAGGGAATACTTACCAAAAGGGGAAATCAAGGCAGACTATATTGGAAGCGGAATTTCTCTCGACCAGATAATCTGAGCCGGTCTGGTCATGTCTGAAGAAAACAAATACATGACGCGCACCTCGCCCCTCCTACACTGAATCCAGTGCACGTTCCGGGTCGGATAGTCGGGTCTAACTGGTCTGACAACAATCAAGCAGGTTTGTTTTTTCTTCCAGTTGCATGGAAGCTTTGGGGAAAACTAACTGCAATGCACTTAGGAGCGCCAAGTCTGACCTGGCCGACTGTAATCGTTAAATGAATATCAAACAAAGGTAGTCATTACAATTCTATTGCTTCGAAAACCAGTATGTAATCAAACATTATACATATCAAGGAGTCGTCGAAAAATTACCTTTTGAACTACAGATTGCAGCGGCCCTTTCGAGCTCAATAAGGGTGCTTTCTACCAATCTGTAACATACAACAGCACAAACAAACAAATAATAGGGGTAGTGAATATCGCGGCACATAAAATATTGCGAAAGCAATGCTAACGTCTGACACTCGGCAATCGTATACTAAAACAATGTTCAATAAGAATCAATAATTTGAGTGACTTTACACAAGCAAAAGCAAAATTTTGACTCGTGCAGTCATGTTCCGCGTCAAAGTCGAGTTTTAATATTTTAAATATCATAACTAATAGACGATATTTGAAATTCTGGCACGAATATTCCGGGGGCGAATTTACAGCATTAAATTAATAAAATCCAATCCGATTATCCGAGTTTATAGTACCTAATATGTTATGAAGTAGCACAACAAAAAAAGTCAACGATCCAATAATCTCTTTTTAAAGAGTCTGTTTGCTATGCTGTACAATATTTTCGCGTTTTAATAATTTGGAAACCAATGTGTGAATACTGTACCAAATGCTGCACGAAACTATAAGCCTATATCCTATAACTGTTAGCAATAAGTTCACTTTTTATAGTTCCTCCAGAAAAAGTAATAATACTAAACGAAAAAGGTGTCCAAATCCCTCACTACATCTTAGGGCCCTACAATGAAGGCGAAACGATCAATATTACCTGTGTAGCTACGGGAGGTAATACACAATGACCAATAAACGTGCGTACATTGAAATTTAACTTCACAGGAAGGCCTTTACCCAAAGTGACATGGTGGCAGGAAAATGCTCTATTGGACGGATCCTATGATTATTTATCGGAAAGAAAAGTCCAGAATGTACTCCACATCAAACGCCTGGAGCGGAAAGATTTGCATACCGTATTTACCTGCCAGGCATCTAATAACAATTTAATTGCGCCAATTTCTAGTTCGGTGACTCTTGACATGAATCGTAAGTACACATACGTATTTGCATCTCATTTACAATACGTTTTCTAAATTCGACAAGTCGCGTGTAAATACCACACGCTGCTTTTGATGACGAATAAATTTATTCACGAGAGAAAGGGAGGATTATTTCTATGCCAAGTTCCTTATACTGCCGCGTAACTGGAACTTTTTCATCCGAATCAACTGCTTGAAAAGTTTCGTAGTTTCCCAAACGTTTCGGTCAGTTTTGGAAGTATAAAAGCTGAAACTATGGGGTGTGTGTTTTACGATGTAGAAATTGGCAAAAGTTTCTATCAATATTTGTGCTACACCTATTTTCACTCGCAGTCTAAGTCTATATCGAAAAATCTGTTTTATAGTTCGACCACTTTGGGTAAAGTTATTGGGTAAAAACAAGCCGCTTTCGGCCGATAACACATACGAGCTAAGCTGTCAAGTGGTCGGCTCGAGACCCAGTCCTACGATCACTTGGTGGAAAGGAGGCGTGCAAATTACAGACACCAGGGAAACTGTAAGTATCTTATCTTATTCAATCTTTAAAGAGCACGTAATAACCCAACGTTTAACTGAATCCCCGATTAGTATTGTAATAATTACTCTCCGGAAGGTATAAATTGATGCTAATCCTGTGTTATCACGGCAGTCGTTTTATATTCTCGGGGATTTGTCTACTCTCGCGTTTTAACATAGCAGGTAGAATAAGTCAGTGAGATACAAGATCTAATTAAACACCTGAATTAAATTTTTGTACAAATTGTTTTAATTATAAAGTTAGTCTACTTTTTGATTCGTTGTAACGAGATCACAATAAAACCTCTACTCCCCTGATAATTTATCGAATAATCTTCCGAATGAACACGTCCATCAGTCAAGTTCGAACTCAAATCCCACGGTGCCTAACTTTCGCTGTTTCAATTCGTTTACACTTTATCTTACCAGTTAAAAGAAATTTAGCAGTGATAATGTTATTTTAGACGAGCCCTGATAGTAACGCAACTACGAGCGTTTTAACATTCACCCCTTCAGCAGACGACGGTGGGAAGTATCTCTCGTGTAAAGGCCAACAATCGCTTATATTAAGTAGTGCAATTGAAGATGGGTGGAGATTGGAAATTTATCGTAAGTTTCGGAAAGCTCTCAAGTACGTTGTGTGCTGATTTCATAGTTTATTGCAGACGTCCCTGTCGTAACCTTGGAGCTGGGTAGTAACTTAAATGCCCTGACAATCAGAGAAGGTTCCGATGTTTATTTTGAATGTAATATTAAATCAAACCCTTGGGTCTACAAAGTTAGCTGGAGGCATAACGTAAATTAAATTTGGAAATAAAAGTGGGCTAGATTCAATTCAGTTTTCCTTTACAGGGACAAATGCTTTATAACAATGGCGCTAGTGGAACAATTGTGAGTAATCAAAGTTTGGTGCTGCAGAGTATTAGCAAGGCAAGAGCGGGGAGCTATACGTGTATAGGGAGTAATCGGGAGGGTGATGGGGAAAGCAACGTGGTGAAATTAGACGTTAAATGTGAGTAAGTAACAGTAAGTAGTACCTCAGTTTACCATTGAAACGTATTTCTCCTTCAGTTGCTCCGATTTGTAAATCAGGCCAGCAGAGGGTATACAACGTAGCTCGTCACGAAGGCGTCTCAATTAACTGCGAAGTTGAGGCTAATCCCACTAACACACAATTTGTATGGAAGTTTAATAACAGCGACAATCAAGCATTAGTGCTAGACATGCCTCAGAGTCTTATAACTACCAATAAAACTACCAGTAAGCTGTTTTACACCCCAATGACCGAACATGATTACGGCACGCTTCTTTGTAAAGGTGTAAATAACATCGGCATTCAAAAGGAACCTTGCGTTTTTTATATAAATCCCGCCGGTACGGTTGCATTTTTATTTTAGTTCCTAAGCAGGCAATTTAAATTTCTTGCAGGCAAACCGGATCCCCTATCAAATTGCACGGTTGTCAATCAAACCGGCGATTCCGTGCAAGTTGCATGCGTCGAGGGATTTAATGGTGGGCTGCAGCAAACATTTGTCCTAGAAGTGTACGATTTTTATCTGGACAAATTGATTAGTAACATATCCTCCAACCGACCCGAATTCTTCGCCGGCGGACTGAAATCCGGTAGAAAATTAAACCTTATTATTTACGCTTCCAATAAAAAAGGGCGGAGCGAGTTGAGAAGCGTTCAGACCGCTACCTTAAAATCCTTGGAAGAATTCACAGGTACATTCGCCGATCGCATAACCTAGTAAAAATCTACTTTTTTAGCAATCGCAAATCCTTTCCAGCAGCTGACTCCGATATTGGGGGCTTTAATTGGTTTAGTGCTGACCCTTATTTTAATAGCGACGGTAATAGTGATTATTATTCGCGTACGAGGTGGAGAAGAAGACGATAAAAATTATAACAGAAGCATCGCCGATTCGGGTAGTGTGCTTCTGAATGGAACCAGCAAAAATACCAGCTCGGAATTGTTGCGAACGGAAGTGAATAGTAGCGTGAATAGCTTAGAGGAGAAGAACCCCGATATCATTCCGCATAATAACGCAGATGATGAGTATCTCGAAGAGGAGCGTGCTTTTGAAGCTTTAGGTACGCCACAAACGAGGACGTACCTTCGGATTCCCGCACCTACTTTACAGGGGGAGCCGAATTTTGTGAAAACGGACCCGCAAAGCGTAAGTGTAGGCGACGAATTGGCGAACTCTTATATTATTCATGAAACGGCAGGTTTCCCACAAATACCACACAATTCAACGAGAGCCGAGTCAACAGCCCTTCAGCTCCCCTCGGTCTTTGCAAAGAATGCCACTCTACCATCAATTACCAGCATATATTCCACGACACGCCACCGAGAACCAGTACGACTACGACACTTACATCTCATCTGCCACCCCTCTGATCTCCCGAGAAAACAACGTAAGTGCGCCTACCTTCAACTTAAGTTCTGCATCCCCTGTTTTAGATTATTAAAACTGGACTTACACCACTCACCTCTCGGCGTTCAGCGCCGAACAATTCACAATCTCACACCATGACCCGATTTTGATTAATATCATGCTAAGCCATTACGTGATCTGTGATATAGTGTTAAGATTGTAAGCCAATACGCGAAAGACTGACTGGCTCCGTACTGTTCTTGTATGCAGATGTAATTATTATATGTAGAGACTTTATATTTTTCATAAGTAAATCTATATGTATACAATTTAATTTCTACCTAGCCCTGAGGAATGCGAGTTCCGAACTACCGTTTTAAGCACCCGCTGGGATCAGAATTCAGGTAAGTTCAGTAAATGTGAGCTCTTCTAAATGCGATGCAAAATTATTTTATTGCTTGCTCTTAACTTCTATCTTCGTATTACCGATACCTTTTAATGGGAATTTATCGCGAACTACTTCCGTTTATGGCTCAATTCACGTTTAGCAGAGCACGTAAAAGATTTGATTGAGCACCATGCAGAATGTGTGATTGATGTCGCTTTTTTGTATTGATTTATTTGTGGTAGCTAATACATCATTCGGCAACTTGAAACATATAGTTATCGTCAGTTTTAGCATACAAGTGCCAGGGCGAAGGAAGCTTAAGCAATTTTGTCACGTATGCATTACTACTGTTTATGGAAGTCTTCATGGTACTTCAGCTGACTGATTAGCAAACTGTTATTTAATTAATTCAGGCGATATTCGAAATCGACCGCTTATAAGTAAATAAAAACGAATTAATTTCTTTCCTTAATCACTTACCGGCACGACTCGCACATAAAAAAAATTTAGAAATGTAATCAAAAGTTATTTAAGTAAAATAATTACTCGTAGTTATAAGGGGTACTACTTTAAACAGAAAACGCATCCATAACATGGAAGTGAAATTTAATTTGACTAAATTGATTACATAAAAGGGTGGAGAATTTTCTAATACAC
This sequence comes from Photinus pyralis, assembly GCF_008802855.1. Lineage (NCBI taxonomy): Eukaryota > Metazoa > Arthropoda > Insecta > Coleoptera > Lampyridae > Photinus > Photinus pyralis. The sequence goes on from NW_022170249.1 coordinate 68,684,394, forward strand.
TTATTAAGGTAACTACCGAACAATACAATAATTAAAAAGTATGGCGAAACGAAATGAATATACTATTGGTTGGATTTTTATTGGTAAGTTTGCAGTTACATTTCGATTGTGTAAAATTTCTCCATTGCCTTGTGACATTCACGTTAAGCTCGGGCAAAATAGAGATGGGTCGGTGTGTTTAAGGGGTTCTCTTCTGCAACTAGTCACCAAAGCAAAAATACAATTTTGAAACTGGCGTTACATTTGCTTTTATTCCAAGTGCCCATGTATCAAATTTCATTCAAATACCATCATAAATAAAAAACAAGTTGTAAATCAGCATATGCATGATTAAAGCGCATTTTTGGTAATACAGGTCCGTATTTTATTAGCGAAGTTTAAAATTATCGATCTCACGAGTAATTTTGGCTGCGTTAAATAATTAATTTTATTTAATTTCAATTAAGGGTACGTCTTTATTTTGTAAAACTAATCACAAAGTAAGTGTTTCAAGGTTTTATACTGGTAGCGCTATCTAACGGTAAAATTGTAGCACCTCCGAAAACCATATCGAAATTATTTTCTTCAATTATCGATCTCACATCTAACTCAAAATAGACTAGAGCCTGCACATCTACACTACAGCAGAAAGCTTTTAGTGAAACTTTGAAGTCTGTAGCTATTGTAGTTCCTGAGATCTTACCCGGGCAGCCGGCCTGCCAGCCATAACGAATATAATAGCGTATTTTTTTCAAAAATGCGCTAAAAATTGCAATTCAGTGCAAAAATGGTCGATATGCAAAAAGGACACTGAATATTCAGTCGATTACTCAACTTTTGGAATAGCGTATTATATGGTTGCTATGCCAGCATTCAATTTCATGCAATTCAGGTCATAACTAATAGAAATGTCATAAGGTCCTGTCTTATTTTTTGGGCTACATTGCCAATTCATCTACAAATTTTATAAAGAATCCACCTAGAAAATTTCATTGTAATCGGTCCATTCGTTATTGAGATATCGTGCTATCGGACGGACCGACGGACAGACACCGCAAAATTATAAACTCGCTAGGAGCTGGTTAATAAGTAAACCGGATAGGGGGCGCCATTTCAGGAAGCACTAAGTGATGCAGGCCTATGGTATATTACGTGAAAGTTTGGCTACTAGTGTATGTACTAGTGTGGTCACTATTCAACGTTTAGAAAGAATTAAATAACACTAATAACATTTTTATATTTGATTAAATGGCATATTCAAATTATCACCATGTAAACTAAAAAAACAACTGTTTCAGATCCACCCATGGATCCCACAGTACTCCCCTACTGTGGCGATCCATGGGTGGATCTGAAACAGTTTTTTTAGTTTACATGGTGATAATTTGAATATGTCATTTAATCAAATATAAAAATATTATTAGTGTTATTTAATTTATTCTAAACGCTGAATAGTGACCACACTACATTGGTGACCAAACTTTTATTTCGAAAAACATGGTAAATTTTTTGAAATAAAATTTCTTTGTACTAATTAAACTATTTAAACGATAGAACAAGTAACAAAACCAAACGTTAACTTCATAATTGAAAATTAAAAAAAAATAAATCATACACAGTTAAATGTTGCAAATATCCTCTGTTACCTTCAATGCACACAGTAATTCTTCGACGCATTGACTCTCTAATACGCAGAAAAATTCCCGAAGTGCTCAGAATTATGTCGCAAGATGCAACAATTTTTCTGGTTCTTCTGGTCGGATTTTGTTCAATTTCGTTGAGGACAGCTTCTGCATTTCGCACATTTCAGCGTTTACGTAATTCATTTTTAATTTTGTAATACAAATTTACTTTTTGCAGGTACAAAATAATTATTATTTTGACAGGAGCTAGTTTTTATTTTAAAATTTGAAGCCTACTTAATAAAAAAAATACATTTTTTACACCCACTACCTCTTCAAAATCTTCACAAATTATGACCTTAAAAACATTTTTTTTCGCACAAAACATCTTATGAGAATTTTTTACAAAAACTATTTTCTATACGATAAATGGTTCCAGAGATATTCGCAAAAAAACGAATTTTTTTTTAACTCCTGCGCATATATTATGAAACACCCAGTATATTAATTACAATTCGGGTGTATATAGGGAAGATAAAGCCCTAAAAATACACGTGTTAAAATAATGCTCAGTCATATAAAAATGGATACATACCTCACAGCCTAATTCACTTCTAAGACCCCTATTCTTGAACCGCTCGAGAAAAATCGTTTGTAGTAAATTATGTCTCGCGCTTCAAAAGAGCAAAAACTTATGCTACTATCTGCATTAAAAGAAAATAAAAACCGAGTGACAGGGAAACATTACTAATTTTACGAATAAACGTACACAGGAGAAGTGGAAGGTGGGGTACGACTACTGTGAATAGCACTGGGGATTGGAAAAATTGTCTAGAATATGCGAAATTATGAAAATCACTCGACATGGCGTTATACTCACTCACTCACGGAAGTCACACGTTCAAGAATGGGACCCTAAAATAACCAACACATCAGAAACAGAGATAAAAACTCCAAAGAACTATTATATTAGCTAATTCAAAACTACCTCTTCAGGTAGGGAAAGTCAAGTGAAGTACCGGCGTATTACATTTCTTTTACAAGTAACTATGTACAGAAAGCAGAATCTTTTCTAAAGGACAAGCAACGCACACGCGAAAACAAAATCAAAAAAAGAGAGAATACAGACATGTACATTAGGTTGGCAAAAGAAAGAAATAAAAACTCTACCAACAAAACTAATTACAGCGAGCTTACAAGAGAAATACACAGATGGCATACTAAGGGGGTAGATTTTTTCTCAAATTCTTATAGCGATGAAGATTAAATTTTGCTAGGAGTGGGTATAAATTAGATTCATAATAGAAAATATAGGATAATAAGTCCAAATATAGTCAATTCAACGTTAGGCCGTAAATAGAATAATTTTAACACCAATCTAAACGATCAAGTTCGGTCGACTTTCCCACGCGTCCGTCGACGGTAGGCCGACGGGCGTCGGTCCGAAGACTTCGCTAAATCGTTCGATCGGTAGTAGCATGATACTACTAGTATCATGGGTAGTAGCGACGGGCGGTGTGTACAAATGGCAGGGACGTAATCAACGCGAGCTTATGCCTCGCGCTTACTGGGAATTCCTCGTTCATGGGGAAGAGTTTCTTGTCCCAATCCCTAGCACGAAGGAGTTTCAGCAGATTACCCGGGCCTCTCGGCCGTAAGCTATCTGCGCACACGCTGATTCCTTCAGTGTAGCACGCGTGCGGCCCAGGACACCTAAGGGCATCACATACCTGTTATTGCTCTCTCCACCAACTAAAAAGCATTATGCGGGGGTCACTCTGTAATTGGGCGTAAGCCTGTTGAAGGTCTAGAACAAGAGGGACAATAAATAAAATAAAAATAAATAATTGCGGTTGAGCTACTTACTTGTCAATTGACGCGCTTGCGAAGAAAGCAGCAATTACCTACAAGGCTTTCGCTGTTCGTGTCAAATTGTGTATTAAATTTAAAATAGATTTTTCAGTTACTATTCGACACCCACATGGAATTATTTATTTTATTTTTGACAGTATTGATTGATTTAAAGGTATAATTCAGGTAACCCATCGATTTGGATCCTGATGGGACTTTTACAGAGTCAACGTTCCCAAATTATTCTTGTCTTAAATATCTACCCCAATTAGGTTTTGGATATACAAATACCACATTATTTATTTACCACATATATTTATATAGGCAAAGCAAAAAAAAGACAAGTTGTATACGAGTTAATAACCTCAGAAGCAACTACAAGTCGACGAGTCGGTAAGTAAAGATCAACAAACAGTGGCGTACCGACGACGTGGAGGTAAAATTTTTAACCCAATACATCGTTGAAACATCACAGTCTTTAATATACACAGTAACCTACAATGAATCACTATTTTTTTCTTGTTAATGCTATAATATTTTCATTATCTCAACATAAATTTCATTTAACAGTGTTAAAAATGTTTATGTATTATCCACCCTGTAACTATGTTACGAATGCATTTCAAGTAGCCTATTGCTGTCTACTCTTTTTGCACTTTAGCAGCACACATATACGGAGCGAATCGTATCCTTTTCTTGAAATATCTCTTTGCAACATATTTTCAGTGGTGGCCAAATAGTGAAAGTGACGGGTAACAGCATCCGGTTGCTTTTAGTCTAGTTTTCCTTGTACGGTATAACTCCACCTCAGATCCTTTATAGTTTAGTATTGTCGTCCGTCCGTCCGTGTGCGTTCTAACTCATTTTAAAAGTGGCAGATTGTTTTGAAATTTGGTGTACGGGTACTTAAGACATTGAGGACCGACGCTATTGATTTTCAGGAAGCTGGTTCAACGAGAACAAAAGTTATAGGATTTCGAGTGAATCGGGAACAGGAAAAACTGCGGGCTCAATATAATAGAAATCAACATATTTCATTCCCTAGTTCATGTATCGAGTTCGGACTTTCGCTGATTATTCCCTATGATTCTCAGATGTGTAACAATTTAATATAACGCTTCTCTGTGATATAGGTCAGAAGTTTTAGAGCAAAATGTACTCAAAATTATTCTTTACACATGAATTTTGGGTTGTAAAAGCTTTCAAATGCATTATCTAGATGCGGAAAGAGTACACCATGTGCATATTCGATAACCGCATGTGTGTGATCCAAAGATGTTATATTTTTTTCTGAGGTCACATGAATTTTGCTCAAAATATGCCAAAATCGCTATTTATGCACTAAGATCGTTGGGGAAAAAGACCAAGAGCATTATCTCAATGACCAACACAAAAATTTGATCTATTTTTGGCGACCACGTGGATTTTGATCAAAACATGTCAAAATCGTTATTCTTGCACTGAGATCGTTGGGAACAAGATTAAGAGCATTATCCCAATGCCCACGACATGAATTTGATGCATTTTTGTTAACAATAAAATGTATTTTGTAAGATTAAAATAAATTGTCGTTAAAAGTGATTGTAATACTGAGGATCCTTCGATATTTCGTTGTATCGGTTTATTTTTAAGGCTTGTATATAATTGATTATCGAAATTGGGGGTCAGAGTTACATCAAGTGGTAAACGTTTGGTGCTGAGGGAGGATATTACGCATGTCATATTCCTGGTGTAATATCTCACATTTGGCTTCGAAATATTTTATGAAATTTTCTAGGGCGGTGTTTCCTAGTTCGAATTTTTCTTATAATTGGTTGGGCATTGAGTTTTATTTGAGTAAATTACAATTTTCTGTGGCGTATGACGGTTATATATTAAATTATTTCTTTGTTGCTTAGATACCAGAAACTGTTGGAAAACTTTATAAAACAAGTAGTCTCTTGCACACACCAAAAACATGAAATAGTTGATTTGTTGGTTTAGAATTCTTTAAATACTTGTTTGATATAATATTTCTGGAATTAAGGTAGACGTGTAATTAAAATTGGTCACGCAGTGGTATACATTTTACACCGGAAATCTCTCCCAAACCTTGACATTTACATTAATGTAATCTAGATGTGTAACACCTTCAAAATAAATTAATACAAGCTTTAATGTACAAAAAGAGAGTTCAAATGAAACGATTCAAACTCGATACCTGCTAAATAATTTGTCGAATTCTGAAATTATTTTTGCCTTCACAAACAAACATACAGGTGTTCAATATTTCAACCAATAGCATTCAACTTTGCAACAGCTTCTAATTAAAAACAGGTTTGTGGAAAGAATTCTTCGCGTGCTCGTCACAAAGGCACTACAAAAAATCTCATTTCCCCTCGAGTTGTTAAAATCGCCGCCAATAACCGGAGCGGTTGCGCGATTATAACCAATTATAAATTAATTTCATTAGAAGCACTCGTTGACTTTATTCTACGATCAATAGCCGTAAACCAAATCAGAATTACGTACAAAGTAATTTAATGGGAAACGGCCAATTTAAATATTTAATACTAATAAAATATTATTTTCCACTTTATGGAAAAATGTTTCGCACCCACAAATCTGGATTTATGAACGTAATAAAATTCAATAATAAATTAGATTGAAAAATATACTTACTCTCAGATATTTCTTCTCAGATCAGCAAATTTATAAAAGCTCGATCGGATCATACGAATAAGGAGAAAGGTAGAAAATATTGGTATGGTGTGATTTCTATATCAAACACGTTTTTATCGCCTAAAAGTAGAAGGTTGATACGTATCATTACAAGATAACAACAGTTGTAAACACGGCGTTATAAAGAAACGGTCGTAGTTTATGGTGCTGTAAAAGTGCAATAAATTGACATAATTTAATGGAATGGTGCAATTTTGACTTATTTGGCAATCGGAAGGAGTTTAATAGTACACTCAAAGTGCATTAAAATATCAGTATATATAAAATAGCTTCATATTTACATATCAGTTTCATATATGGATTATTGTGTTCACATTTAAAATATGGTTTGTAAATAACAAACCGTAACACTCAATCTTTTTCGGATTCCACCGGCTTTTCATCCTCCGTGAAAAATACCGCCAATCCAAAGTCATATTAACCTTAGATGGTGTCCGGTTCGGATCGTTTATGAAATATGTAACAAGTGAAAAGACGTAATTACGTTTCTAACGTCTATAACATATATCTGGATATATCATTGCCAACATTTACTGCAATAGCAAATAACGTGCTTAAGCCAGATCCTTGCGGAACTTTGTCTTGTACAATTTTCATGTGGGAGAATTTATCACCTATTCTCACCTGAAATCGTCTGTTATTTAATAATGACTTTATTAGTAATTGTAAATTACCTTTCATGTTTAAAAGGAAAAACTTTTCGAGAACACCGTGTCCCCAAACCATATCGCAAGACCCTTTAATATCAAAAAAGACAGCCACAACTGATCTCTTTTCCAAAAAGATTTTTGAATGGAATGCTCAATAAGAACAAGGTGATCAGTTGTAAGATCTATACCTTCTCAAGCCTGATATGATCCCAGGACATCGTGTTTTTCTCCAAATACCACTGCAGGCTCTCATTTATAATTCTCTCCCATAATTTTTCCATAGGTGAAGCAGATCGGGTGATAGCTGGCTGGATTCAGATGCTTTTTCCCAGGTTTGAGGATGTCCTTCCACTTATCAGGCTAAGTGCGTTCATCACATAGCTAATTATGCAGGGTGTTACACATAAGTATGTAAAAAAATTGGGTAGTGGATGGGATCAAAACAATTGCCTCACCTCTTTCTCAGTACACCTAGTTTGAGTGTGTCCGTAGGCATTGCACTTGAAGCAGCGCATAACGTGTATGTCCTCCTCGACCCGTGTTTTGACTAAGTTGAGGTTTATATAGGACTTTGAAATATTTGGTACAGACTTCGATCACCCAGTTTTCCCTTTGTGGATTTCTATATTTACGTTTTCCCACTACAAATTCTGAAGGGACCAAATATGACAGTGTTCTGTTCAAACCCACTCTCGATCAGCATGGCGACAGTATATCCGGCGTCTACGCCCGTGGATTTAACTCCTTTGCTGTGTAAACGTCAGATTTCTGGCCTTCAACGCCCCCTGCTGCTCGCGTGAGGAGTGAATAATAAGTGTTCCCTGAAGGAATTTCCGTATTGCGGTAAAAGCTCCGTCTACGTCGCCGTATTTAACGTCCGACTTTTAACTGCTGGAGGGCCTATTAGGATCAGTGACTTCCTTCAGCGAACGTAATGGGGGGACCAGAGCTACCTGCGGCGGTTGTTGCGAGGGTCTAATTGGAGTTATAGGGACGTAGGCATCGTCCTTTTCCGACGGTGGCGTGAGTTTTCGAGTTGTATTAAGTTAGCTTGATTAGCCTCGTAAATCATTCGCTTTACTCACGCACTACCAATTCGTCGGCGTGGGTAAAGCTAGCTTTATTGTTAACCTCTCGTGTAGTTGCGTTAATTATCATCTAAGCACTTGCTTACCTGGACAACTAGTTTCTTCGGATCCTTAAGTGCCAGGTTCTTTAGTGGGCGGAGTGCCTTCAACCTCGGCTTCACTGTCCCTTCTCCCTCGTTCATTTTTGTTGCTGGTACCTTTTTTCTGCGTTATCTGAAAGAGTGTTAGCCGTGCGTTTTACCTGAGAGCCCGATGCGCTTGTCGCCGCCACGTGTGACGACGTACTCTTGCTTCAGTTAATCGTGGATAAAGATAGTGACTTTAGCACTGTCGATTGGGTACCTCTTTGTCCTTTTCATTCGTGTGTGCGTTCTTCTGGGTTGTCACCTTCTGACTTTGTCGTAAATTGTTTAAGTAACAAAAGCCGAAACAAATATATTAATAGGGTCCCCTGATGTCTGCGGCTCCGATTTAGTGCCGGCCACCTTATCTGTACAGGCAGGCCTGTCGGCACCGTCCGGGTTGAGGAAATGCATCTCCATTTTATATTGAACTTTCATTTACTCATCTACATCTTTGCATGTCACAAATTGGATAATAAAATTTACTGTAAAATGGTCATCTCATTTCTTACCTCTAAACAAATTGGAATGTTGACTAAGACTAATTCAAGTAATTACATTTACACCTTAACCAAACCTTTCTTTGTAATTAACATGACAAAATATGTAATAAATAAACCATTGAACTTGGTTTCATTCAATATAAAATTTGTGGAATTCTTTTTTTATTCCGAAAAAAATATACTAAGAATTGACACCACATTCAGCGAGTTCTTTTGAGTGCAAAATACATTGAAAGTACAAAATTTTAAACTTATTTGAATCCTTTAAGGTCCGATATTCAAAACTTTTATTTCTAAATATTCTGCAATTCTGTGATTAATACTTCTTGTGACAATGGATCGCAAAGATATCTAATAAACTTGATGAAATACATAAATACAACTAACCTTCATTTACAAGTCTTCTCTTTCATGCATGCAGTGGAAATTCTTACTGTTATTTGATACTCGTCAATTTGGGGTTGATATCAGATTATAATAATCCATGTACAGCCGATAATGTACTCACTTGTTTTTCAATTTGCGTTTTACAATTTTATTTGTTACTCAGTTGTAAACGTTGATTAATAAGACAAAACGCAAACGGGTAAACGTCATGTTTAAACGCTACTGACTTGTAAAACTGACAGCAGACTTGTAAAACTGACAGCAGACCTGTAAAAATTTTACAAGTTATTAATCTAGTAATTTCATTGGCCAGAATTAATGCGAAGTCTCTGTTACATGGATCACATGATATTTTAGACATTTCTTCAAGATCAATTAAGAACTAATTATTTACGTTTACTATTGTTTACAAATGAGTAACAAATAAAATATTGTACATTATACGCCAGGTAATAGTTTTTACTGGCTCTAGGAGATGACAGGCTCGCCTGACGGCTCGCCAGTCAACTTCTATCGCCAGTAAAAACTCACTTACCTGACTAATAATGTAAAATACTATTACATTATAATAGTTTTCAACTCGATACCCAACCTGTACGACAACATCGGAGAACTCTATTTCCCTCGGGAGTTTCATTTCCCTTGTAATTATAATTTTACAGCGATATTTAAAATATCTTACCACCATCTTGATTACGGTTTAAGTTTAATTTGGAGAAATCTCTTAGGTAAAAAGTTGCACTAAATTACCCAGTTATACTAGCGGCACTAACAATGAACTTTATTTTGCTTCTTGTAATTCCACATAACAAACAAATAAATGGGGCAACTACTCCTCCCCTGCTCTTATTACTCTGTACAGTTATACGGGAAAGTTTTCTAAGGAATGTGCTTGCTAACACTATATTCTGATGAACCGTACTCTTTACCAGCTGCTGCTCTTCGAATTCCCCAACCTAGTGCAAAATAATCCCCTCTCTAAATACTTTTTTAACACCCACGGCGGGTTTTAATTAATTTTCTATGGTTCAAACAGTTTTCATGACTGACCTTTTGCAATCTCGCCTTATTTTTTACCGAGCTTTAATTAATTTAATGAATTGTGGAGGTAACAGAATATGACTAATTTCCAGCGTGTAATTCAAAACCATAGCCAGACAATCAGTGACAAATATGATTCAAAACAATAATCCATTGATAACTGTAACGCAAGCTCACTTTTTATTTCAGTCGACAAAATGAAAACTTACAACTGCATCAAAATTCAAAACGACCCAGTCCGAGAAACCCCTCGTATATGCAATAGTTTCGACACGTCGATTAAATTTACAACAGTTTGGGGTTGGGACGGTTGGGAGTCTGTACGAGATATGAAATACCAGCTAATTATCTCTCAATATTAACAAATTAAGGACAGCGATAAAGTGCGACACAAGTAACCGAAAAATTTACATTGGGCGAAATGACCAAATTGGCTGTGTCAGTATTAAGTTAAAAAATTAATAAAAACCCCGTCTTCCGCAGCATCTCAATGTGTATATTTGCGATAGCTTGAAACTCTTAAAATGCAACCAATAATTAAAAGCGGTAGATATTTAAAAAATTAAGAATTTTGTGCAATAAGACGTTAATTGGCACTGAAATACAAAATGAGCGCGGAATGCGGTTTAGTTTTATTTATTTATCATTTAAATATCAGAAGAGATCTAAATTTCCATTGAAACCGAAAGTCTATTGAGAGTTAACCTCTGGGTGAGAGGCTTCAAAATTGTGACATATTCATTAAGTTGGGGAAAGATTTTTATGATATAAAACGCAAACAGGCATGCCTACCCCGAGAACGAATGGTATGATAAAGTAGTAGACATTTTTTATTTCGACTTTCATAATTTTACATTTGTATTCATGAGATTGTATATTGTAAAGCAACCACGAAAAACTGAATTTTAAATTATGGATGTCTACACGTATTAATAATTAATCTCGTTGTGATTCCCTGTCAATATTTGAAATATAAATTACAATTTCTGTTGTTTACATACCTCCGTCTTCTTATCCTAAATCCCAGCGTATAACAAGATTTCTAAGACTTTCTTACCGGAAAGGTCGAAATGGTCTCTAATGTTATTATCAAAACACCCCTGTGGTATAATAAAATTTACAGGTAAAACCGGTTTCGTAAAGGTTTTGTTTTTGGTTACCCCGATGTGTGGTCTTGAAAAGTAAATCACCTTATAATAGAACACGATTCTTTGTTAGCAGTACAACATATCAAATCTAGTTATCAAAACGATTCATTGTTTTCCTTTGTAAAGCATTAGGGTGGATCTCGATAGAGGAATTTTATTACTCGCCGGGTTAATATTGTGTGTGTGTGTAGTAGCATTTCCCGCAATTTGGCATTGACTGACACTCACGAAAGGTTGTGACACATTCCACTTTAAGAATAACGATCACAAAAACATTTGGGCATTGTTATTCGCTTTAACGGAGTTTACTTTATATCTGTAAACTTGACGAATTGGGAGTTTTCAAATAAACCCCCACTAATTTTTAGACTTTAATTTGTGATTAATTCAAGTTTTATTGAGATGTGTCCCGTTCGTTGCGTGTGTACAAATTTTCGTACCTGCATGCCCAGAAACAAATGGGTAGTAGGATTAAATGCCTAAAAGCAGCGGTTATAATACCCGTTTGATCAAAATTCTACAGTGCGCATAAAATCGCGTGCGTGATTTTTTGGCTTGTCCCGAAGGAAATGTCATGGCTAATGGCTACCTTTTCTCAATTTTGTACTGTAAACAAAAACCGCCAATACTATTGTACACGAAATTTTCTCAGGTATGACTAAAATCCCTCTTTTACTCGCACTTGGAAAATAGGATAATACAAATAGGTATCCTTAGACACAAACAAGAAGTATCTGTAAGTGAGTTACAGTATTGGTATGTCTAATGGATTAAGCCACCCACAAAACATCCATATAGCTAACTAAATCAATGTATTTTCCTATACACGCCCGGCATCCGCTATAATGAAAAGTCTCAATGTTGACTTAAAATTAGCTCAGATGGATTCAGCGCCCTGGACCGCTTTTCCAATATTCCAAGG
>NW_022170249.1:68696527-68759160 GCF_008802855.1 Photinus pyralis
TCAAGTAGTTATGTATCAAATTTCATTTAAATCCCTCCATAAATAAGAAAGTTAGCACTGCGCATGCGCAAACCGAAATTTTGAAACTCGCGGTAAATTTGGTTTTATTTCAAGTGCCTATGTATCAAATTTCATTTAAATACCTTCATAAATAAAAAAGTTTGCAATTCGGATTATAAATGGTCGAGATGCGAAAAAGGCACTGTGAATGTTGATCGGTTAGGCTCAATTTTTGGAATTGCGTTTTATATGGCTAAACCTATACGCATATTGAATTTCATGCAATTCGGTTCATCACTAACAGAGATGTCAAAAGGGCCTTCCTTATTTTTTGACCTACATTACCAATTCACGAACTCCGATCTACAAACTTGATAATGAATCCACCTACAAAATTTCATTGTAATCGGTCCATTCGTTATCGAGAAATCGTGGTAACGGACGGACAGACGGACAGGTACCGCAAAATTATAAACTCGCTAGGAGCTCGTTCAGTGGCTGTGGCACCTACGGTGATCGGGTTTGTCTTATTGTTTTGTCATCAAAAGAACTGACCAAATACGGATTTTCAATTGATCGGATGAATTTTACTAGTAAAAACAGATTGTTAATTTTCGAGTTTTCTTTTTTTATATTTTTCCATAAACACAATGCGAGCGCTTTTGTTTAAATTCATAATTCCATTATGGCATTACCGACTTTCTAAACGCGACGGTTTTTAATTTTTAAATTTTTACTGTTTCTGAATTTATAAAATAGGAAACAATAGTATGTACGGATTCGTAATTTTTTTCTCTACAAAAAACCTAAATAGACTTTATTTCTAAAATAATTAGGGAAGCCAATTCGGAAATTAAAAAATTACTATTGAAATTCCTATGGTGCGTTCGTCAAGTCACAATCCCGTACGTACCTCGTAACGCAAAAATGTTATAATAATAAGTAATAAGAAGAATAATAACTACAGTACAGTAGTACACTTCTAATCCTTCGTGATATTTCCTTCCTTTTTGGATTGTCAGTCGTTGTGTCGCTTTTAATATTATAAACGCCCATAAAAACCGTACGATCGCGGGTATAACCGAATGATTACACACCAAACTGTTGCGAATGTAAAGTGGGAGAAACTAATACTGGATCACGGAAAAATTATGACGAAAACATACTTTTTACCCGATCCCAGAACTATTTTATTATCAACTGTAATGACTCGCAATTTTTTTTAAAGGTAAATAGCAGTCTAAACTCCATTATGACTGAATTGTTTTTCCACTTTTATTATTCTAACCCTCTAAAAAATATGTCAAACATTGACTATATTTCTCATTAACGTCATACTTCAAGGGTAGTTTTTGCAAAAACACTCGCGATTTTTAATATTCTAATTCAGACATATTGTACCTCAAGATTTGAAGGTACTCTATTCCAAATTTGAGCTACGTATCTTGAAAAATGCCCTGTCTACAGCGACGGGCATTTGACCATTTCAACGCCGGTTTTTAATGTTTCCGCGACGTAACACATGCTCTTAAAATAAAAACTAAAATGTGTCCTTTTATTTTAGCAATTCCTTTCTACTTGAATCCATTAACATCTGCTGTCCCAGGCCACCACTTCACGCTTTCCAAAGACATCATAATTAACCATTTTCCAAAACGATCATCTACTGAAATCTTGCCATGTATCAGAAACTTTGAATTTGTTTTAAATTTAGGCCAATTATCCCGCTTTTCATTTAGTGATTTAAGTTACCAATGTTACAAGGTTTATTCTTCGATTACTTATCTTGCTTAGTTTATTTGTTTCCTTTCAATCTACACAATCTTACAAACTTTAATTATGTTTTGTTATTTTTTTCCGGCTCCACCTTAATATACCCAAATCAGAAGTCCCCTGTTAATTATGTCCTAGGGAGTACGCATTTTTTGGAGCTCACATTGCGGACTCTTTAAAAGGAAATTAGAAAAAAGCACTTGAACAATATTGCTATTCCATTAACAACTCAATTTATTTCGGTTTGCCACTACTGGCCACTAAACTTGCACCATCCTTCGAAAATTTATAATTTAAATTCGATCGTAAACTTATTGAAGTTGTCTTTTTGCCAGTGGTTTCTCCTCTGACGATTTTATAGGTTTTTAATAATATGTTTTCTAATCTGCTAAATTTTGGGGCCTATGCCCTCCTGCCATAAATTCATAGTTAAGCTTAAAGTTACCGATGGCAATCTAATGAAATTAGGTGTTATGTAGTACAATTATATTACACAACAGGTACGTAATTATGGTCATTATTTAAGAGTGACGTTTACGACCCGACCTTCAAGCGAGTGTCAAAATTTACTATATTAGGAATGGCGAATACACGCTACCTCAGATAGAGATTTACTCGACCGGTGCCGGGTGTAGTATCGCAAATGGTGAGCAACACTGAAATACACATAGACCTAAACAGCTGGTACAGAGGTATGTTAAGTTATTCGAATCTGATAGTTTATTTTGATACTTGATTAGCGTATTATAAAGGCATAAAGGTACTATCGGAAAGTCACAATGAAACAAAGCAGTAATACATCAAGTTGATTTGTTTACCTACTTACTGCATTGAAATAAATGAATCCTCCGTTAAAATTTTTCGAAATTCTCGTTTTCCTATTCTGAAATATTAGCAAATTTAAAATAATGGGCATATCTTCCAGACATCTCTTCACTTTATTGCCTTACTGAATTCATATGTCAGTTAGAAGGAAAAAATAAATTGATTACAAATAGCTTCTTTATTTAAATAACCAAATGTTTGGAACATTTTTGTTTGGGGGTTTCCACCACAGAAATATCTCAATTTGCATTTGAATGATAAATGAACCTGCATTTCAAACATTGCTCACATATTTTTATCTGACAACCTAATTCTCTCCACTTATTATAAGTAAATCGAAAGTGAAATCTGTATCGCTTAGTTATGTCACATTCGTTGGACTATTTCCGCCGTAATGATACCATTATGTTGTGAAGAAAGAATATTCGATAACAAAACAATTAGGACAATGGCATTTCTCGTCATTCACAAAATTATGTAAGTTGCGTGAGAAGCGTGGATCACTAAAACATTATTTTGTCGTCTAAATTAGAAATATAATTCGTATAAAACACGAATGAAATTACCACATATAGTTTTGTTTTTTTTTATTAAAAAACCCAAGTAATAATTATTGAATATTGAATTATATTGGACTTTCGTAAAGATTTATCAAAAACGGGTGGACTGTAAGTTTGATGTTTTGTGTGACCAATTTGGTTTTGCCTAGGTTTAAAAGTATTGCCAAGTATATAACAAAAAACGCCGAATCGCTACTACAATGGCGCCTTATATACAGGGTGTTATGCAGATATTTGAGGGGGTTATAGTAATCGTCAAAATATATGCATGGTCAAAAGGGCCTCGTTTTAGTTATACAGGGTGACAAAGTTTCAATTTTTTTTCGTAATTTGCGTTTTCTCCTTGTTCTGTGATAATTGTTTCAAATTTGATACATCAATATTAATTTTTACAATCTAGTATCAAAATAGTTGGTCGCAGTATACAGGTTGCTACATTTTCTTGAATCGACCATAATTTGATCTTTCAGAACTTTTTTTTTCTGCATGAAATTTAAACTCTTTGTTTAGCTTTCTGGTCTCGTACACTATTTTCGTATCTGTTTAAATGAAGGAAATTTGCGCGCACTGCTAGGGTTACGTGTTCATAGAATCGAGACAGACTGAGAATAATCTACATATTGAGAATGTCAAAGGACAAGGTTATGATAAAGCTATAAGTGGCCGTTTCAAAGGTACACAAACTCGGATCTCTGCGAAATTCCATAAAGCTGTCTAGGTAAATTATGCCTCCCACAGTCTCAATTTTGTATTGAGAAATTCAACGGGCATCAAACAGATAAAAATTGTTTTTATCTTCCCATCTGCTCGAGAAAGTCCTAAAAAAACAAGGTAATGGTATGAAACCCATTAGCGATGTTGATAGTTTCACACAAGCAGTTTATGTCAACTGCGAAGATTATATTAAATTAATCGTGTAGATATTATAAGCAGTTTACGTTTGTATTTTAAAACATCTTACGCTTCGATTCATTTTGCAAGTTCTAAAAGAGAAAGACGTTTAATGGGTCCAAAAGTTCCTTAAGAAAAATGGTTGCTAATGTTGGTTTCCGCTATCAAAAAAATAATCCAAAAAAATGTTTAATGGGGTTAACCGATATTGGACGATGAAGTGTCCATTTTTTAGATGCGTATGTAAAAATATGCAATTTGAGACTGAACGCCAATCAGCCCTGTGATGTGTCACTAACGTTAAACTTAACGTGTAGGTTATCTGTCAAAAATGTCATTTTCCCTATACTTAATAACTCAAAATAACGTTTTTTGGCAGATAACCTGCACGTTAAGTTTGACGGTTCTGATACATCACAGGACTGATTGTGTCTTTTTGGATGAAACGCGGGTATATGAAAATGGAGCAACATGTAAGTTATGGCAAAACTACAGTGCAAAAGGCGTAAGAAAAATTAAACCCGAGGGATGCAGGGCAAAGAAACAAGAGGCCCGATCTGACCCTAAATGACCGAAAATATTAAGGTGAGCACAGGACCAACCCCTTAGCGGACCTTTCTCTCTTGCCTGGATCGGCTGGGGGGTGGAAAGAGGCCTAATATCGGTATTTTATCCATTTCGAAAATTTTATCTCGCCGGCCAGTAAATAATTAAAGCTAATTTCAAAACTAAAGGGTTTGAGCATGCATTGAAAGTCTAACGCAGTTTGACTTTTGATTATTGTTGGGGGCATATAGTAGATGAAAAAATCGATGTCGTCGCATTTCCGGGGTAGGCAGAACATGAGGGGGCAAGTCGCGCGCGTGGCGGTTCAAGTTATCGCTTCTAAATCAAATACGGTAATTAATAGAGCAATGCTTGAAGCGGCTATTTACAGCTAATTGTATTGCCTACAAAAAAGGTGTTAAGGATAAAAGTCGTATCTCTAACCGTTTTGTTATAAATAAATTATTAACGAGCTCCTAGCGAGTTTATAATTTTGCGGTGTCTGTCCGTCCGTTAGCAAATGTAATGCCAGTTTCAAAATTTGGTATTGCGCATGCGGAGTGCAAACTTTAATATTTATGAAGGGATTTAAATGAAATTTGATACGTATAGGCCAGTCATTCGGGGTTTTTACCTGGAAATAGGTTCGGAAGTGTTGAAACTTTGTAGGTTTATAGGTTTTGGGATCTAGAACTAAAATTCACAAAATGCACAATCCGAGACATGCCGCCGGTGCCGCTATCTTGCCAAGATGGCGCCCAAAAACGGTTTTTTGCAAATATCTCCAAAACTATGAGTTTTTCGAAAAAGTATCTAGAGAGCAAAATTAAAGAGGAAGAAGTTTCCTATAAAATATGTTTCTAGTAAATATTTATCACGAAATAATGGCATATCTTTTATTCAATTAATCGATTAATTCATTAATTAATCCATCTGAATAATTTATGATCAATTAATTTCGATTTAAAATGCTATACTTGTTTCCACACCATCCAAGAGGTAAAGTACACGGCGCGTTTTTTTAACGTGGTTTCCCCTGTAGGCCTAATCCACTTAGGTACTAAAATTAAAAGACCAGACCTTGCTCGTTGATTTCCATATCTTCAATGGGGAAAATGGTTACCTCAGCTTCAGAATCGATGTCGATTTCCTTCAAATCGTCGGACTCTCCTTCTGCGGTCGATAAAGAATCATCAAACAGCGAATGGAGGTCTTCTTCATCCGATTCGTCCAGTGTTACTTGGCTGATAGTTTCACAAATCTTCCCGTTGCAGACACCCCAAATCATTGAACATCTCAATCCTATTAATCGTCTAAAAGTATTCAAACCCCGTTCTTTCAACTTTACAGTTTTACCCTCCGAAAGACTTTCGTCACAAACAAAACACTTTTCAATCGAAGCCATAATAAAAGAAATAACACAATCAATTTAACACTTGCACTATTGTCAAGTAAAATCAACAGGTAAACGATAAATACGTTGCGAAACGTAACACATTTTCGAATCTATTACCAAACACGCGTATTACCGAATCAGTACAACTGTTAAGCGACACGACAAACGATCTGCCTCGAGGCGCCTTGTAGAGAGATGACGGGTAAATAGCCAGCGCCCTCTGGTGGCGCTTTATTGCAGGTGTGCTCATCGGCATCTGCACTTATGCTAGGAATGTGCCGGTTTTATAGACTCAAATACTTATTTATATACACTATACGATATTTAAAATTTTCCAGCACGTACATGGACACCCAGTCACAAGTCTCCTCGCCTTTGCTCTCTTCGTCAGACTCTTTAGTTTGTAATGGGTTTCTGCATCACCACATTTGCAATAAGAACAAGAAAAACTATTTGATAAGCAGTTCCACGGTTTTTTGCAGCAGTTTTTGCATTTGCTGGGCTGAACGAATGAAACCGAATTATTATTAAATGACATATATTTATATATTATTTATATACAGAGTGGCCCAACGAGAAGTATACAGAGGGCTTTTAGGGTATTAAATTTAGAAATTTCGAAAAATTCTCGAACACGTCAATTTTGTATTCGAGGGGGACAACTTTTGGAATACAAATCACGAACCCAAGTCTTCACCCCTCTACGTAGGGACATTACTACTAATCTGCTTTGCTTTTTAAATTCTATTGATTCGTTTCGGAGAACTGACAGGTTCACTTAAGTTGAAATTGAAGCGTCAAAATCAAATTTTATTACAAGGTGACTTAGATCGCATTTGTTTTGGTTTTTTTAGAAAAAACCATTTCAAATGCGAATTATCTCCGAAACGAATCAATAGAATTTAAAAAGCAAAGCAGATTAGTAATCACGATTAAATTGGCTTTCAAATAATGTGCCATTTGCCATAGGATTCCATTTAAAATTTTAGGGGTTAAGCTCTCTACGTAGAGGGGTGAAGACTTGGGTTCGTGATTTGTATTCCAAAAATTGTCCCCCTCGAATACAAAATTGACGTGTTCGAGGATTTTTCGAAATTTCTAAATTTAATACCCTAAAAGCCCTCTGTGTACTTCTCGTTGGGTCACTCTGTATAATTATTACTTGAATGCCTAAAGCAGGGGTTCTCAAACTTGAACTGCTAACGATCTACCTCAATGTTGTTAGACTCCGATCGATCGACTCTGAGAGGTTGCACGTGTGATGCAGGGTTTTTGTCCGTATCGTCGCGCAAATATAAGTTTATAGGGACATTGCAGAATTTTATAAAAATACTGTACAAAGAATTAGTTAAATAGTAGAAACGGCAGAATTTAGTTTTCCGCATAATCCATTAGGTAGCTCTCCTCTGAAAATCCCAAATATTTCATGAGATCGACTCAAAAAGCACTCCTGTCGATCGCGATCGTCCCCTTTGAGCACCACTGGCCTAAAGGCAGCCCTACACGTATACGCACTTTGCTTCGAGCTTTGCATCACATCAATGCTAGCGAGCATTTTTACCGTTCACGTTCATTCATTGTTCGGAATACGCCAGGTGACTGTAGATACGTTAAAAATCGAGGAATGAAGATTACAAAAATTACTTCCGGATGGATATGCAAAAATTAATTTAATTAATTAGCATATTTAGTGACCGGTCAATCTTTTGAAGATATAAATTTAATTCCTACATTATGCCAATTACTTTTTTGTGGGCAATATAAGTGGCTGTAGATAGGCGCTTCAAGCATTGCTATGTCTATTACCGTCTTTGAGTTAGAAGCGATAACCTGAACCGCCACGCGCGCGACTTGCCTGCTCCCCCTCATGTTATGCCCACCCCGGAAATGCGAACACATCGATTATATGCCCCCAACAATAATCAAAAGTCAAACTGCGTTAGATTTCCAGTGCATGATCAATACCTACCAACTGGACTATATGAGGTTGTAAAGAGGAGCGATGTACGATTTGGTTTTTGTATATGAAGTTTTTTAGACAGTTGGAGAACATTACCTGCTTTTTCATTGTTGATGATTTTTTCAAAACCAATTAATAAGTTACCACTGGTCAACAATCTCATTGCATTCATCGAGATGAACGGTTCAACAGATGAAGAAATTGCTGCTGTTTTATAGGGAACAAAATTTAATGCAATCCAAAATGTTTAAAAGACTGTATGCCTGGAAAAGGTCGTCGTCCTTCTAATCTAATTTACAAGAATTCCTGTTAAATGAATTACTAATTCTGAAATTGCATTATTTATGGAAAATATTACTGTAAATAAATTTGTTATACATACGAAGAAATGAAAATGTGGATGTGTGGACAAAACCCTTAAAAATTGAAATTGTTGTAGATCAAACCTCACGCGCACGTTCAGGAAATCATTATTTTTCTGTTTATTTTCTTGTTTCTTTAATTACATTTATATTCTAACTAATTAAATCACTAACCGCTTTATAGTGTATTAACCATAAGCAAATAAACTATATAGATTAATTAATGATTATTTAGATGAGCCAGTCTAACTAAACTTATCAATATTAATGGAATGGATACATTTCCGTTTAAAATGATTATATTTACCTTGAGTAAGAGACGAGTGTCTCTTATCTTCTTCGATATACCCGTTATTCAAATATTTTATTACAAATACGTTGAAATAGTTGACATTTTTGGCCAGGACACATTTAATCATAAAAGTGTTAAAGTTAACGAGATAATTACAACCGGCAATTTTTTTTGTATTTTAATATTTTTGAACTTAAAAAAATCTACATTTAGCTTTAATATGGCATGCCGCATATTTAGTAATTGCCTTGTTAAAAATAATTGACAAGAAAGGGAAATTAAACATTAACGTAGTTTAATAACCTCATAATTTCAATTCACATACCTAATTCATTTTCGGATTTTGTAGCAATATCACTAAACACATTTGTGGCACCAATCAATAAAATCAACCACCACGTTACCGTCTTTGAAATATGCATAACTGTCACGATGTCAAGTGCAAAACGAGTACATTAAGAACTGGAAAACTTTTCTGCTACCAATCGCAAGAGAGCCACGCGGTTCTGGGAGACCGAACCGAGACCTAAACAACTTGTTGACGCAACACTCCGAAAGCCACCGAAATATGATCCTTTCGTATATAACAAGAACTTACAATAAACAACCATTAGAAAATTCTCACATTAATGTTATTGCTACTAGCGTCTGTCGGAGTTACCTCCTTTTTACCATTTGTTATAAAGGATTCGCTGCAATTTACATTGTAAATTAATCCTGATCAGATTTAGTGATTAAGCGTTATATTTGCATATATGCAAAACCGGCGTGTTTTACTTGTCAAGCTCTAGATTATAAGCGAATATTTGCGAACATCAATTTAAGATTCGCTAACTTCTGCGGTTAGTCGATAGGTGTCAGATACCTGAATCAAGCACAAATATTTGTCATCCTGAATTAATTTAGAATGAGCTTCAATTCGGTAGGTGCTTGTCGGCATTTTTATCGCCCACTAAACCATGCATCACACTCGCTAGCGAATAAAGCCCACTTACTCACACTGTGAAGATTAAAGGGAAACTTTTACAACAAACTAAAAGAAATCCTCTAAGTAAAACTAATATCAAAGAAACGGGCTTTTATTAACGAATCAAGTCATTTGATATCAGTTCGACTTTGAGCCAATTTAAAATGCATCTTATTTCACACGTAGTTGCAATGAATTACTTTCAAAATTGAAAATTTTTCCAAGTTAACGGTACCAAAGTAAACTTTAAATGCAGAAGATGTCATTTGCGTTACGTAATTCACCTTGCAAAAAGGTATAGATTATGTTAACAAATACATTATTACAATAGTTAATAATTACGGATGGCAATGGACATTCCGCTGTAACGATCAATTAAACTGAGGAAGAGTTCTTCTCTAAGGAGTAGGTTCTTAATTGACGTCGCTGCGTTGCTTTGAGACTGATTACCTAATTTATTGTAATGTATTTAATTGAACGAAGGTAACCTGTACAATAATTTGCTTCTTGTTTCACTTTTGATTGCCCTATTTTCCGGGGCGTGCACTCTGAATGAGGTATGCAAGGTTCGTAGGACGTTTTATACACCGATAGAACAGAAATCCGTTTGCTAAAAGACTGAAGTTTATTTTTCATTATAGAATATAATCGATGACGTTTTTTGAAAAAAAGAAACTGCCGTAATAAACTTTACTCACGTTACTCACGATTATATTGTAATCAGTCTCATAATTGTCATTTTGAAGGATGAGGAAGTTGTATTTTACAACACTTATTTTTCCAGGAGGGAGGAAAGTAGATTCTCGAGTGTAGTAATATTCATTACTAACCTCAGTTTAGTTGGTAGTATCCTAATAGATGGCGCTGGCGCGATTGACACAGTAGGTACCAATTATACAAACCCACATTTTAAACACAACTTTTTTATCTTTGCTATTTTTTGTAAGTTTTAATTCCAAATAAACCAACAAAGTCGAAAAAGTTGAAAAAAATGGAAACGAAGCAACACAATGAGAGTCCACAGATTACTTCCTAGTTTAATTGACTTGTGACTAACTTAATGCCAGTATGATCTGTGTTTCTTTTTCTTGTTTCATTGCATAACCCATAAATGTGCAGTAGGATGCTTTCAATACGAACAAAACAAAAAAAAACTGTTTATTACCTGACCGGTAACTTGAATTAATAAAATCAATTGCTACATTAGAGTTACCGCTATTATTAATTGTTACAATTAGCCCCCCTTTAGATTTCTCCGTAGAAAAGTTAAATTCTTGTCTGGCCGTAGAACCATTGGGTGTCAATCCACGAGAAGAGCAAAGGATGACAGTCCTGCATATGTAGACGTCGATGAAGAGGATGCTAAAATTGTCGCAATTATCTCTTGCCCGTGAAGCGATTGATCGACATAACCTTCTGCTCCCGCAGTCGATCTCCAGCCACCCAACTGCTTCAGTTGAAGGACTCCTCCACCGGCATTTGCTAATTTTGTATCAGCCGTACGCCGAAAGCAGTGTCCGGTATATTTATCGCTATTTGCCAAGTTTAGAAAGATTGCGTTTTTTTTTTAGGAACTTGGGCTATTGTATTATGACCCAGTGGCGGCTCGTGGATTTTTGTAGGGTAGTGCCAGAATTTTCTAGTAATTAATAACCCATACCTAAAATCCTAAATAAACGATGTTCAGTTGACAATTGGACACATTTTGAAAATATTTATTATTACGCTTGTACTTCTCTATCATCAAAAGTAATTAGATACGCGATACGCGTATGCAAATTACCGATAATTTTTTTGAAAGCATGTCTAAAAACTGCACGAGTTTATTTTAATATTGTGATTAACATTGTAATGCAGTTTTTTACTGACAATATGCTTGAATAAAAAATTATCAGGTCTACTTTTGATGAAGTACGACTAACGAGTGTAATTCGGGAGAATATTACCTGAATAATTCAGCTACTTTTTGATAAATTACGCTCAAAGTGTGACATTTTTGCGACTTAATTTGTGTCAAATTGGGCATAAGCACTTGTATAAAAACACTAATTTAACAATTATTTTGTGTTGTTATAAGTACTATAGATACGGAAGCTATATGGGAATTATCGCCGGGATCTATGACCTGCCGGCAAACTTCACTGTACTTTAATTGAATTGAGAGATAATTTCCCGTGTGGCAACAAATAGAAAATCCTTATTATTTGTTGCTAAGATTATTATTAAGTTGTTGCTAAGCGAGTTGCGATGTAAATAATGTAATGTCAAAATAATAAAAAATAAAATACAAAGATCAATGTCAAGAAGCGTATTTTTATTGAATTAAGAGTGGTTTTACGGGTAGTAGAATCCATTCTCAACATTTTGGTGACCCCGACGTGATTGTGTTGTGGATAAGCGTATACGATTTGTTTGTGCTATGGATAAATTGAAGAAGGCAAGAGCACCAGTACGAACCCAATTAACAAGGTTAATAAATACAATAGGAGATTTGCTCAATCATGAATCGGTCGATGAATTAACATTACAAGTCAAGTTAGAAAGTTTACACGA
This sequence comes from Photinus pyralis, assembly GCF_008802855.1. Taxonomy (NCBI): domain Eukaryota; kingdom Metazoa; phylum Arthropoda; class Insecta; order Coleoptera; family Lampyridae; genus Photinus; species Photinus pyralis. The sequence goes on from NW_022170249.1 coordinate 68,708,653, forward strand.
GAATGCTCGAAAAATCGACGATTATGACAGTAATATTTTGGAGTTAATGGCAGAAGATGATAATATAGGAGAAGATTCACAAGAAACTGAGTTTCTCGCACAAGAAGAGTATAGAGAATCTTATAGGATGGCTAAAATAAGAACTGAAAACTATTTGGAAGGTAAAAGGGTCGCGACTAATGATAAAGCTTCAAATGTGGTAGTTAGTGAAGGATTTTCGTCTACAGTAAATGTACGAACACCACACAATACCAAATATCCAAAAATTACAATTAAAAGGTTTGAAGGCGATTTAAAGGAATGGTTAGGGTTCTGGGCTCAATTCAAAAATATTCACGAAGATCCGCAATTGCCTGTTTCAGAAAAGTTTCAATATTTGGTGCAGTCAATTACAAAAGGCTCCAAAGCATATGGCGTCGTGTCAAGTTATCCCCAGGCTGATGACAACTATAGTAAGGTGATAGAAGCTTTGAAGAAGAGATTTTGGTTGAAGTATACGTACGTGAATTGCTAAAATTAGTAATCAGCAATTGTCAAAACCCAAAATCTAAAGCGTTAAGTGTCATGTTTGACACTCTAGAATCACATTTAAGGTCTCTAGAGTCATTGGGTGTTACAAGAGAAAAATATGCGGCTATGCTATTTCCACTGGTTGAGTCAAGTTTGCCCAATGAAACTTTACAAGCTTGGCAAAGAAGTTATTTTATTCAAGACACTAAACTCAATAAATTAGCCAATTTGATGAAATTTTTAGAAATCGAAGTAAAAGGAGAAGAGAGGATTAAATTGGCTCGAGATTGTCTTATCTCGAGATCTATGCACCAAGGCCAGCAAAAAGCAAGCAATGAGATCGATGATAAATCATTCCATACAGCAGCTGGGTTACACATGGCTAGTCATATAAGTGCAGTTCGTAAAGACGGCAATTGTGTATTTTGTAATGGGAATCATGACAGTGACAGATGTGTAAAAGCACAAAATTTAACTTTAGAAGAGAGAAGAGCAAAGGTGCACGAGAAGAGGCGTTGTTTTTGTTGTTTGGCAGGAGGCCATGGAGCAAGGTTTTGCAGAAAACAAATAAGTTGTCCAGTATGCTCAAGGAAACATTTTGCTATTTTATGTCCTACTATTCAACCTCGTCCGCAAGATAAAGACAAGAAAGAAGAGAAAACAGTACCAGTTACGACTATGGCTACTCAGAATAGAAGTCATGTTTTACTACAAACCATAATGGTGAAACTCATTGGTTCAAAAGGGAGTTTTAATGCGAGGGTATTACTTGATAGTGGAGCACAGCGAAGCTACGTAAAAGAAGATGTCGCGCAGAGTGTAGGAGCAATGTTGGTGGAAACGGAGTATTTAGCACAAGCAGTTTTTGGAGGATCCATTACACCTGCTAGAACAATAAATAAATACAAATTTATGCTACAGTCTTTAAACAGTACAACAACTCAAGAAATCGAAGCATTGGGACAGAAGACAATTTGTGAATATATTCCCAAATTAAATAGCGGTCCGTGGTTACGTGAGTTATCCGACAAGAATATTTGGATTAATGATATGACGAGCGAGAACACTGATGTGGAGATAATTATTGGTTGCGATTACTACGGTAGTATTGTGTTCGGAAAAGCAGTGAGGCTCGAATGCGGACTAACAGCAATGGAGACCATTTTTGGATGGACAGTTCTTGGTGAAATTAAAAATAATTTTGTTTCAGAAGGGTTGGCAATGGCTGTCTCATGTTTAGCTTTGAGTAATGTTGATGTTTCAGATTTGTGGAGGTTAGAACTTTTAGGTATTACTGATCCAATTGAGGTACAGTCAAGGGAAGAGAGAGAACGTATATGTTATGAGCAGTTTTTAAAAACTATTCAAAGAGATGCTGAAGGGCGATATGTGGTGAGTTTACCTTGGATTAACGATAAAATTTCAATGCCTGATAATTTAAAAATTGCTGAAAAACGTTTGTCCAAGTTAACTCAAAAATTAAAATTATCTGATCAATTTAAAGTTTACAACAACATGTTTGTGGAATGGGAAGGGGAAGATTTAATTGAAAAAGTGTGTGATGGGGACATGAAGGGATATTACTTGCCCCATAGACCCGTATTTAAAGTAGAAAGCACGACGACACCGGTGAGACCCGTGTTTGACGCTTCAGCGGGAAATCCTTCTTTAAATGATCATTTGGAAAAAGGGCCTAATTTTTTGCAGCTTATTCCTTCCTTAATTTTAAAATTTCGTGAAAAACGTATTGGTCTTGTCGCCGACATAAGGAGGGCTTTTATGATGATTAAGGTTAACTCTAATGACCGTGATTATTTGCGTTTTTTATGGTGGAAGTCAGATGACACCAAAGAAATGCAGGTGTACAGGCATAAAAGAGTTGTGTTTGGAATAAATTGCAGTCTTTTTTTATTAAATGCAGTAATTGCTTATCATTTAGACAATGCTGCACCATCGAATCAAAAATGTGCACAAATTTTAAAAAATAGTCTCTATGTAGATAATTGCATTGTCTCTGTTGATTCGGTCGAGGAAATGGAGCAATTTAAAGTAACAGCTACGGAACTTTTGGCAGAAGCCAAAATGGAACTCCGTATGTGGGAGAATACTGTGATTCATAATAATGAAACTATCCCTACTGGTTCAAATCAAGTAGTAAAATTGTTACGCTTAAAGTGGAACAAAGTAACTGATACTTTAAGTTGTGATATACCTGAAGTTGAAAATGGTAAATTAACCAAACGACAAATGTTGTCTATTCTTAATGGGTTATACGATCCTTTAGGAGTCTTGGTAGCGGCCACTATTGTCCCACGTATTTTATTGCAACAAGCATGGGCAGAAAAAGTAGGGTGGGATGAGTCACTGCCAGTAAATATAAAAAATTAATTTGAAAAGTGGTCAAGTCAAGTTAAACTTTTAAACAATATAGAGATACCGAGGTGGATATCTGATAATTCTGTAGATAATGATTGGGTTTTACACGTGTTTTGTGATGCAAGTAAATCAGCTTATGCTGCAGTAATATTTTTACGATATCCTGTCAGTGAAAATAAGTTTGTTGTTCAATTTGTGCAAGCAAAGGCAAGAGTGTGTCCTCTCAAACCGGCATCAATACCTAGATTCGAGTTGATGGCTTGTTTGATTGGTGTTAGATTGGTTAAATCAGTAAAAGCTGTTTTACCAGTCACTAATTTAAAATGTAATTATTGGAGCGACTCAACCACGGCTTTAGCGTGGATTAAAAGAAACCAGAATTGGTCAGTATTTGTGCAAATTAATGAAATTTTAAAAAATAGTTCAATTAGCGAATGGAATTATATTCCAACTAGTAAAAACGCAGCGGATTTGCCTTCATGTGGATGCACTCCTGAAAAATTGTTAGAGTCACGTTGGTGGGAGGGGCCTAAATGGTTGGCAGATTCGACCTGGTCATTTGAATCAGCTAATGTCGATGAGTCACAAGTTGTTACAGAACTAAAGAGAACTCACGTAACTCTAGTTGTTGGTGAAAAACTTTGTAACTGGTCAGAGGAATTATGCAAGCGGGGGGTAAAATACTCCAAAATATTAAAAGTAGTATCTTGGATTAAACGATTTGCATGTAATTCACGTGGTGGCAAGATTACAGGCCCATTAACCGTCAAGGAAATCAATGAGGCTGAAATTGCAATAGTTAATTTGATTCAGAGAGAAAGTATTCTGAACCAAGGAAAGAATAAAATACGAACGATTATTGATGATAAGGGGACTATTCGAGTTTTTACAAAGATTTCTCGGAGAAATGACTCATATGATTTTAAGTATCCAATATTATTACCTGCTAAACATGTACTGGTTGATTCATTGGTTAGGGAAAGTCATGAAAATAATTCTCATGCCGGAACTCAAATAATGATGAACAAACTTAGAGAAAGGTTTTGGATTTTTAAAAGTAGAAAAACTATCAAAGCGATTCGTGAAAAATGTGTTAGATGCAAAAGGTATGAGGCTAAGAGTTTTTCGACTGATGCGGTCCCTCTGCCTAAAGATAGGGTAGATGAAGCCTCAGTGTTTCAGATTATCGGAATCGATCTAGGCGGTCCACTTTATTTAAAAGATAATAGTAAAAGTTGGTTTGTTGTTTTCACTTGCGCTGTGTACCGTGCGATTCATATTGAGCTTGTGAATAGTTTAAGCACTGAAGGTTTTTTACGAGCATTACGTAGGTTTATTGCTCGCAGGGGGCGTCCAACCATTATTTATACTGATAATGGAACAAATTTTTTGGGAAGTGAAAATGAATTTCGTGCATTAGACTGGGATTATATTTCTTCTATGTACACCACTCAACGTATTCAGTGGAAATTCATTCCTCCCACTGCACCATGGTGGGGAGGATGGTGGGAGTGTATGATTCAATTAATAAAAAAATTATTGGTTCGAGTATTAGGTAGATCATTGTTGCATTATGAAGAATTGCTCACTGTTCTTTGCGATGTGGAATCGACTATTAATGATCGTCCACTCACTTACATGTCGGAAGACATTGATGATTTGAAACCATTATCGCCCTCGATGTTTTTACGGGACAACTCCACTAGTCAAGTAATTGATATAGACAAGGTAGAAATTACAAATTTTAATAAAAGACGTAGATATCAAGCTAGGTTGAAGGCAGACCTTAGAAGTAGGTTCCGAAAGGAATATTTGAGTCTGTTAGTGCAACGTTCAAATGAGAAGGGAGGAGTTAAGCCGAAAATGGGAGATGTTGTTATTGTAGGAAATGATGGGACTAAGAGAGGGAGTTGGCCTCTTGCTCTTATCATAGGAATGTATCCCGGGTCCGATGGGGTGACTAGAGTGGTTAGATTGCGTACTGCTTCAGGGGAATTGGTTAGACCAGTTCAACGGTGTTATCCCTTAGAAGGTGGGGAATCTATACCTCCATCAAATGTTAAATCTAATGATAGGGTAACTGAAGTCGTGAGACAGCCTGTCGCTGAAGTATGCCATGACAAAAAAGAGGAACGTATTTTGGCCCCCATAAGACAGACTCGAGGAGGTCGTGCGGTAAAGCCCCCTGTGCGACTTGATTTATAAGTACATTTGTGTATTTTTTGTAATATTTCATGTTTAATTCTTGTAAAATGAAAGGTGGGAGTATGTGGCAACACATAGAAAATCCTTATTATTTGTTGCTAAGATTATTATTAAGTTGTTGCTAAGCGAGTTGCGATGTAAATAATGTAATGTCAAAATAATAAAAAATAAAATACAAAGATCAATGTCAAGAAGCGTATTTTTATTGAATTAAGAGTGGTTTTACGGGTAGTAGAATCCATTCTCAACATCCCGGTTCTGCTTCATATGGTATTTATTACGTTACATATGAGGGTAATATTCTACGTAAATAACCGCCAACTCGCTAGAAATCACGTTCAAAACCAAACAAACAAATGATTGCCAAGGACGAGCCAGGCACAAGCTTCGGTTTAATTTTCCGTTTAAGTATACGTAATGTGTGTGCTACGACGCGCCTAGATCTTTGTCGATGAGATGTTAAAATCTATCTCTCTCTTCAAGCGAGCCAAACTGAAAATGGATGATGCATCGCGGGTGGCTGATGTGTACTGTACGTATAGCGCTGCATGCGGCTGCCAAACTTTAAATTATTTATTATTTTTGAAGGAAATTAAAAGAAAATTTAAATATTTCGAAAATAAAAAAATATTTTTGAGCGGAATGGAGGGTAGTGCCATGGCTCAGTGGCACTACCCCACAGGCCGCCACTGTAATATGACCTAACGGCTCTTTAGTCACTTTGCCAAAACGCATTTGGAGAAAAAATCTCTCATTATTAACATCTTTACGGAGATTATAATACTGTTGTAATATTATAACCCAGTTTGCATCCCTTACTAGAGAAGATCGACTACTTTAGTTTTAGTGTTAGGGAGGATAAGGCTGACACGTTCTTCTACAAAATCTACATTAGAAACCTTCATATTAACTAACTCTCCTGTTCTGCATGCACCAGATATGCCGATTATGAGAACAATCTAAAAATGAATAAAGATAAAAGTAAAAAACTGTGTGCGCATTTGTAGCTACTCGTTACTACCTCAAAAGTTATGTACGTAATGAATCGTCACAATTACAACACTATGACAAATTAAGTGTAATTTTACTTTGTAAGGTAACAATTCCACGGGGGCCTCTTTCAGAAACTTCTCAATTTGGTCTTTTGTAAACACCTCTGATTGTTTAGGCATTGCTTTTTAATAACAGCGGATGTGATGGGACGCCAATTTTCCGGACTTCTCCTATCGCCGTCCTTGGGGATGAGAACCGTTCGCGAGGCGCGCCATGAAGCTGGGGTGAAACGTCGGTACAAAACGGCGTTGTAAAGTACTTCAAGCTGGCGGGGCAGTTTCGCACCTGCGAGATTGTGATGCCATCGACGCCTGGACCAATCGCGCTTGGCGGCCTCGATCTCTCGGTCGTGATTGGGACGTATATCTCCTTGGGCGGCTCCGGATGGTCCAGAATTGGCTCCTCGTCCGGGGGTGATGGTCTGGCGAAAATGGCTTTATAGAAGTCTTCGACGTCGGCCATTGGGGGAGAGACCTCTTCGGCCGACAGAGGTTTGGCGTCCAGTATCGAGCCAGCTAGCAATGTACGATTCTTGGCGTAAAGATCTTGCGCCTTGGCGAATTGGGATGCTCGTCGTAACGTGCTGGTGGCGGAGGTGGTATGGGCCTTGTACGTGTTTTGGGCGGTTTCCTCTGTCGAACAGGAAAGCGGACTTCCATTTACGCCTGGGTGGCACTTTCCAGCTCTGGAATCGTGCCCGATAGGGCAGCGTGAAAGAGCCTCTCGGTCGTTGCTTCCCCGGCCCCGCCCTTCAAAATGAGCAGGGGGGGGGGCGAGGAAGGAAGCATCCTCTCGGAGTCCTGGTGTAATCATGTCGACTCGGAAGTTCCTCGGCTGGATCGAGATCCGGCGTTTGCTCCCCTTCGGTGCGGGCACATCTGCTGAAGAGCTGGCACTCAGATGGTCGGTGCCGCTGGGTCCAGGGTCTGCTGGCACGTAGTCGAAGATGGTACTTCACAGTCGAGTGGGGGTGACCAGGCTGGGAGGTGTATCGGGCGGCGGCTGGGCAGGAAGGCGATCCAGTATAGGCGCGGGAGCAGCTGGGGGGGGGGGGGCAAAGGTGTTGAGAGCCCTGGTGACGATACGCTGGGGCGCTTCGCGGCGGTTGGTGGAGTGAACCCAAAGGTGGTTTGGCTCAACCTTTTCCGTTCGCTAATGACGCGCTCCAGGTAGGCTGGATACTCGCCTTGCTCCCGGCGATGACGGATTTGACGTTTAGTTAAACCCGTTGTCGCCACTGCCTCCTTGTAATTGAAAACCCCCCGTAGAGCGGTGGCTTCGACCTTTACTATCTTGGTCATTAAAGCCGCTTCGGAGGGTTTCGCTTCCCTTTCCATATGAGCAGAAAACTGTTCCGGGTGAGCTCGATGCTCGTGCTGTCGCACGGCGGCGTACGTTGGACAGGGTTTCCCACAGTAGATACACACATCCTGGCGCCTGGTCCCGCAAGTCTTCACGTGTCTGGCCAGCCCGCTCTTCGTCTGGCAGGCGTGCCCGCACTTGCCACATTTATGGGGTTTTTCGGAGTCGACTCGACACCTTGCTGTGTAAGCGGACGACGATGGGCGCGTGCTCCGCGCGTCGTTGATTGGCGGTACTTCTCTTGTCCATTATCGGTGTTGTTTTGCTGACCGGTCGATATCTGCTTATGCAGGTCTAGATGTAGGACGTTGTACGGCGACACGTAAGTCCGACAAGGTCGCAATTAAAAGACGATTTTTGCGTTTATTAATATTTGGTGTTGAGTTGTGTACTATTACCTTGTCGGAAGACGGCGAAGAGTTTGTACACTTAGTTTTCGCGAATTGCGCGCGTAAAAGTCTAAACTAAGTAACACGTGCACCGCACTACCGCAAATTGTGTTGCTTATCTTGCCAGACTCACTACCCAATAGCAGCAGAGGTAACGCGTTTAACAAAAATAGGGGGTTTCCGAACCCCCAAACTACTATTCTCGATCAAATTTAACGTTCCGGAGAGAGCACGTAGCAGCACGTCCTCTCTTCACGTTGACATTCAGAACACTCCGCAATAATATTTGGTAATGTCGACTTTTTCATTTAAGTTGGGGATCCACCTGTGGATCTTGAATAATTGTTATTTGTAGGTGTAAGTTACTTGCGGTTTGTAACGATTTAGTTTCTTAATTACAAAGTATTATTGTTCGCGGTTTATTACTTGTTGAAAGATTCCAATAACTCTTGTAGTGTTTTGATAGATGGCTCCATCTATTGTTGGAATTTTTGCCGCGCAGATTGCCCGCGCCGTGATTTATGGTTGTGGGGTTCAGCTTCCTTTTTCTGTCGTATAAACCCTATCGAGTTACACTGCGTTTAAACATACAGCTGAAGCGCGAGTTAGAACGCATGGAACTGTATTTGCCATCATCTATATACACTGATCTCTGGCGATTGTACATTCATATTTTGGGGATTCCCAAGTATTATTGGACGGATTTCACCTATTTAACTACTATAGTGAGGATATAAGTTGCGTTCTTCCTTTCTTATCGTAAGGACCGCCATTTGCATTTCGTGTATTGAGGTGTACTTGTTTTAGGTTTCGGCTGATATCTGTGTACCGCAATTTCCAGCGACAATTGTTGCTTCATCTACAATTAGCCCTCTTCTTTAAGTGGTATGTAAATTTTAGGTTATCAAGGAAGGGGGTTACCTTCATGACGGAGATTTAATATCAAGAATCGAACTTCTGTAACTCTTTAGCGTCTTAGTGGATAACTATGTTGCCCTTTCTGGGTTATATGCGATTATATTCCCGGCATTTATTCAGTACCTATTCACAATCTTTGCGATCTCCCTCACGTTATGATCGAGTTTGAAACGCGAATTGTTGGGGACCACCACATTTTATTGGATGAGATTCTCATAATCCTCCAGTTGGTAGGTTTTGGCTACCACTTAAAATGGATGCTGTTCGACGAAGTGATTACTATCTAAAAACGGAACAGAATTGCAGTTTCCTTCCTCCATCCTGAATGTAATGTAAATGCCGAAATTATTGAATACATTTTACGTCTTGGATGATTATTATTCCATATTGCAAGACTGAAAATTGGAAAGGTAACAGAAGCGTTCCTTTTATCATGTGAGATTTACAAAAAAAGTTCACAAATACTCTTATCCAATACCTATAGCTATATAAATTTACAAAGTTATGTTACAGGGCCATTAAAAGTTTTTGATGTTTTTATTTTTAGTTTAAAATGCGAGTAATGGACCAATTTTATTTTGTTTTACAATCCGTGTAAGATGAAATTACAAAAATAAGCTTTTTTCGACATGTATGTTATTTTTGTTCTGCCAACAATTAAATTCGATTACAATGTATTTTTAGGCAAAGAATAAACCACCTGTAAAACAATGAAATAATATAAAACAAAATAACTTTGTGATAAAAGTAATATCACTGAATCAGATTCGGCGTTATTTTCACCAATGGATTTCGTTTTTACCGCCGGCGCCGTTTGTATCCAATCTTTCCTACGTTTAAGTTGTGTGTTTTGCTTCTCGATACGATAATGATGTTAAAACGAATAAAGGCGCCGAATTAAAAAAACCTTAAAACAGAAATAAATCGTTATATGAAACATATGTACTGAAACAGTTGGCAGATAGGTCAATGGTATAATCTATCTAATATACTTGTCAAGTTATATATCACAGAAATGTTTACTATTTATCATACGAAAACATTTAAAGGTGCGATACACACTGTGCATCTTGTCAAAAATAACAAAATGTGTAGTCATCCAGTATTTATTAAACAAGCATGTTCCGCACATCTGCTAGATACGGCGTATATGTGTTTAATGTTTATTTCATAGAAAACTTGAGACGATTTTTTTGCAGATCACAGTTGAAGGCGCCTCAGGTCTACGGAAAGAAAATGAAAAAGTTATCATTCAAAGGAATTTCACTGTTTAACAAGTAATCTCTCGACAACCGCAATGTTTACTTCAAGGGAGTCGCCGACAATTTTTTAATGAAAAAGTTACTTACAGCGTGTGCCTAAGTGTCTCGCAAGATGAATAAGAAGTTATTTATGTGTGACGATACATTTTGACTTGGGTTACCTGATCTAGCAAAATCCCGTTCTTGATAGAGGGATGAGAACACTTGCAATTTTGAAGTATTCAACGCCGCGGCCATGTGGTTCGCTTGTACACTCGACAGATGATTATTTTAATTATGTTATTGGGACCTTGAAAAGTAGTGAGATATCTTTGCAATTCTAAGAGGACAGCGGGTGTTGGAACTTTGTTGAAGATTCCACTTCAAAACTACTATAGGATAATTAAAGAATATCCGGTAGGTAATGTGAATCATATTCCTAAAAAAATGTGCCAAATTCTTGACATAACAGCTTCCTAGCATAAACCAAAAATATCGGTTTTAAGAGTGCCTTCAAAAAATAGTAATATAAGTGTAGCGTCTCGCAAGAAAGTTTATTATTTTCCGATGTAGAATAAGAATATTCAATATAAAGTATTGCTTTCTATTTGAAAAAAATTTGTTGCTCTACGCTTGAGCTTAAGGGACAGTTATGTGAAAATGTGCACAGGATCATTAAATGATCAAATTAAAGCTAATACTCACCTATTAAATGTGCAAAAGCAGGCTCCCGTGTGCTCCTTGATGATGCAAGTGTGGAAGTAGTCTCAATCTGTTCCTTTGGTCTTGAAAAAACGTAATTTCAATAGTGGCTCTCTTGAAAATTGTGCGTTTGAGTGATACGGAAAAAAAATGGCCGCCACCGCAAACACATTTTCCTGCTTATATCAGAAACAGTTGAAATTACGAAAAAAGCGTGGAACACAAAGTGTAGTTACATAGATTGTGCACAAAAAAGGGTATTAAAATTTTTTTATGTGGGATCAACCGTTTTGTCATAAAAAGTACTTTTATATTTTTCACTTTATTTTACCTTTGCCAGCAAATGACCCTGTTACATCAGCTACTGAAAGTGCGTATATGTCCAGGGGGTGAGGAGGCTCTCAAAGATCTAAGTGTTCTGTAAATTGCACCTGAACGAACCTTTAATTCCTATCAAGGCCGAGGAAAAATGCAAATTGCAAAAGTTTGTTTGTGCATGAAGAAACTGGCTACTTAGAAGCTTCTCCTGATGGTAAAAATTCAAAATCGTTTAAATTTATTACTTCACTTATAGGTGAGTTGAGTTGCTGAAAAGTAAATGTTTACATTCTGTTGAGAGTTTCAATGGGTTTTATTTTCAGATACAGGAACAACTGAATATCAGCAAAAAAAGATCTGTTTTTTTATCATATACAGTGTCCCAGATCGCGTGGGATTGCATGGGTAACTTTGTTATTATTAAAGATAGAGAATTGGTTAAATAGGCAATGTTTTGCAGTTTTGGATGCTTATTTAAAATTTCCTTTTGGAAATTCAAAATGTCGCATAGGTTCGACGTAAATTAAAAAAAACTAAAATTGGTCATTTCCTTAAATGTCTTATATCATCGAAAGTATAAGAGATATAAAAAAAGTGTTATATAAAAGTGGCTGCCTTTGATACGCTTAATTTAGAATTGAAGTCAAAACAAAATTCAAGATGGCTACTTTTGAGGAACATTTACCAACATCCTAAAGTTAAATAGGCGCTATATCGGATTTTTAGATTACTTGATAGATTTTTTAATTCTCTTTTCAACGAGCCATCATAACATAAGATTGAAAATAAGATACCAGTTATATCAACGGTTTTTATATTTTAATCAAGTAGGCTGTGATGAATTAAAAAAAAACAAAACAAAATCTATTCGAGCCAACAAAACAATGAAAATAATTACATTAGATGTTTAAAAAATCAGGGGCGCACTCATGAGAGGGGGTTTGGGCATTACAACTCCCTCCAAAATTTTATATAAGTAGGCCTAGAAAAATTTTGATTTTTATAACATCACTTATTGACTATCTTATTATCCACACTTACATACCTACAAATGGTGGTATAACTACAAACTATCCCCTCGAAAAAATGTCATGCCATTATCCACTTAAACACATTTCAAGACACTTTGCTTTATTTTACACAATGTATTACCATTGATGCATTGTCCCAGGTCACAATTTGTAGGTCAGTAGGTGGTTTATCCGCAAGAATATCGAAACAGTTTTACCAGTCCGAGTATATGGACAGATGAATCTTATTTTTCTAACTGCGGAGTGTTCAAATCGACATAATGAACACTATACTCGTCACAGGAAAACCTACATGTTGTAGTTTCACGCCGAAATCAAGTAATATTTTTTTTAATTAATGTATTTTATGGCATAATGGGAAGTCATGTAGTTGAACCGGTAATCTTCGTTGGATCTTTAACTGCTCATATGATTTACAAATTCTCCAATAAACTTCCTTTAAGGATTTTTCTCGACAACGTATGTTTCGAAGAAAGAGTTGGTTTATGCTACCTACCAACAAGCTGTCTGCTCAGGTCACAATTCACGAATTATGTACAGTACATTAAATTATAAAAGTAAGTACTTAATTAAAAAATAAAAGTAAAGTGGAAGTAGCTACCATTACAATAACAATAATAATCATCAATGGCAACACGTTGCCTAAACTAAACTGTCTTGAAGTGTGTTTCACTAATAATGGCCAGTATTTTAAACATCTGGTGTAATTATTTGCATTAACCCCCTGTGGGCTCGGGGGTAGAATTGACCCACTCCCGTCCTGGAGATCGTAAAAGGCGATCAATGGGCACTAAAGGCGTCGAGTCCAACCGCCTTTAGTAACTTACCTACCCATTTATCTATCCCACTCCAAATTATCCCTTTTTCCCTGTATTGATTAATGCTGGCGGTAGCATAAAAACGCTTTAAGACGACTTTGCTAATGAATTCAGGCTTTTCTAATACAAACCTTACGGTGCAGGGGTTCGGACGGTCCCCAGTGCCAGTCGGGAGCGAGGCGGAGCGGGCAGGCCTCACCCGACCGTTATCAAGCGGCTGCTCGGCGTTGTGGGTGGATGACCAGGCCCCAACGCAAGTACAAGCTTCTGGCATGGATGGAGAGGGTGGTTTTTTTCCCCCGCTCCCTGTAACAGGTAATGAAAAGGAGGATAACTATCCCCGGTTCTTGCTTGTTGAGAAAAAGGAAGGAGATTTCTCCAAAATTAGTCCTTTTATGATTCATAAGGCCTCGTTTGGCTTAATTGGGAAAGTGGAAGAAATTAAGAAAGTTAAGGGTTTATTATTTATAAAAACGGTATCGAATAAACAATCAAAACGATTACTGGAAGTTAAAAGGATGTGTAATTTTGAAGTTCAAGTGAAACCTCATGATACGCTAAACTTAAGTAAAGGAGTTATATACTGCCGGGATCTAATGAACTGTAGTGAAGAAGAAATATTGGAAGAACTGGGTGGAGAAAACGTTGTAGCGGTGAAGAGAATTAGGACCAAAGTTGGAGGTACCTTCATTGATACTCCCAACCTTATACTTACCTTCAATGCCACCCAACTTCCCAGGGTGATTAATATACGTTGAAAGTGAGACCATATGTTCCACAACCAATGAGATGTTACAAGTGTCAACGTTTCGGACACACAACACTAAAATGTGAGAAGGAACAAGTATGTGTCTGTGGAAAATCCTTACACCCGGGTTCTCCATGTGACGATCCAGTCGTATGCCTAAATTGCAACGGTACACATCCTGCAAACTCTAGAACTTGCGAAGTGTATAAAAGAGAGTTACAAATTCAAGAGATAAAGGTTACCCGTAAGGTGTCTTATCTGGAGGCAAAACGAATGCTTGGATCGGCTGTTACTTCAAACAGCTCGTACTCAAATGTTGCTACACGCCTAACCACTGATACTCAACCTAACCTGGTATCTGAAATCAGAAAAATTGTTAAAAGACGAAATTAAAGAACTTACCTCCACCTTAGTTGAATATGTTAAACAATCAATGCCGAAACCAACCGTATCTCCGTCTCCGATAGAATTACCTCATGGAAGTTCTGAAGGAGAAACAACAATTAGCCGATCGAAACCTGGGAGGATTGAAAACCTTACCCAGGACTGTCATGTGACAATCGCGGATCCTGTTGATAAGAGGAAGCGAGATGAGGATAGTTCAACCCCATCTTCGCCAATATTAGATGAAGAAGCCTTAGATATAGAGAGAAAACAAATTCTTCAACAAAAGAAGAAAAAAGGATGGCCAAAGGGCAAACCTAGGAAAATCTCTCTCTAGTGTTGATACCCATACGTGATATATTTACTGTGATAATCTACCTACAATCTGTATTGAATTACCAAATCTGTGATATCTCTGTCTCTTGTATCTGTCTTAAATTAATTGTTATTTGTTTGTAGTCGTCCCTTATACACTATGATCTGTTATTTATTAATATTATTTATTCCATTGTTGTCTCTTTTAATCTTATCTTTGTAATGGGTACCAAAATTATCCAATGGAATTGTCGGGGACTATCCAATAACTTAATTGAGTTGAAACTATTGATTCAAAGACATACACCATTATGTGTTGCCCTGCAAGAAACACATCTAAAACCTAGAAATATAGCATTAAAAATTTCAACATCATAAGAAAAGATTTCTACTCACCTGCAAGAGCCTGTGGGGGAATGGTCAATAAGAGGTTACAAACGTATCTTGAAAACAACAATATATACGTACCATATCAAACCGGCTTCCGAAAGGGGCGATCGACGATTGATCACCTGGTCAGGTTAAGCAACCAAATCCTGAGGGCGTTCGATCATGGCGAACATTTGGTCGGTGTCTTTTTTGACATAAAAGGTGCATATGATATGACCTGGAGGCACGGAATATTAAAAAACATGTTTAAATATAACTTACGCGGGAATCTGCCAAAATTTATACAATCGTTTATAGAAGACAGGAAATTTGTGGTCAGAGTCGGTGACACTTACTCGAACGAGCATGTCTTAGAAAATGGGGTACCGCAGGGGTCAACACTTAGCTGCTCCCTGTTTGGTATTGCCATTGATGAAATTGCTATAAATGTCGCGGAGGAAGTGGAGAAATGTTTATATGTCGATGACTTAATGATTTGCTGTGCAGGTAAAACGGTGGGTGATATAACACGTAAATTGCAAGTGGCAATAAACAAAATTACAAAAAATGCTAACGCTGTAGGATTTGTACTGTCGGAGGAGAAGACAAAATGTGTACACTTCTGTCGACTCCGAAGACCACATTACGGCCCAGTTCTATTTATGAACGAAAACATGTAGACAATTTAGTAGTATCTTGCAGGAAATCACTAAACATCCTAAGGGTGCTGGCTCATCATAAATGGGGAACCAACCCTAAAACCATGCTGGACCTATATAAAGCCTTGATCTTATCGCGTATAGACTACGGATCTCATGTCTATTCTACCTGTAGTAATGTATTGTTGGGACGACTAGACAAAATTCAAAACCTGGCAATAAGGTATTCACTTGGCGCCTTTCCAACATCTCCAGTCGTATCTCTCCATGTCGAGGCTAATATTCCCCCTCTTGCTTTAAAAAAAAAACAAATAGCAGCAAATTATTACATAAAAGTCTCGCTGGATAGGAATCACCCGAACTATCACGGAATGGTATAGATGTAATAGAAGGTGCGCGTTTAATTAGGTGTCGATCGTTGACTGTGAGAGCCAAAGAAATTATGACCGAATTGAACCTGATAGCCGAAGACATGTCTGAACTATCCAAGAACGCCCGTCGGTCCCTAGTTAAAGATCGAATATGGGAAATGTGGAACGGGCAGTGGAGTGAATCGGAAGCGTTCCTAAGGAAGTTCAAGGAGGTTGTGGGTCCGATATTCTTACCAATTAAGGGAAGATACAATCTTGAAAAGATATATCGGCTCAGATTGGGACATACTTCCCTCACGCATTCATTTCTTTTGATGAGTCAAGATCCTCCCCAATGCGAACAATGTTTAGTCAACCTAACTGTAGATCATGTACTTTGTGTGTGTCCCAAATATAATGTAGAAAGAGTACGGTGTAACCTGAGTGAAGAAATAATAGAAACTTTGACAAATAAAGATCGATGTGGAGCAGTTATAATATATCTTAGAAATACTGGACTAATATCTAAAATCTAAATCTAAATTACACTGATACAAAACTTTTTTATATCTCTTATACTTTCGATGATATAAGACATTCAAGGAAATGACCAATTTTAGTTTTTTTGAATTTACGTCCAACCTATGCGGCATTTTGAATTTCCACAAGAAAATTTTAAATAAGCATCCAAAACTGCAAAACATTGCCCATTTAACCAATTCTCTATCTTTAATAATAACAAAGTTACCCATGCAATCCCACGCGATTTGGGACACACTGTATATAATCGACCAACAAACATTGTATATAGAAGAAATATAAAAAGACCAAGAATTTTGGAAAGAACAAATGATTCCCTACTAAAATCAGTTTACACTGACTGTATATTAACAGAACGGTTACAACGAAATTTTCCAAAAGGCTTACAGTGCATAGAGCCTCAATATATTCTAGATGCCCAAGAAAAATAAATAAACGAGAAGTGAAACCTTAATGTGCCTAATTATAAGAATATTTAGGAATTATAACTATTATTACGTTTTTGTTGTTTTATTTACTTACAATGGGCAGAATAAATGAAGTACAATACTTTTTCCTGATATAGAGCCATGTAGACTATTTCCTTTATTTTATAGCATATGTTAAAATGACATTTTAATCGGTTTGAATGAGTAGGCTAACCCGTTCTCTAACTGTAAGGATAGATATAGTGATCACTTTAACCGTAAGGGTAGATAAAGTGAAACAGTTGATTCTGCATTCTAATGACACCTGTCATTCTTATTTCAAACGCACGATATAAAATGACGTTAAGAACATATGACAATTCTGTCTCTATGGAAACGATCGCGACGGCAGAACCTAAGCTTGCTATTTTTGACGTCTCTAAATTAAATTCAGAATTAGAAGCTTTACAATGATTTATATGGCTTCTGCTATAAAATAAAATTTTCTATTATACACGACGATAAAGGGAAACTAACATCTCGTGAAAGTTAATTCACTCAATGGTTAAAACATCCCTTTATCGTCTTGTATGGTAAACTATAAATTATTCCTTTATTTTTAGAAAAAAGGTAGAAAACAGAATTCGGAAAAAATACGGTTAAGCCGGAAAGTATTTCGGCTCGTGAGGGCCTAATAGTAATGCTTGCTCTTTTACTCATTTTGACCAAATACCAACAAAAATTTTTTGTTGAAAAATTGTAACGTTTAAATTAAGTTTTCCTGATACCAAAACTTTCTAAATGTTTCATTATCCAAAAATCAAACGAGAGTTAGTTGATTGAAACGCTAGCGTATTTGCTTTTCTAAACAATAATTTGCGATCTCGTATCCCACATTATCCTACCCCCCTGTGTTAAAAGCGTTGAACTTATTTTTATGTTGGCAACAACGGCGCCATTTTAAAAGATCAATTTTTTATTCATATTTTTCTGAATTCTTATTTCATTTGCCAAATCTTCAATTTTTCACAAATCATACAATGTATTGTATTATGTAGGACTTATTTGTTATGTATAGGTCATTAACCCTTATTCCTCATAGATGTACTTATTTATTATCAATTTCTAAGAAATTAAGCACTGATTTTTTTAAATAATAATAGTGTATTTTGTATGTGACCCGAAATTAAAGGGACACAGCAATTGTATTGTAAATAATGACATGGTTTTTATACCTTAAAACTACTTGGGTAGCGTTCTATATAATTCCATTGCGGTAACATATTGCATACCATGACCATTGCAGTATGTGCAACTTGCTTAGTGGAATTCCGTTGCTACTAGACCATATTTATATCAGCACGATAAGGCCATTTTGAATATGATTTTATGAACTTACGTAGAGACAAAAACGTAATATGGTACGAAAAATTGGCGAACGTTAACGTGAAAAATTTTAATTGTCCCAAATACATATGGGTCATGTATATTATGTTATAAAATGAATCTTCTGTATATCGTTGTATATAATTAAAAGGAATCAATTTTACAGACCATATGTTTTAGATTGTATCTGTAAAGGTAACGTTTAAGATCGAAGTTGAAACTTATTCTCTTAGGGATCACGCATCTTTAGCACAATTTGTGACTTGAATTGGGAATTGATAGAGGACGTTGAAAAATGTGAGAGCGAAACTATTAATGGTGGGCTACGTTGTACAGATTCTTTTAGGAATTCGTAGCGTAGAAAGTTAGCTTATTTATGGAGCATCAGGTAGAAAAATTTATTAATGATTAATGATGGCGAATAAATTTCTGTAATCGGTATAGCAAAGGGTGGCGGCCGAAATATAATTAAATAAAAGGATAGGGTTAGGTGTTATGTTAGTACCTGAGCAACCCTCAAATCCTAAAAGTTTATTCAACGATCCCGCAAGTAGAAGTATCACACGACATACAAACACAATGGCCTTTCTTTCCTTGAAACTAGATACCTATTATCTTCGATGCTTGTTCTAGACATTTACCTTGCTTCAACAGTTTACAACGTACACAAACCTGTCGTAAGTCTTTTTGAAATACAAAACTCTGCGTAAGTTGAACAGGTGCACTAGTAAGGAAATACAATATCTCTACGCGGTGTAATACATTCTACTTATTCCGCAAACGTAAGAAAGCCATACATACGTTATATCCTTCCGCGTAGGATACCCAATAAGCGAGTTTAAAAATTGTTCCTGAAATTACTCGTAAGTGGTAGTTTTACTAGTTTATTATTCATTAAATAAATGAGTCACGCATGACGAGTGTGCGGTTAAATTTAAGTAGATAATTACAATTTTATTGATGCATCAGTATTTGACAACCACTAATTATCACGGAGCCACTCTTCACTTAGAAACGAGTTATTAAATTATATTAGATGGAATAGACGAATTTATATTTTTATTAATTAACAGACTTGTAAATAAATCTCTTCTTTATTACCTATAGCGTAAGAATTATGTTAATATTAGGTGAAGATCCACGTGAACAAGCAATTTAATAACGCTTAGCTACAATTTTTTTAATTTTATAGTCATAACGCACAAAAACAGAGAGTGTGGATGGTCCCTGCTGAAATGCTGATGATGAGCTTCTAAGATAAGCAAATAATGATATTATTTATTTATATGGGATAGTAAATTCCACACTCGCTACTAAACCAATCTGCAAATCATAAATTTGCCTATAAATCATAAATTATTTAAGAAAAAAATTAACAGTGCAGAAATACCCACTAAGAAAGGCGAATTATTACGTGTATCTAAAAATGTTTGTGTGTAGCTAGTGTGTAAATCCGAAGAGGGAACGCGATTTGGATGTCAAGAAATATTCGAATTTACAACAAACCTAAACGTCCTTTACAAGCTTAATTGAAGGTAGCAAGTTTTGTGGAATTGAGTACCTAATAATGAATGATTAAAATGATTAGAAATAATAAATTCATTCGTCGTACAATTCGAGCAAGTTCGTTAAAAATGTACGAGAATTTCATGTTAGTGAAACGTCAATGAAGTATAAAAACACTTTCTCCATAGTTGCTTGTCGCAAATAAAAAACAATAATAAATATGGTTAATAGATCTATTATTGCTTT
Organism: Photinus pyralis; assembly: GCF_008802855.1. Lineage (NCBI taxonomy): Eukaryota > Metazoa > Arthropoda > Insecta > Coleoptera > Lampyridae > Photinus > Photinus pyralis. The sequence continues at coordinate 68,728,486 of NW_022170249.1, forward strand.
CATTTTCTAGATTGGTATATATTTCAGCGCGTTTTCATGAGTAAACGATAACTTCTGAAGTGAGAATAGATACTTATCGACGTGATATAATACGATAGGTCTCAAGAGCGGCATTCTCTTTGTGCCGACCCTTTATGATTTCAGGCCTCACGGGACTCCTAGACCTGTCACTGGGAAGAATGACGGTCGATTGCTCATCTTGTGTTTCATGTATTCTGGTCAAGAATCAAATAAAAAGGTTGAAGATTTTATTTATTTTCAGAGGACGATTGAATTAGGTACGCTTGATTAACTGCCTAAGTAAATTTATTGAATACTCGAACATAAGTGATATTGACGTAAAGGTATAGTGGGATTCGAAATATAAATTGAATTGAATTGGTGTGTTCTATTTTTTATTGTAGATGCGGTAATTGAAAAGGGTTTTAACTCACGGATTCCCTTAAAAATCTTTCAGCGTGATGTTCTGTACGAGAAAAATTTCCATTTTTCAAATGATTATGTCAAATTATTGTTATATTCACTTTAAAACTCTCCCACTTACCTTTTTCCATTTGTTTCTGCGAACGCAATCTCCTTAGAATATTATTAAAACATCGCGTCTACTATACATAAATATCTACTTAATTTACACAACTCGAAACCTTCTTTCTCTATTTTGCAATTTTCTGTTCTACAGTACGCCAGATCGCAATCGATTCATTCCCATTTCTAATTAACTTGAACAGTAGTTCATAAGTTGACAGAAGCTACTAAAGGATTTGAGATCCATTAGTAATCGCATTTGTAATGCTAGAGAATCAATTCAACGTTCAAAAAGAGATGTTGTGTACCCTCGCGCAGTAGAAGTTTTTATTTTAAAAAGTAGACAATTCTAGGGTGTTTTTAGTGTGTACATAGTATGAATTTTACGACGTTGCAAGGCATTTCGAGTTATTCTTGATAGTACGGATAGTTTGGTGGTACTTCGAGAACATTTTCTTCCGCGCATATTCTCAAACATGCATACATCTCGCAGGAACACAATATCCTCCGTTCTATTGCCATTTAGTCCTAGCTCTGCAAGTCTAAAAATTCGATTATAGGTCGTTCGATGATTAAAGCCATCCACTTTGCGCAATTATTGTAGAGGGGACATCACCCTCTGGCAGGGGAGAGTGAGCCACCCCCAAAGGTGCATTTGTTCAGTTTTTGTCATTTTACAGAAAAACAACACCTTGTATCAACAACGTATTGTTACAGGTCCATTTTTAGTTTAGTTTTGTTTTATTTATTTTGATTTTAGGTTAGGAATTTGTTTATTTTGTTTTGAATTTCGTCTCATAGGCGTGCCCATTTTCTTAAATCTCTTCTTGTGATTTCTTTGCTTCTTTCGATTCTTGCCCTTTTCTTATAATTTTATCTTCCTTCTCACAATCTAAACGCTTCTTCTTTCCTTACTGTTTTCACTCTACTAATTTTCGAAGCTTATGTGTATACTATTTGATTCATTGTTACGCCTCTGATCCGCTTCCAGTGCCATCTATTGTCAGTTCTTGTAAACCACGCTATTCTTTCCCGCTCTTTTCAAAAATCTATTCTTCTTTTCCAGCTAACTTTTTATGTTCCAATATGTACCAATAATGGTATTACTGTTCGTTTTTTTTTCAAAATCTTGTACGTTTTCGTTTCCGTTTTGGTCAATTGTCAATTCTGTCGTGTGCTTGTGAGGTGCGTAATTTTTGCAGCCGGTATAATCCAATAATTTTGAGATTTCTACCCTCGGGAAATAATCTCTACTTATTCCAAAGAATTAGTATTTCGTCCTTAGAAACCCTATTTTGGGGATTAAGAATAGAGGAGGAGGCACATTTGTATTTGTGATTTGTCATCTACTTACAACCAATATATATTTTACCCTTGCTCGCCGGATTTCAACCCTTGTGTAAGTATTTTTGTTGTTTGTATCGTTTTCTATTTCTTCGTTGTCTTTTAGGATCCGAGCGTTATTTCACCTTCCATCAATTTAATTAAGCATACCAAATATATATTGTTTCTACGTTTAAGGCCCACGCCATCCTGTAAGTAGCCTTTTCGTGCTAGTGTCGCGTTGTGATTTGGGTCTTTGTTTTAGGGCCTTGTATTTTTAGTTTATTTCTTGTATATACCTGTTATACGTACCTACTACTAAGAAATCTTCGTCGGCGTCCGTCTCCCGTCTTCAGTTTTCAGCCTTCAGTCATCCGTCTTCAGTCTTCAATCTTCTTTCGATACCTTCAAATTTCTTTTCCATTTGTTCCCTTCTACCCTCATCCCTATCCTTATTTTCCCTGTATTTAGCCACTGGTCTGCAACTGCCGAGTCCGCCGAACAACCGCTGGAAAATTCAAAGGAGCCAGAACAGCTAAGCAAGTTACCTATTTTATTACCTAAAGAAACCGTTAAGTTTAATTTAAAAAAAAACCCATCACATTAATTCAGCCACCCTACATCATATTAAGTAATTTAGTCAAGCTTTATTGTCTTACTGGGAGACGAGACCTCGTACCGAATTTTCTTTTTGCCGTTATTTCCCGGTTATCATTCCGTGCCATTATCAATCATAATCATTCGCCCTACATCTGTTTTAGTTCTTGATTTCCTTGAATAAATACCTTCTTCCCCGCTATTTGTCTCTATTTCTCTTCTTTATCGTTCTACCCTTCGCCCTGTATTTCCAGACCATCAGGAGCAGGTTTCTAGTTTTTCCTGTACGACTTGGAATTACCGAAGAATTAGTGCCGCCTAAATTTTCTGAGCATTTCTAGCTATTTCTTCCAGTATCGTCGAACCACCCATACCACCGAGAGCAGCTGGAGCCGTAGTACTGGATTTCTTTATTTCCTTTCAGTTTTCTTCGTCACAGTATAACGCGGACGCTGAGGAATACACAGGGCGCTATAACTATGCCTTGTGCAGAACACACGCCGCTAACCGCCCAGCTAGCTCTATTGTGACTTAATAGCGGGTCGAGATACGCTCTTATTCAGGGCGAGGGCGAGGTATTAAAAACAATCGTCAGTGGTTCACGGGACTCAATCCAAACTTGAAGGTTGCTACAGATACATACTCTTCGTTCTTAATAGTCTTCAGGGCGCCACCTAGCTTCAACATAAATTTCTCAGCCAGGCACGAAAGCTAGGAAGTACAACTTAGCTGAATAAGGCCAATATTTAACGACCCAACCAAAATTAACCAGCCCGCGTTTGTTTTGCACCGGTCAGCGTTAAATCTCATAGAATTTTCAGAAAGAAGATATCCAGCCGAGATCGAGTAAAAGTGCAGATATCCGGTGATCCTGAACCGCTATCCAAAATCTTTCCGACAGCAGATTCATGGAAGTAATATGCGAGCCGTGAAAATTTCCATCCGCTTGGAGGTCAGCGACTTGCTCCAATTGCAGTATTTAAAGATGTACAATTTTTCCATTACTTGCTTCTTATTAAGAAATACAGTCAACGAAATAAAATTCTCTATTTGCGTGCGTCAATTTGAACGTTTAGTAGAGATTTATTCATTTTAGAAGTTCAGAATAGGTAGGTAATTCATTTAGTTATTTATTCGGTTTATATATACAGTTGAACAGTAGGTTTATTTTTATTACAATTAGATTTAGGAAGCGCTCTTTATCAGAATTTTACTTTCATTCAATGTTTATTGATAATAAATGTACTTAAACTTTTATTACGTTTTTGGAATTATTGCTGCTATACCAGAAGGAGTATAAAACATAGATATTTGTTTCAAAGAAAAACTCGAATCAAAATTACATAAGCTCTCCAAAACATATTGGAATATAACTTTCAAAATACGTATTTTTTGTGCAATTGGATGCGAAGTGGGCACTTCGCCCTCTCTAGCGACCGCGAAATCGAATTTAGAAATTAAAATTGTGCGAGGTCCCTTTGGGGCCGAGTACTTTAATTTCCGAGTCAGGTAATGATATTTTACTGACGAGTTGTGTATTAAATTTTACCCCAAATCGTCTTTTAATTCAAAATTTCAATTTTTATATATAACTTGTGATTAATGTCAATCTGTCAGTGACGACACGGTCATTATAGACGTTTGGAAATGTCAAAATGCGCCCGGTAAAGTGACGGTGCGGCCGGTAAAGTGACAGGTGCGGCCAGTAAAGTGACAGCAGGAAACGTAGTCTGACCTGCCTCTGTCATGGAAACTAAAATTTCCTAACAGAGAGTAGGCATGAAAATGAAGGTTTCAGCCTGTTATATTTACTAATTTCCAAATTTAAGGATCTTCGTCAACTTACTTCACACCACTCCATTCCATTATATTTCACGTATACAGCCTGACGGTACTCACAATCGTACGTTGTAAGAATTTTTTTCACTACTAGCGTCTGATGACATGATTATTAACCTTTTTTCCACTTGTAAAGTAGGCTTTCTCGGCATTTGTTTGAATAATTGCCACCATCCGCCATTTCCAGAGAAATTACATATTATCCTCGCCATTAGAGATTGCCGGTACGTCATAGTTCACAATCGTATGGTTTAATATGAAAAATATGAGTCAAATTACTTCCGTAAATAATGCCAACTTGATTAGAAAATATACTCCGAGATGGCGACAGCTGTCATTTATTGGATGTTTATTTGAAGGTGCAAAACTGTCAAATCGCAGAAAGTATCGTTAGTCGATTTTGGTTTTAATAAAATATAACGTAATAAAGACGGTGAGAAAACAAAATCCTTGTAATCTAACAGGTCATTAATGCGTTATTTTTACAGGCCATATGGTAAGATAAACCCATTGTTGTAAGCTGCCTCATTACAACGGAATTTTTCACAAAAATGTGAACATTTAGTAATTACGCTACGCCAGAATTATTACAATGGTCGGGTCTTGCATTCATAAGTGAGTTTGCCGATAAAGAATTATAAATTCACAATTAGAGTATTCAATTTATAGGTTATACGATTTTCATACACCCAGCTGCACATTGCAAGACTACCACTTTTCAAAGTTACTTCATTTCACCCAAAGTTGTTAATTTTTCCATTCAAACTTTGATCACAAACGCGTTAGAAAAAGAACCAAAGGTGTAACAATTGCCAAAGCGGTCACGCGAGGTATAAGTAATAAGCATTTACGGCTTCCTAAAATTAACAATATTTACAACTGTCTTCCACAACATCTAAAAGATTGCAATAGAAGTCCAAGTTATAGACTACTTCAGAACTGGATATTAGAAAACACGACTGCTCTGGAATCTCTCACAAAGTTATTAAGTAACAACATCCTTCTAATTACACTTTGTCAAAAGTAAAATTTAAACTTAAAAAAAAATCAAATTACTCAAGATCTAGTGAGGAAATATTTAGTTTGTCAGCGAGTTTTTTAGTCCGCGGTTAACGACCAGTTTATTAAAAACTGTAGGTAATTAAGATATATTTAATTGTATATCGATCGCTTGCATGCGTAGTATGTATAAATCTGGCTCTGAAAGCCTATCTTTTAGATTATGTGTTTAATTGTTTTATGTCTTACTGAATAGATTTTTCTATTTGTCAATCAAGGAGCTGTGTGTTTAATCAAACCCAAAATGTGACCCAGGTTAGAGTTTTCATGATAATTTTTTTTCTGTTGGTACCGGAATTATGTTCGGTGTTAATCAAAATATTCATAGTTAATCCCTTGGAATATTGGAAAAGCGGTCCAGGGCGCTGAATCCATCTGAGCTAATTTTAAGTCAACATTGAGACTTTTCATTATAGCGGATGCCGGGCGTGTATAGGAAAATACATTGATTTAGTTAGCTATATGGATGTTTTGTGGGTGGCTTAATCCATTAGACATACCAATACTGTAACTCACTTACAGATACTTCTTGTTTGTGTCTAAGGATACCTATTTGTATTATCCTATTTTCCAAGTGCGAGTAAAAGAGGGATTTTAGTCATACCTGAGAAAATTTCGTGTACAATAGTATTGGCGGTTTTTGTTTACAGTACAAAATTGAGAAAAGGTAGCCATTAGCCATGACATTTCCTTCGGGACAAGCCAAAAAATCACGCACGCGATTTTATGCGCACTGTAGAATTTTGATCAAACGGGTATTATAACCGCTGCTTTTAGGCATTTAATCCTACTACCCATTTGTTTCTGGGCATGCAGGTACGAAAATTTGTACACACGCAACGAACGGGACACATCTCAATAAAACTTGAATTAATCACAAATTAAAGTCTAAAAATTAGTGGGGGTTTATTTGAAAACTCCCAATTCGTCAAGTTTACAGATATAAAGTAAACTCCGTTAAAGCGAATAACAATGCCCAAATGTTTTTGTGATCGTTATTCTTAAAGTGGAATGTGTCACAACCTTTCGTGAGTGTCAGTCAATGCCAAATTGCGGGAAATGCTACTACACACACACACAATATTAACCCGGCGAGTAATAAAATTCCTCTATCGAGATCCACCCTAATGCTTTACAAAGGAAAACAATGAATCGTTTTGATAACTAGATTTGATATGTTGTACTGCTAACAAAGAATCGTGTTCTATTATAAGGTGATTTACTTTTCAAGACCACACATCGGGGTAACCAAAAACAAAACCTTTACGAAACCGGTTTTACCTGTAAATTTTATTATACCACAGGGGTGTTTTGATAATAACATTAGAGACCATTTCGACCTTTCCGGTAAGAAAGTCTTAGAAATCTTGTTATACGCTGGGATTTAGGATAAGAAGACGGAGGTATGTAAACAACAGAAATTGTAATTTATATTTCAAATATTGACAGGGAATCACAACGAGATTAATTATTAATACGTGTAGACATCCATAATTTAAAATTCAGTTTTTCGTGGTTGCTTTACAATATACAATCTCATGAATACAAATGTAAAATTATGAAAGTCGAAATAAAAAATGTCTACTACTTTATCATACCATTCGTTCTCGGGGTAGGCATGCCTGTTTGCGTTTTATATCATAAAAATCTTTCCCCAACTTAATGAATATGTCACAATTTTGAAGCCTCTCACCCAGAGGTTAACTCTCAATAGACTTTCGGTTTCAATGGAAATTTAGATCTCTTCTGATATTTAAATGATAAATAAATAAAACTAAACCGCATTCCGCGCTCATTTTGTATTTCAGTGCCAATTAACGTCTTATTGCACAAAATTCTTAATTTTTTAAATATCTACCGCTTTTAATTATTGGTTGCATTTTAAGAGTTTCAAGCTATCGCAAATATACACATTGAGATGCTGCGGAAGACGGGGTTTTTATTAATTTTTTAACTTAATACTGACACAGCCAATTTGGTCATTTCGCCCAATGTAAATTTTTCGGTTACTTGTGTCGCACTTTATCGCTGTCCTTAATTTGTTAATATTGAGAGATAATTAGCTGGTATTTCATATCTCGTACAGACTCCCAACCGTCCCAACCCCAAACTGTTGTAAATTTAATCGACGTGTCGAAACTATTGCATATACGAGGGGTTTCTCGGACTGGGTCGTTTTGAATTTTGATGCAGTTGTAAGTTTTCATTTTGTCGACTGAAATAAAAAGTGAGCTTGCGTTACAGTTATCAATGGATTATTGTTTTGAATCATATTTGTCACTGATTGTCTGGCTATGGTTTTGAATTACACGCTGGAAATTAGTCATATTCTGTTACCTCCACAATTCATTAAATTAATTAAAGCTCGGTAAAAAATAAGGCGAGATTGCAAAAGGTCAGTCATGAAAACTGTTTGAACCATAGAAAATTAATTAAAACCCGCCGTGGGTGTTAAAAAAGTATTTAGAGAGGGGATTATTTTGCACTAGGTTGGGGAATTCGAAGAGCAGCAGCTGGTAAAGAGTACGGTTCATCAGAATATAGTGTTAGCAAGCACATTCCTTAGAAAACTTTCCCGTATAACTGTACAGAGTAATAAGAGCAGGGGAGGAGTAGTTGCCCCATTTATTTGTTTGTTATGTGGAATTACAAGAAGCAAAATAAAGTTCATTGTTAGTGCCGCTAGTATAACTGGGTAATTTAGTGCAACTTTTTACCTAAGAGATTTCTCCAAATTAAACTTAAACCGTAATCAAGATGGTGGTAAGATATTTTAAATATCGCTGTAAAATTATAATTACAAGGGAAATGAAACTCCCGAGGGAAATAGAGTTCTCCGATGTTGTCGTACAGGTTGGGTATCGAGTTGAAAACTATTATAATGTAATAGTATTTTACATTATTAGTCAGGTAAGTGAGTTTTTACTGGCGATAGAAGTTGACTGGCGAGCCGTCAGGCGAGCCTGTCATCTCCTAGAGCCAGTAAAAACTATTACCTGGCGTATAATGTACAATATTTTATTTGTTACTCATTTCTAAACAATAGTAAACGTAAATAATTAGTTCTTAAATTGATCTCAAAGAAATGTCTAAAATATCATGTTATCCATGTAACAGAGACTTCGCATTAATTCTGGCCAATGAAATTACTAGATTACTAACTTGTAAAATTTTTACAGGTCAGCTGTCAGTTTTACAAGTCAGTAGCGTTTAAACATGACGTTTACCCGTTTGCGTTTTGTCTTATTAATCAACGTTTACAACTGAGTAACAAATAAAATTGTAAAACGCAAATTGAAAAACAAGTGAGTACATTATCGGCTGTACATGGATTATTATAATCTGATATCAACCCCAAATTGACGAGTAGCAATTAACAGTAAGAATTTCCACTGCGTCCATGAAAGAGAAGACTTGTAAATTAAGGTTAGTTGTATTTATATATTTCGTCAAGTTTATTAGATATCTTTGCGATCCATTGTCACAAGAAGTATTAATCACAGAATTGCAGAATATTTAGAAATAAAAGTTTTGAATATCGGACCTTAAAGGATTCAAATAAGTTTAAAATTTTGTACTTTCAATGTATTTTGCACTCAAAAGAACTCGCTGAATGTGGTGTCAATTCTTAGTATATTTTTTTCGGAATAAAAAAAGAATTCCACAAATTTTATATTGAATGAAACCAAGTTCAATGGTTTATTTATTACATATTTTGTCATGTTAATTACAAAGAAAGGTTTGGTTAAGGTGTAAATGTAATTACTTGAATTAGTCTTAGTCAACATTCCAATTTGTTTAGAGGTAAGAAATGAGATGACCATTTTACAGTAAATTTTATTATCCAATTTGTGACATGCAAAGATGTAGATGAGTAAATGAAAGTTCAATATAAAAGGGAGATGCATTTCCTCAACCCGGACGGTGCCGACAGGCCTGCCTGTACAGATAAGGTGGCCGGCACTAAATCGGAGCCGCAGACATCAGGGGACCCTATTAATATATTTGTTTCGGCTTTTGTTACTTAAACAATTTACGACAAAGTCAGAAGGTGACAACCCAGAAGAACGCACACACGAATGAAAAGGAAAAAGAGGTACCCAATCGACAGTGCTAAAGTCACTATCTTTATCCACGACTAACTGAAGCAAGAGTACGTCGTCACACGTGGCGGCGACAAGCGCATCGGGCTCTCAGGTAAAACGCACGGCTAACACTCTTTCAGATAACGCAGAAAAATGGTACCAGCAACAAAAATGAACGAGGGAGAAGGGACAGTGAAGCCGAGGTTGAAGGCACTCCGCCCACTAAAGAACCTGGCACTTAAGGATCCGAAGAAACTAGTTGTCCAGGTAAGCAAGTGCTTAGATGATAATTAACGCAACTACACGAGAGGTTAACAATAAAGCTAGCTTTACCCACGCCGACGAATTGGTAGTGCGTGAGTAAAGCGAATGATTTACGAGGCTAATCAAGCTAACTTAATACAACTCGAAAACTCACGCCACCGTCGGAAAAGGACGATGCCTACGTCCCTATAACTCCAATTAGACCCTCGCAACAACCGCCGCAGGTAGCTCTGGTCCCCCCATTACGTTCGCTGAAGGAAGTCACTGATCCTAATAGGCCCTCCAGCAGTTAAAAGTCGGACGTTAAATACGGCGACGTAGACGGAGCTTTTACCGCAATACGGAAATTCCTTCAGGGAACACTTATTATTCACTCCTCACGCGAGCAGCAGGGGGCGTTGAAGGCCAGAAATCTGACGTTTACACAGCAAAGGAGTTAAATCCACGGGCGTAGACGCCGGATATACTGTCGCCATGCTGATCGAGAGTGGGTTTGAACAGAACACTGTCATATTTGGTCCCTTCAGAATTTGTAGTGGGAAAACGTAAATATAGAAATCCACAAAGGGAAAACTGGGTGATCGAAGTCTGTACCAAATATTTCAAAGTCCTATATAAACCTCAACTTAGTCAAAACACGGGTCGAGGAGGACATACACGTTATGCGCTGCTTCAAGTGCAATGCCTACGGACACACTCAAACTAGGTGTACTGAGAAAGAGGAGAGGCAATTGTTTTGATCCCATCCACTACCCAATTTTTTTACATACTTATGTGTAACACCCTGCATAATTAGCTATGTGATGAACGCACTTAGCCGGATAAGTGGAAGGACATCCTCAAACCTGGGAAAAAGCATCTGAATCCAGCCAGCTATCACCCGATCTGCTTCACCTATGGAAAAATTATGGGAGAGAATGATAAATGAGAGCCTGCAGTGGTATTTGGAGAAAAACACGATGTCCTGGGATCATATCAGGCTTGAGAAGGTATAGATCTTACAACTGATCACCTTGTTCTTATTGAGCATTCCATTCAAAAATCTTTTTGGAAAAGAGATCAGTTGTGGCTGTCTTTTTTGATATTAAAGGGTCTTGCGATATGGTTTGGGGACACGGTGTTCTCGAAAAGTTTTTCCTTTTAAACATGAAAGGTAATTTACAATTACTAATAAAGTCATTATTAAATAACAGACGATTTCAGGTGAGAATAGGTGATAAATTCTCCCACATGAAAATTGTACAAAACAAAGTTCCGCAAGGATCTGGCTTAAGCACGTTATTTGCTATTGCAGTAAATGTTGGCAATGATATGTCCAGATATATGTAGTACGATGATGATATCGCGATATTCTACTCTGGGAAGACTATTGCTTGACGATTTTAATGCAAGAGATCTCCTTCGTCTTCAATTACGCCATCGTCGGAAGTAGTTCTGAGTTCAAAAGAATGGCTATCGTAGTAGCTCCCACTATAGAACAAATCTTTACCTTCGTTATAGACGTTACAAACGTAATTACGTCTTTTCACTTGTTACATATTTCATAAACGATCCGAACCGGACACCATCTAAGGTTAATATGACTTTGGATTGGCGGTATTTTTCACGGAGGATGAAAAGCCGGTGGAATCCGAAAAAGATTGAGTGTTACGGTTTGTTATTTACAAACCATATTTTAAATATGAACACAATAATCCATATATGAAACTGATATGTAAATATGAAGCTATATTATATATATTGATATTTTAATGCACTTTGAGTGTACTATTAAACTCCTGCCGATTGCCAAATAAGTCAAAATTGCACCATTCCATTAAATTATGTCAATTTATTGCACTTTTACAGCACCATAAACTACGACCGTTTCTTTATAACGCCGTGTTTACAACTGTTGTTATCTTGTAATGATACGTATCAACCTTCTACTTTCAGGCGATAAAAACGTGTTTGATATAGAAATCACACCATACCAATATTTTCTACCTTTCTCCTTATTCGTATGATCCGATCGAGCTTTTATAAATTTGCTGATCTGAGAAGAAATATCTGAGAGTAAGTATATTTTTCAATCTAATTTATTATTGAATTTTATTACGTTCATAAATCCAGATTTGTGGGTGCGAAACATTTTTCCATAAAGTGGAAAATAATATTTTATTAGTATTAAATATTTAAATTGGCCGTTTCCCATTAAATTACTTTGTACGTAATTCTGATTTGGTTTACGGCTATTGATCGTAGAATAAAGTCAACGAGTGCTTCTAATGAAATTAATTTATAATTGGTTATAATCGCGCAACCGCTCCGGTTATTGGCGGCGATTTTAACAACTCGAGGGGAAATGAGATTTTTTGTAGTGCCTTTGTGACGAGCACGCGAAGAATTCTTTCCACAAACCTGTTTTTAATTAGAAGCTGTTGCAAAGTTGAATGCTATTGGTTGAAATATTGAACACCTGTATGTTTGTTTGTGAAGGCAAAAATAATTTCAGAATTCGACAAATTATTTAGCAGGTATCGAGTTTGAATCGTTTCATTTGAACTCTCTTTTTGTACATTAAAGCTTGTATTAATTTATTTTGAAGGTGTTACACATCTAGATTACATTAATGTAAATGTCAAGGTTTGGGAGAGATTTCCGGTGTAAAATGTATACCACTGCGTGACCAATTTTAATTACACGTCTACCTTAATTCCAGAAATATTATATCAAACAAGTATTTAAAGAATTCTAAACCAACAAATCAACTATTTCATGTTTTTGGTGTGTGCAAGAGACTACTTGTTTTATAAAGTTTTCCAACAGTTTCTGGTATCTAAGCAACAAAGAAATAATTTAATATATAACCGTCATACGCCACAGAAAATTGTAATTTACTCAAATAAAACTCAATGCCCAACCAATTATAAGAAAAATTCGAACTAGGAAACACCGCCCTAGAAAATTTCATAAAATATTTCGAAGCCAAATGTGAGATATTACACCAGGAATATGACATGCGTAATATCCTCCCTCAGCACCAAACGTTTACCACTTGATGTAACTCTGACCCCCAATTTCGATAATCAATTATATACAAGCCTTAAAAATAAACCGATACAACGAAATATCGAAGGATCCTCAGTATTACAATCACTTTTAACGACAATTTATTTTAATCTTACAAAATACATTTTATTGTTAACAAAAATGCATCAAATTCATGTCGTGGGCATTGGGATAATGCTCTTAATCTTGTTCCCAACGATCTCAGTGCAAGAATAACGATTTTGACATGTTTTGATCAAAATCCACGTGGTCGCCAAAAATAGATCAAATTTTTGTGTTGGTCATTGAGATAAAGCTCTTGGTCTTTTTCCCAACGATCTTGGTGAATAAATAACGATTTTGACCTATTTTGATCAAAATACAAGTTTATATTGATTCGTTCTCGCGACTCGACTGATTGCTGGATGTCGCAAACAGTCCCCTCGTGTAAATGGGCTTACTCGTACGCCACCACTGAAAATATTTTGCAACAGCAGATATATTTCAAGAAAAGGACACGATTCGCTCAGTATATGTGGGGCTAAAGTGCCAAAAGAGTAGACAGCAATAGGCTACTTTACATATTGAAATGCATTCGTAACATAGTTACAGGGTGGATAATACATAAACACTTTTGTTAAATGAAAGGCTTCAGCGATGCATTGGGTTGAATCTCCACGTCGTCGGTACGCCACTGTTTGTTGATCTTTACTTACCGACTCGTCGACTTCTAGTTGCTCCTTAGGTTATTAACTCGTATAAAACTTATTTTACTAAATAACTAAAATTTATTTGTAAAAAGTAGCTTTTAATCTCACTTTGGCTGGCTGGCTGGCTGCAAATGTGGGCGCGTAGGACAACTCTTGTAGAAAGGCAACGGGTGTACGTGTATCTACAAGGCCGTGTAATTTGTCAACCTTAGGGACAGGGCTACATGATGGTGGGGTTTGGCGACTTCTGGGCGTCATCCTTGAGCGTAGTGTACTAACGTGAAGGTTTTTTCAGTTTTTTCCTATCTTCTACTACAGTTTTGGTCCGATTCTTTTCAAATTGGTGTCGTCGGAAAGATGTTGTAAACGCGCACAACTCCTGCGTGGCGGAATTTTATTTTTTTGCCATAGGGGCGAAATTAACGACCTTTTGCAAGGCGCGCGCGCGTCTTCGAGAGGTAGTCTACTTCGGGCGCCTTTTACGTTCCGTTGCGAATTTTGCCACGCGGTTTAACGTTTCGTAAATCTCGAATCGCTGTCTCTCTTTCTCGTGTCGCCAATAGAAGCTCGAGCAATAAGAAGTGCCCCCAAAAATTAAGTACTATCTTGTGGAAGGTTTTTAGCCATCAAAATGTGGGTGTAATATAAGCGAAAGCTTTGTAGGTAATTGCCACGGTCCGTATACTAAACGGTTGCCTCAGTCACTGCAGTTTGTCGGCGCGGAGAGAGAGGGGAACTTCCCGCCTGTGACGTACTCTCGCCTGCCGTAGAATTTTCTGACGTTTCTGTATGCTTGACGTTTGTACCACGGCTATCGTGCAAAGGTGTATTGTATGCGTCTCTCGCCCTCATATGCTGCATTTCTTTTTAATGTGTTAATTTTCTTTCAAGGTATTGAATTATTGGTTAGCTATAAGTATAAATTAAACTGGGACCGCGCCGTATGTGCCCGCGAAACTTGTGCTTCATTAAGACTGAAATGGATCAACAAATGCTACAGGAAAGACAAATTCAATCCTCCGCGTATTTGCAGTTTGCAATTTTTACCAATGGCACTCCATTGGAAATTAGATACATCTAGGGAAGAAGAAGTTAGGATAAGGGAACGCAAGCGATTAGTAGAATCACTTCTTCTGGATCCAATTGACATAACCAGTCCATGAACACCTGAATTTCAACACCAGAGCTATGTGTTCAAGAAGTAAGATGTACTTGTACATGGACAAACAAGATATTAATTAGAGCTAAAGCGCCAGCCGTTTACGAGTTCAGTCACACACATCCTTACAGAAGAATTTTATATATCAAGATAATTATGCATGTAATACTAAATTATAAACCTTTCGATTCCATAAGTAAAACTTACTGATTTTATTGGTAATACCTAAACGTATAGCAAACGTCGACGATCGTACGTATGCACCGGTCACTGTGGAAATGTCAACGAAATAAACTACTCCTGATTGAAGCTTAAAATATCATTACGATAACAAACACAAATATGCAATTGTTATTTACGTTATGAGGCCGGGAAGTGGCTTATCAAAGTACGAGTTTAGATGTTTACTGTAGTTTACTGTAGACGCGTATTTACAGTCATTAATGAGTGAAATGGAGTAAACTTTTTCAACTTCCACCACCACAGTCCCCAGCGATGGGGGTGAGGCCACTACGAGGACCACTATTAAAATTAGTGAGAATTCTAATTGTATAATTAGTAGTACTATTAATTCTTAAGCATTCAAATAATGTAAATATCTATCGTCTTAAATAAATTTGACATTTGTTCTTGTCAGAAAATTATCAGTTGCTACGCAACACTTTCCGACCTTGTGATGTAATAGGTCACTTTCCGGACTCAAATAAATGATGTAATGTATTGTATTGCTACCGGGTAAATGAAAACGGTTTTGTTGTCTTAATGTAATGGCGGATACACCGATACCCTTTTGCGCTCGGCTGATGGTAGAGAATGAATGAGATAAGGGCGCCAGGGCTATGCGCGGAAGTAACTCTCAGGGTCGTGACGTTAACTAGCCCGTTCTGGTAATTTGACCATTAAATTATGAACAACGTGAAGGGTAAGTTTAATTTTATTCAAAATTATCAAACATTAATATCTGAATATTTGATTTTATTTGTCCGATCGTGTGAGATGGAAGTGTGACCTGTCGCGGAGATCTCTTACAGAATTCGGATACCTTATTGGTAAGTACAATTTTATGGTGTTATGTTTGTATATGAGTGTAAGTGTACGATACAGTCTGACCTTTTTCGTAGACGGTTTATTTCGGAAGACGGTTGAAGACCTTGATGACTGGAGCTGCTGGAGTTGACGATGGTTGGAATAGGATAGATGTATTTTGACTGCTACGTTAGATGTTGGTTTGCTTACGAGTGCCAATTCTAGAGCAACTCTAATATTTCGATAGAAATTATATAATTACATAAAAGAACCCTGAAATATTAAAAATTAGCTCCAAGCAGCTACAGATTAATTTAATGCATTACCAGGATGAACTGGGTTCCAAATATATAGAATAAGATTAAATAATTAAGTTACGGTAGCCATGAGGCGCCTATCATATAGATCTGAAAATTATAATTAAATATGAATACGTCATTACAGAAAGAAAATACTCACGTATTATTACAAATTGTTTAATTAACTTTATTAATTTGCTCTTCTTTAGAATTATTTAATTAAGAATCTTAAGATGCACTGAGCTGAATAACTTGACCATACAAAAATCTAATGGCAAATAGCTGGTCACCTTTAGCTATCAGAGATGACCCTTATCATCCTGTTACCTTGACTTTGTTTATCTTTTTGGTAATAAATTTGAATTACAGCGGCAAAATATTTAACTTTTACATAAAATTAAGTGAAACCGTTACAGTATAGTGGACAGTATGAAATAAAAATTAACTCTTTTTGTATATAGTACATGAGAATTGTGTGGTGGGCGGTGCTTACTGCGTGCGTCACAATTGGCTGCGCGTTTTATTGGTTGTTTGGAAGTGAGGCAACCGTTTAGTATACGGACAGTGGGTAATTGCTGCTTTCTTCGCGAGCACGTCAATTGACAAGTAAGTAGCTTCTAAACGACGCGATTGGTGTTGGAAATTGTTTCTAAACCTTGATCTATTGTTTATGTGTATGGAAAAACACTTGTGGAACAATATTTACCACCGTGTCCACTAAATTGAACGCCACATGTAAATACGAAAGCTTGTCTGTAGGCCCATCTTAATAATGAATTCTGACCAATAATTAGTCTCTTTCTGATGTGTTGGTTATTTTAGGGTCTTATTCTTGAACGTGTGACTTCCGTAAGTGAGTGAGTATGACGTCATGCCGAGCGATTTTCATAATTTCGTATATTCTTGACACTACTCCAATTTTTCCAATCTCCAGTGCTATTCAAAGTAGCCGTACCTGCCTTCCACTTCTCCTGTATACGTTTATTCGTAAAATTAGTAGATGTTTTCCCTGTCACTAGGTTTTTATTTTCTTTTAATGCAGATAGATAAGTTTTTGCTCTTTTGAAGCGCGAAACATACTTTACTTTTAAATTTGAATTGATTGCAGTAAATGTCAAACGCAAGCGCATTGAATCGCACTTTGACAATTCCAAACGGGCGGTTTCAATTTAGTGTCAAGAATACGAAATTTGGTGAGCGAGCGAGTCACCGATGAGAAAGTCACACACTCACCTATTTTCTCGAGCGGTTCAAGAATAGGGGTCTTAGAAGTCAATTACGCTGTGAGGTATGTATCCATTTTTATATGACTGAGCATTATTTTAACACGTGTATTTTTAGGGCTTTATCTTCCCTCCTCATTTTGCTTTATTATCTACCCGAGTATTATTACTTACATCGACGCCTTTGATATTACATCGAATTTGGATGACATCGCATTTTACCTGACCGCTATCTTAAGATAAAGGACACCACGTGAGATGTTGCATTCACCTACTTCGAAATTATTTTACTGAAGATCTAAATATTGTTCCTGAATGTTAACTGTATTATGTACAGATTACCCCCTTTGGAAATTATTTCGAGACTTCTGATTTGATCTACGCTCCTTTTTGTCGTTCCGAAGATGATTACGCCTTAAATCCTTCCGATTACTTTTGTTGTGCAGACATTTGGTCAGTGTTGCTTTGTAAATTAGTTTTTGAAGTTACGAGACCTATTCCCATACAGATACTTACGATTTTTATTAGTGATACTTGTCTCATTACAAAGAAATTACTCGCGTTAGCTTGATTACGTTTCACATATGTCCATGAACTTGGAAGGCCTACTATAGCAGACCATGGTTCTGCTTACTCATATCGTTAGTGGTCCGTCAGTGCACGTTAGTGCCGCTGAAGAAATCGTTAGTGCACAAAAGGAAACTTACTATTTTTATAAAATATTTGTGGGCCTGCTAAATTCATACCAGCAGACCCATTCGAGAAAATCGATTCAATCTTTACACTAGTTAAACTAGCAGCGCTAGTGCTCGTTAGTGTCGCCAATATAAACGTTAGTGCTCGTTAGTGCCGCCAATATAAACGTTAGTGCTCAAAACGTTGTAAAAAGGGGTCTGCTAATTTCATGCAGCAGACGCACATTTGTCAAATTGGCCCTGTCCTAATGCGAATTTGAAGCGGCTCGTTAGTGCTTCACATTCGAACGTTAGTGCTGCAAGGGATCCGCATCAAAAAGGTACCAAATCACCTCAAAATTAAACGTGGCTTATTGGGACCTGCCAACTTCACGCCGGTAGACCAACGAACGAAATCTGTTTGATTTTCTACTTTAATCGACCGGTAAGTATTAGTGATCGTTAGTGTCGCAAAAAAAAACGTTAGTGCTCAAAGCGCAAGAGATCAAGTGTGAAATTGTGGGTTTGCTAAATTCATGCAGCACGCCCACATTTATTAAAGTGGTCCTGCCTTAATGCGAATCTGAAGCTTCTCGTTAGTGCTCGTTAGGACTTCACTTGTAAACGTCAGTGCTTTTAATGGATCCGTGTCGAAAAACTACCAAAGCATCTTAAAAATTAACTATAACTTTTAGGTTCTGCTGACAACACAACAACTAGCAAAATTTGTTTCCAATCCAAAAAAAAGTCGAAGAGAATGAACGAAATGTATTTTGGAACTATTTTTAATTTTTTACAGGCTAATAATGAAATGAATTTCTTAAAGCATCAGGGTGAAAAGTCGTAAGTATTTTCTTTTAATAAAAAGTCAAACGAGTACGATAAGGAGATAGTGGCGTTTGAAAATCAACAAACTTTCCCCCCAAAAATTAATTCCGACATACCGTATATTGTCAAATACCTTAATATATTAATACATGAAACTCGCTATTATTTGCATTTGCGTAACGCGAGACACGGAAAAGAGCGCCATCTACACGGCCCGGTGTAGAAACGGTAAAAAAATATAACTTATAATTTCGTTCATTCTCTTCGACTTTTTTTTTGGATTGGAAACAAATTTTGCTAGTTGTTGTGTTGGCAGCAGAACCTATAAGTTATAGTTAATTTTTAAGATGCTTTGGTAGTTTTTCGACACGGATCCAGTCCTAACGAGCACTAACGAGGAGCTTCAGATTCGCATTAAGACAGGACCACTTTAATAAATGTGGGCTTGCTGCATGAATTTAGCAAATCCATAATATCACGCTTGAGCTCTTGCGCTTTGAGCACTAACGTTTTTTTTGCGACACTAACGATCACTAATACTGGTAGATCGATTAAAGTAGAAAATCAAACGGATTTCGTTTGTTGGTCTACCGGCGTGAAGTTGGCAGGTCCCAATACGCCACGTTTAATTTTGAGGTGGTTTGGTACTTTTTGATGCGAATCCCTTGCAGCACTAACGTTCGAATGTGAAGCACTAACGAGCCGCTTCAAATTCGCATTAGGACAGCGCTAATTTGACAAATGTGCGTCTGCTGCATGAAATTAGCAGACCGCTTTTTACAACGTTTTGAGCTGGTACACTTTGAGCACTAACGTTTATATTGGCGGCACTAACGAGTACTAATACTTACCGGTCGATTAAAGTAGAAAATCAAACGGATTTCGTTCGTTGGTCTACTGGCGTAAAGTTGGCAGGCCCCAATAAGTCAAGGTTAATTTTGAGGTGGTTTGGTACCTTTTTGACGCAGATCCCTTGCAGCACTAACGTTCGCATGTGAAGCACTAACGAGCACTAACGAGCCGCTTCAAATTCGCGTTAGGACAGGGCCAATTTGACAAATGTGGGTCTGCTGCATGAAGTTAGCAGACCCCTTTTTACAACATTTTGAGCTGTTACACTTTGAGCACTAACGTTTATATTGGCGGCACTAACGAGCACTAACGCTGCTAGTTTAACTAGTGTAAAGATTGAATCGATTTTCTCAAATGGGTCTGCTGGCATGAAGTTAGCAGGCCCACAAATATTTTTTTAAAATAGCAAGTTTCCTTTTGTGCACTAACGATTTCTTCAGCGGCACTAACGTGCACTAACGGAACACTAACGATATGAGTAAGCAGAACCATGGTCTGCTGTAGTAGGCCTGCCAAGTTCATGGACATTTCCTAGCGCTCTGGAATTTTTGGTAATAGGTAACCTATATATCTTGAAAGTATACTAGACGACCTTTGAATTTTTTTTGTCTTAGGGATGAGGGGGAGGGGGTGGGAGGGAGTGGGGGGAGGTGGTACTCTAGTCAAAAATAATACTATTATCTTTGCTCTAATGAAAGGTCTCAGCGCCAATTTCTACCCAACCACAGTCCCTGGTGCTTCTCAACCCCTTATCGTGATTGGTTATAAAGGAGCGGAGTTGTACTCATAAAGGGCTTGGTTATTCTTGCATTATTTAACGTAGATTTTGAATGTGCGCCATTTATTTCAATTTATTTCTCCGATTATGATTTCCGTTTCTTGTCATTTTCTTTTTCTTGTGTTTTATTTACTGCGTACATTTCCGTCTTATTTCCACTCCATATTTTTATTCTTTTCCCGTTTCCTGTTCACGCTTCTTGTGCTCGCCTCAAAATCGATTTCTTAGTTCTCTTTCTGGTGTAGATTTCCCTTTCTTTCTGTTTCTACACTCCCTTCCGCTACCCCTCTCCACTTCTCTTTTACTTCTCGTTTGCCCATTCCTGTATTATAATTCTGTTTAGCTCTCTCCTATGTGCTTCCGTTTCTTTTCCAGTGTTTGTTCTCATTCTCTTTTTTGTTTCCCGTTCCTGTGTCCTTGTTTCCGTTGTAGAATGCTCGTTTCAAGGTTTCATTCCTGCTATTTCCGGATTTTGTTCTTGTTCTCGCCCCGGGGCCTATTTCTAGCCGCCGTTTCTAGCTTCCGTTCCATATTATCGGATTGGGTTTCTGGTTTCTCTTTCCCATTTCTGTTTCCCACTTACGTGTCTCGATTGTTTTATGTTTTCTGTTGTCGGTATCCCGTTACCAACCTGTGTGTCCAGTTATGTTTCACTGTCCTGTTTCCGTTTTCTTTCCACGATTCCATCTCCTATTTCGGTTCCATATTGTCGTACTCGTTCCAGATTACGTTCTTAGTGACTGTTCCTCGTCTTCGGTTTTTTTTCCGTTTTTTGATCCTCGTTTCTTCTTTCCAGTTTCCGTTTATGCTTTTCGTATATTTTGCATTTTGTGCATTCTCTTTTTTAGTTTCCTTTTTCCAGATGCCAGTTTCTATTGCCGTCTCAGTTTCACCACTTCTTTAGTCCGCTTACTCCGTTTCCTGGTGGTCTTTCTTGTTCCTTTGTTCACATTTTTAGTCTGTTGTCACTTATGTTTTCTGATTCTGGTTCAGGGTGTGTTCCAAACACCTTCATTCGCAACTAACTCAAATTCATTAATAAAAAATGATCCAAGTCCTCGTGTAAGATCGAAAGGACTTCAGCGCATTTTTGTATGGCAGATCAGTATCCTGTTAGCCACTTTTGACAATTCGCATTTTCGTGGATTAGTAGTCAATTTTTGGGGCACTTTTCATATCTCGAGCTTCTATTGGCGACACGACCAAGAGAGACCGAGATTAGAGCTCTAAGAAACGTTTGGGCGCTCAAGGTCGAATACCCTTCGACGACGCGCGCCTAATATTAGGTGGTTAATTTCGCCCCGAGAAAAAAACAAAATTCTGTCACGCAGGAGTTGTTCGCGTTTTCCGACGACACCAATTTGAAAACAATAGGCCTAGAATGGTAAAGGAAAATAGAAAAAAATGGAAAATCACTACGTTAGTATAACACGCTTGGGGATGGCGCCCAGATGTCACCGACCCCGCTCTTAAAGTTGTTTTTTACACGGCGCCGGTAAGTACATGTACTTTCCTCTTCGTGCGTGATGCGACAGTGTGTTAAATTAGTTAAGAATTTACTACCCTTACATCTTTAAACTTCCAGAATGTAATGATATGGGCGTATGGCTCTTGGCGATTTTGGGATAGTGAAAGTGTCACGCCTTGCCCCGATCATGCGGTATTTCCAGTGCAAATGTTAGTCTCAACCTTGACAAAGTGTCAAATGACCTCGGCTAAAGCATGGCGGCAAACACATTTTTTTACAAACGCGTATTAGTACTAAATTTACACTCGTATGCCAATTGTTATGTATAGCTTTTTGCATAATGTGGTTTAATGCACTATTGTTCGTCAACGTATTTGAAGAGATATATCATAGAATAATTTGTTCCTTTCTTTTGTTACAGCCACGGCGAAGATCTTATAGTAACACCATTCGCACAAATTCTTGCAAGCTTGCGCAGCGTAAGGAACAACTTTCTGTGTCTCACCAATGTGCCCACCAATAAGTAAGTACATTCAGTTTTACTTCCCGTACAAGATACACAGACTCCTTTAACTAAAATGTTGAGGTTCTTTATTGAAGAGGGGCTCAATTTAACCTCACTTTCGTCTTACATTTCAAGGACGTATAGGAGTTTGTGATTTAAAAGATTACATTACGCAATCATCATTTTCCGTGTTATGAAATCTATTTTTTTTATTATATCACATTCAAAATTGTTTCAAAAAAATAAAAATGTTATAGGATATATGAAACACTATTCATACTCAAAATCTCCCATATACTCTAAAACACGCTGTATATTAATCTCAAATGAAAGCCACCCACACCTGTGGAAAAATCACCATATCTACTAAACATCGACAACTACAGTATGCCCTAACGTGTATTAACACCCTGTACTAATCTTCAATCTTGCTCTAATAAATAATTAATCTATTCAATGAATTCAAAACAGGAAACTAAATTAAAATTCCTATTGTGGTGGTACATATGGTAGCTGATACGCATCACGCTACAATCACCACGGTGTTTTCCCCCACGCAGTTGCGAAACATTTTCTCCGCCGTCGAACAGGGCTTTTAAGACAGCGCACAAGAATTAGATTTCATTCTGCTGCGAGCTGTCCCATATTAAGTAGTAGGATCAAGTCGAGCTGTCCTATGGTGAGGCAACCGATAAAGCCGAACTCTCCATAGTAAGGCAAATTTCGACGACTTTACGAATTCACAACGATTCAGTATTCATACAAGAAGTTCCATCAACGATCAAAAGCCACGCCGTGGAGGATTCCGTAATTATCATCGCCTCGGAAATCTGCTCTTGACCGTTCCTGAAGATTTCCGCGAGCGCGCGTAATATAACGTTTATTCTGTATAAATAATTACCCGTTTTTAATTAGTTCGTTCTGTGTAGTGTTTTAGTTCAATGGTTCTGTGTTTGCATTCATTTAGTTTTCTTTGTTTGTGAGCTGTTGTAGGTCGTTTCATAATTACAAATACACGATACCGAGCAACCATACTATAAACGTAATTGAAGCCACATTCTCAATAAAACTTCTACGTACATGAGAGAACTACGGATGTGACATCCCCAACAAATAAACAACGCTACCTAATACGGCTCATCTGTTAACTTTACGAACATGCGCAATGTTTTATAAGGCCTTGCAAATTCAAATTTATAAAGCAAACACACTATAAAATTCAACAAGCAAGTAATGGAAAACAATTACCATATGGCCTATGTTAATTACAGTAGTTACAAAGTAAAATAACGGATACATTATTTGCGAATCAAACACATACCACCAAAAGCTATCTACTTCCCTTTTCTCACTTGGGGAAAGGCAAAACATGCGCACACACTCGCGAACCTTCGTCCTTGGGCAATTTAAATTGCTGCGCTTCCCGCTAAAACATTTCCAGTGGCGTAGCATTTCTCTCCTTTCATGAAATGCATGAAAGCGGGGACGATCCAATTTAAAAACTGTCAGATCTCTTACAACACAATTTCTAATCTCTTTGTGTCTTATCAGAAAATATGCTGTCGAGTGTCCTTAACACGGCATACTTTTAATGCTCATCTGAACCATTTTAAAGAAAACATGGGTTTTGAAGAAAAGGTACCAACGGTATCATGTGTAAAAGTTGTAGATAATACACAATTCATTTAACACCCAATGGCACATCTCCATGCTTTCTGATCGAATATTTATAACTTTCCAAGTGTGGTAGTCGGGCTGGAAAGGGCGTGACCGTGTCATTCCTTTTGGTTCTTCCTTGAATAGCATTCTGACTATACAGGGTGTTCTTAACAAACAAACCAGAAAATCAAATTCATATTTTACAGTCTACCAGAGGCGCACCGAAAAAAAGCTCTGTGGTAGAAAATAAAATGCAACATGAATCATGGAAATGTAACACCGATCTTCTGTTGGCAGTATGTATTTACTTAATTGCGGTGGCCGTAAATACACGATTATTTTGGATTTAGATGTTGTTTGGTCGTTGTGCTCTGGTTGCGAGTCTCGGGGGGGGTACACCACTTTAAAATTTGTGTACACTAAAATTTAAAAAAATTCTGCAAACTAAACAATTCTAGAATATTCTCAAAATTGTAGAAAATAATAATTGTGTATGCATCTGCTCGGAACGTGCATGTACACGTTCGGAAAGAAATTGTAAATAAATTCTAGATAATTCAACACAAGTTCTAAAAAACTTTAGAACATTTACAAAAAATTCTAAACAATTATAGAAAAATATTTTAGAAAATTTTAGTAGCGTAGTTTACACCAAAATAATAAACCACTTTAAATTTTGTGTACACTAAAATTCTAGAGTTATAAAGATTTTGAAAATTTTAAACAATTTAAAAATATTCTAAAAATTTAAAAGATAATTGTGTGTACATCTGCCTTTGGAAAGAAGACTTAAAAAAATTCTAGAAGGTGTCTAAAAAAATTCTAAAATATCTAATAGATTCCGAGATAGATTCTAAAAAACTCTAGTCATTATCTCCTCGGCGTAAACCACTTCAAATTTTTTGTACACTAAAATTATGAAGTTTCATAAAACATTTCAAAATTTTTAAAAATTTAAAACATTCTAAACAAAAAATTGTAAAAGTTGTATAAAATAATAAAAATAATTGTCTGCATGTGCATTCTAAAATAATTCTAAACAAATTTTAGAAAAGTTGTAAAAAATTCTAGACAATTCTAAAAAATTCCAGAAACATTCTAAAAAAATCAAAATGCTGTATACCAAAATTCTACAGTGATTTTCCCGTCGCTGAAATCATGGCATTTATCTTCTACCGTCACAACTTTAGCTCCTGTGCAGCTTGTTCCGTGATGAATGTCGCCTGCGACCCAGGATATTTCTGTTTCTATTCCATTTTCCCAGATGTAGTAGATACATATTCTTCTGACTTTGACTCTGATTTCCGGCTAAACGGCTGAACCGATTGGAACCAAATTTAGCGCACATATTTATGGGTATAAAAGGGCAGAACCGCGCATGCGCAGGTGTGCGGGTGGTATCTGCGCTAGCTAAATTACGTGAATTTGGTTGATTTACAATTGGATTTACTTGTGTTCATATGTTAAGGAATTCCTTTACTTGCATTAGTTAATGAAAATACTATGTAAATGTACTGTTCGAAATGTTACATAAAGTTTTACAATCGTAAATAATTGCCACGTTCTATATCCCAGCAAAGATCATACTACACATCCCAGTGTTTCAACACTGCTATAATTAAACGCCTTAATACCATTATCTCTGCGGCTCTGTGTGTTATATTCGTAAGCTTTAGACCTCCAGCTTATGGTGAAGATATACTATGCAAATATTCACCATTAAACTTGGGATTTAATTGAATTAATTACTAAAACTTTGACTGTTGCAGTAAATATATCAATAATTTTGCTTCTACTAAATGCTTTACTGTCTGGTTCAACGCCCTAAGACGTGTAAATAAAAGGGGGCTTTTTTTTTAATTAATCGCTAACTTTTAATATCCGCCACTAAGACCGAAAGCTCATTTCGTTGAGTATGTTCATCAAACGCACGAGCTTTCTCTCTTATTAATAATAAACCGTTAATGTCCTTCTGTGCTATAAAATACAATGAGGATACCACAAAGGGAATAAAAACCATTTATTGGTTTGTAAAGTGTTCGCTTTAGGCGGAAATTGTAGACCAAAACTTCGATACTGACTATTGTTGGAACTGTGGTATCTTAGATTTGCCGAAAAGGATGATGCTTATTGTGTAGGGAAATTCAATACTCCCTACAATATTGGCGTATCTATTGAGGATTACTTTAGGTTCGACGCAGTAACTGAAGTGGAAGGAAGGAATAGATTTGGAGAGCGAGTAAATGGTAATGATAGATTAATTTAATACGAAATTGTTTCGAGATGCTTTGCCTATTTCGTTATTGATTTCAGTAAGACTGAAACAATGAAAACTAGCTCTTCCCCAGTGCTCCATGTCTATTCAGTTAGATAATGGGTCTAGCAACTAATTGTAATTGTACGAGGACGTTGTTTCTTTAAATTTTCTGAGTACAAAAATGTATTTCTTCACGTAACTACCATCTACAGTGTGACGCACCCAGGCCGGCCCCGAGAGACTGTGCAACTCAAGATTTAAATTCAAAACTTTCCAAAACGATGGGAAAAAAGAACTGACCAAGAAAAAACCACCCAACAAATTAATATTACACTTTATCGCAAAATTAGTTGTCTGTAATGACATGAATGCAATATTATACCAAGTTTGGATATTTGATAGCCAGTCCAAATCCCACACCGAGTAGTCTTCAGTTGCTCTGGTCAGCATTGTATGAAAACGCTAGGAGATGACCTCTCAGAAGAGGATTTCACTCGGAAAGGATACCCCAATGGATACAAAAAACAAAGGGCGAGAACACGCCGCACGCTTTTAGCAGATACCTGCGCAAGTGACGCCGGGACTAGCCAGCGCCCTCATGGATGACTAAGCGGGACCCCAACTCTTTCATTCACACATCTCTAGGGTCAGTCCAACCCACTAGTTATAAAGTGCCGGGTTTTCAAGACCGAACGCCAGGCTCTTGATTTGCAATATGGGCAAGATGGCTCTTTTCTAAGACACAAAAAAACAGTACATATAAGCATACATATATCTCTGCGTATGTCAGTTGTGAACTTTTGCCACCCTCTGCTACGTCAAATCGAGATCAAATATCGGTATCAAATGTAGCACAATACATATTAGAAACAAGTTATCCTACCAAATATTAATAATCATAATTACCCGGTTCAAATACATAGGAGGAGAATATCGTTAAGTATCACATTACATCACAAACAAAGGAACATGTCGTGGCAAAACATTAGTATAAAGTAATTAATTTTCAATGCCAAGCGCAATATGGAACAATCAACCACCTAACGTAGGTCACCCGCTCTCAAATGAAGCACCCTGTAAATAAACAGTAACCTATTCATGCAAAAGAAAGAAAATATGCCGGAATACATTTAACTATGGATTAACAATGTAGTGTGGATATTTCCAAATACAGCATTTACATTTATTACATCGTTTAATTCTGCATACTCGCATTGAACATCATCCCTAAGAGAACCTACTGTATCTAAATATAAATAAAAACACGTAAATCTGTCAGGAATTCATTCTGCGGGTTGGCACGTAAAACCAGCGCTAGGAACAACGGGATACTACGTAGAAAACATAATTGAATCTTGCCGTAGGTATCTTTATGCATTTAATTCAAAGTATGATCAGCATAATTATAAAAGAGCAATTTGTATTTATAATGCGCTATAAATGACAATGTCCATGCTGTACTGGAATGTGATTAATTTATCAAATAATCTAACTGGACTATATCATTACTAGATGGTTGCAATAAACGTAAAGATAAAATAAGGAAGACGTTACCAGAGTAATTGCAATTGAAACAGCCACAGTAACTACGTATTCGAAACGTAAAAATTGCCAGCCTTCATCAAAAGCACAAATACCTCTGCCCAAATTTCACCTTTTAAGCAAATCCTAGACGAAAAGTGTTAATATCGACGCGCCCAGAATCGTCGGTCGGTATGGAACTTCCCTCTTAAAGCGTTATGTTTGACACTTTTATTGTAAACTAGTTGACCCGACAGACGTTGTCCTGTCTCAGCTATGAATATTCAATTCGAACTGGAAATAATAATTTAAAAAAATATTTCAAAAACATAGTGCTTATTGTAATGCTTTCTGATACACATAACATTGTTAGTTTTGTTTTCTGAATAAAGTTAAAAGTTTTCCAACATGGAACAGGCGACATACAATGGGCCATGTGCAAAACATGGATTTTCCAGATTGATTTCACAAACACGTCCACTGCCCTTGCTATTTAATTTTCGATATTTCCAAATGCAAGCCGAACTGAAAATTGTAAATGTTTAGTCGAATGGCATATCGTTCACTCGTTCGGAATCATACGGATGTGCGGAAACAAAACGTCTTCGCCTTTATATTTCCCTTTTGAAATTATGACTACGATCATGGTTATTAATTTCAGTACCGCATGGCGGATGCCATTTCTAAGACGTGGCTGGTTTATTTTCCGCAACATATGATGATATACCGATCCAAGTTTTAATTCCAGATTGGGTGTTGGTAATCCGCTCAATTCCAGAGAGTTTACAAATTCCCTGGGATAACGTGCAACATAATCTTGTTTACAATTCGTATGTCATCAAGTCGCTCGCGATATCTTATTTTAAATGGCGTGATTGTGGTGAACTAATTGCGATCCGTGTACTTTTTGAACAAACACTTCTCAAAAAACTCACTGAAGCAAATGAAAACTGGATGAACGTTCCAATCGAATGAACTTGTACTAAGAAATGAATTAATTCTTTTTTCATGGATAGATATATGCCGACCGATGCAGCCGTTAACATTTGCTGCGCGCCAACTGTCAAAAGCGCGAATTGTCAAACGCGCGAAGTTTAAATCGTCGTTAGGTTTTCTGCAATTTTCCAATTTTCTGCGCATTTTCCTTAGGTTTTCTTTCAGTAAGAACCTTCTATGAAGTATTAGAAAATTTAAAAAAAAAGTTGAATAAAATCGGTGAAGTCGCTCTAAAGTTATTGCGTGACCAGAAGAAACGGGTTCGTTTTTATATATAGAGATTATGGCCCATTTGAATGTAGGGCAGAGAACAAAAAACGTGTTCCAGGGAAACGAAACAAAGCACAATCTTGAAATTTTTCGTTACGGCCAGGGGCGGCCTTGGGAATATTTAAATCGAATTTTAACGGGCAAATTCGGTTCCATTACAACACTAATACGTATATCTAGTACAGCGTTTCTCCATCGGTTTCACTCCATCCAAAAAAATCTTTTTGTCGAGCTTAAAAAAAGATGCTACTGCGCGATTTAGGTGTTTGCGGGCCCTGCGATTTTTTTTAGATGTTTTAACAAAAAGAAATCGCATGGTGCTAAATATGAGCTGTAGGGTGGATGCGGTAACTCGGCCACGGTTTGTGATAATGCAGTGTAATTGGAATACTTGCATTCTGTATGGTATGATATCTGGCTAAACAAATAAATAAATAAATAAATAATGGTGAGCCTTAATAGACCCTGCAATTGTCATGCAATGGCGCAATTTTTTCGTCATGAGTTGGCCAGTTTTGTTAAGGGTCTTCTTCAAGCGTTCAATCGTGGTTCCATAAACCTCACCAGTCATGGGAATCCTTTTTGCCACGTATTCAATTTGCATAACACCCTCGCAGTTTAATAAAAATGGTCGCCAAATTTCCAGACGAAGACTGAGTTTTTGTCTTTTTTGAGATAGTGTGCGCAATAATAACGTGTTCATTCGTCAAAGCGTCCAAATCAAATTTCTTTCTCACTTGTTTATGTCTCAACCGGTTTTTCTGGTTTTCGGTAGTCCTTAAACCGGGCTAGGACATTAGGGCGCCGCCGAAAAGGCGCGACCGAAAGGGCGCGGCCGTTAGGGCGCGAGAAATAAGGGCGCGTTGACATAAGGGCGCGAGGACAAAAGGGCGCGAGACAAATGGGCGCGGGACATAAGGGCGCGGAACATAAGGGCGCGAGGACATATGGACGCGGGACAGAATATTCTCTAACAATAGTACTTTGTGTACCAAGGCGGGAAAGTGGATGTTTTCCGGGGCGAAGGAAGATATGGCCAGGCGAGGCGCAGCCGAGGCTGGCCACTTCCTGAGGCCCGGAAAACAACTTTCGTGCCGTGGTGCACACAATATTTTTTATCCTATGCACTTACATTTAAAATTAATCCCTCAACAACGTCCGACCGCAAGCGCTTGAATTTGGATTTGCTTTAACGCGTCAACGTGCACGCGTTTGTTTTGTTTATTTCACGACTAGCCGACAAAATTGAGTTTTCTCGCTCATGCGGCAATTGTCTTCTTTCGGCGTCTCACACAGGTCCGAGAATATAAGTTTCTCCTTGTATAGGATAAAAAATATATTGTCGTTTGTGTTGATATTTTCTATCAACAGTCATTATACGAGATACCAAAAACATAAAACGCAATGTCAAAAGTTGGGTCGCACTTTTACTTCTATTTCTGTTTTTAGGGTCTACATAGTTGTTTAAACGGGAATGTTATGCTTTCTCCCAATCGCTCGCTCGCTCGATTTTTATGTCCAACCAGAATAGAACCACCGAACCGATTGCGATGTAATTGTGCAGATGGATTCTTTATCAAATTTATAGATAGGAATTGCACAAATTTCAAAATAGGCATCAGCCGACACCATACAATAGGCGACGCGACGCCAAAGTTTGGGTTTGATAGATTCAAAATTCACAAAGCTTTTTTGACTGATCGGCCATTTCTGAAAATATTTAAAAGG